>NW_006399758.1:24203254-24231486 GCF_000299155.1 Elephantulus edwardii | reverse complement strand
CACTCCTTACCCTCCAAATCACTCCTCTCCTTGAAAAGAAAAACTCTTTCATTGTCATGCAATCCCTCCCCTCAAGTGCATTCCACTATGCAGGCTTTACTCTAGACTTCTGTAATGACAAGAATACCCGTTCATATATCCCTTTTAAACAGATCTCTCACTCATATGTTTCAGTGCAATATACATCATTCCTTCCCTTCTTATCTGTCTTTTTTTTTTATTACTAACTATAATGTTAGACAATTAGGTCCACCCAACGGACTTTGGAAGAAAACCTGATGAACTACTTAAAAAAAAAATCTTTATTTCTTATATTACTCAATCATGTTCTAAAGAGAGTTATTTAGCTTTCATACTACTGGGATACAGCTAAAGCAGCCTCAGGGGACATAGTTCATAGCAATAGGCACACACATAAAAAAGGAAGAAAGAAGAAAAATCAAATGGGATTCATAACAGGTATGCATGGATGGTTCAATATAAGAAAAGCAATCAATGTAATTTACGATATTAACAAAGTGAACAACAAGAATGATATAATCTTAGCAATTGATGCCAAAAAGGCATTTTACAAAATCCAATACCCTTTCCTGATAAAGACACTCAGCAAAATTGGAATTGAAGGCAATTTCCTCAACATGGTGAAATGTATATATGCCAAGCCAAGAGCCAACATCATTCTCAATGGAGAAAGACTAAAAGCATTTTCTCTGCAAACAGGGACCAGACAAGGATGCCCATTGTCATCACCTCTACTCAATATTGCATTGGACAATTGTATTATATTGTATTGCTAGGGCAATAACACAGAGAAGGAAATAAAAGTCATCCAAATCAGCAAACGGATACCTATATGTAGTTGATATGATAGCGTACACAGAAAACCTCAAAGACTCAACAAAATACTGCTGGGCTTAGTTGGCCTATTTAGTAATGTGGCAAGATAGATATAAGAGTAATATCCAAAAGTCAGTGGGATTTTTCTACAGTAACTAAGAGAAACTAAAGAGAACTCAGAGAAAGAAACCAAGAAAGCAATACCATTTACAATAGCCAACTACAAATTTAGATACTTGGTAGAGAACCTAACTAGAGACACAATATACCAATACAAAGAAAACTACAGAACATTTCTGCAAAACAAAATAAAAGACCTAAAGAGTTGGAAAAATGCCCTCTGTTCATAGATTGGAAGACCCAATCCCAACGCAGATATTAAATTAACTTTTCAAGGAGACCAAAAAGTAAATTGTCAAGTTTATTTGGAAAGTCAAGAGACCCTGAATAAGCAAAACGCTTCTGAGAAACAAAAATGAAGGGGGAGCCATAGCACTCACTGACTTCAAAACCTACTACACAATAGTAACCCAAACAGCATGGTATTAGTATAATGACAGATGCATAGACCAATGGAATAGAATTGAGAGCCCAGAAATAGAGCTAACTATTTATGGTCAACTGATATTCAACAGGAAATAAAACCTATCAAATGGAGAAATGACAACCTCTTCAGCAAATGGTTCTGGCAAACTGATACCTACAGAAGCTGAAATAGAATCCACATTTCACACCATACACAAAAATCAACTCAAGGTGGATCAGAGACCCGAGAGTAAAGCTCCAAATCATAAAATTCTTAAGAGACAAACTGGGATCAAGCTTAGATGGCCTATTCTACAGTATAGAGAGACTGTCAAAGATAGCCAGAAATGCGTAATCTAAAGAGGTTTTATTAAAGAATGGAATCTTCTAAAGGTTAAATCACTGTGCACATCAAAACCTTTTTCTAAGAGGGTGAAAAGGGAACCTACTGACTGGGAAAAAAACCACCAAACATTTAGCAATACCATCTCAGAAAAGAGTCCCATAATTAAAGTTTACAGAATATTCCTGGTCCTCTATAAGAAAAAGATTGATAACCCAATTTCAAAATGGGCAAAGGACATAGAAAGAATTCTTGCAGAAGATGATATTCTAATGGTCAACAGACACATAAAGAAATGCTGAAAATCACTGACAATAAGATAGATGCAAATCAAAACCACAATGAGATACCATCTCCAGTAACAGTGACAAAATTTAACAGGACAGCAAGTAATAAATTTTGGAGAGGATGTAGTGAGATAGGAACTCCTATACATTGTTGGTGGGTTGGTGAAATTGTAAAATGGTACAACCTTTCTGGAAGATAGTTTGGCACTTCCTCAGAAAGCTGAACATAGAGATTCCATATGACCCAGATATTCCACTGCTTGTAATATACCCCTAAAAAATGAGAACTGAGGCTTAGAGACTTGTATACCAATGTTCATAGCAGTGTTATTCACCATCACAAGAACATGGAAACAGCCAAGATACCAAAACACAATAGAATGGATTGAGAAATAATGGTAAATTCACACAGTGAAACACTATGTAGGGCGCAGAAACAGTGATTTTGTAAATTTCTACCTAACTCAGGAGGGACTGGAGAGCATTATACTCAGTGAACTAACTCAGTCCCATAAAGACAAATACTTTATAAAATCATTATTGTAGAATGAGGATGAGGGGGAGGGATGGTGGAAGCAGAAGAGAGGATGGGCAGGGGGAGGGGAAGGTTTGTGATTGTGAAATTTGATGGGGTGGGGGGGTATGAAGGAAAAAACGGGAACCATCCAATGTGAAAAACAATGCATTTGAACTTTGTAAATAGATCAGTATAAAAGAAAAGAATTTTTTTAAAAAAGTTTTAAAAAATCATTAAGAAGTTTATGAAACACATTTCTGCTCTGATACACATGGAGTTGCTGAAAGTCAATGTTGGCTGGACTGTCACTGGTATTGTGCATATATTTTCAATACTAATGGGTCCTATTTGTCTCTTTCCTTTTGTGCAATTTACTAATAATATAACCATACATGTAGACTACATTAAAAAAGAACATTCCACAGAGGATAGTTTATGAGTAGTAACATGCAATAAATTCTTTAAAAGGCAATCTAATTTTTAAAATATATTTTAAAATAGTTCTGAAATTATTAATAACGTTTGAATTGCCGTTTATGTAAAAGGCTTTGGTTATTTAAATGAGATTCTCAATTGTTAAAGCAGAGAATACAAATTATGTTCCAGTAATTTATTTTCACATATTAAGTGTAGGAAAGAAAAGTACCTATTAGATATATTAACAGTATTCTGTTTGCCATGTCTTTGATTTATTCAAATACATTTAATTATAAATATAAATTATATATACGCTTTAGAAATAGTTTTTAATAATTTAAGGATTAACTGTGCGTCAAAATAATTTGTTTAGTCTAGCAATAATAATTTAATTGCAAGTTGTTCAGAGAAGTGTACACAACACACAATAAATATTTATTATGTGATGAACGAGACAAAGAATTTAGCAGTTTGGCAAACATTTGTGCACTGAAAGCTTTTATTATTTACATAGATACAGAGTTAATTTAAAAGAAAATAATTAAAACTAAGGCAATCTCTATTTCCACTTACAAACTTTAAGATATTGGCTATATGGCATTTTTATAATGAAATAAAGTATGAAATTGATAAGTTTACTTTGTATTTGAAAACAAAACCACTCAATTTATGTTTTCTAAAAATTTTCCTCATATACTGAATAGATCGTAAATTCCTAGAAGGAATAAATGTTTCTTGCATGTGTACCTAATCTTTGCCAGGTTTCAGAAATTTACACTTAGAGAATTAGCTATTCTATGTTTAAATTGCCCCTATAATAGTTGGTCTCCAGGAGTCACCGTCATCAACCTTTTTATTCTAATTGGAAGTACCTAAACTGTTAGCATGAGGGTATTATCTTTATGCTTTTAAGAAAGCTGTCCTCTTCAGAATCCGTAACAACTTTCTTGCTTCTATAAGCTGTTCACTCTTGCAGGTACTTTAAATGAATTTTTCCTGAGTCTAACTCTGTTACAATCTCTCAAAGTTTTTCTATGCTATTGGAGATTTGTCTGTTAGTAATGTCAAAATGAGTAGATATTTAAATCTTCTGTTGCTGTGTATTGTCGAGTTGGAACTGACCCATAGTTGACCTTCTGGTGGGTTTTCAGAGGCAGTTAATCACACAGGAGGACATTGCCCATCCTTCTCCAGGGAAGCATCTGGTGACTTCGAACCATGTGCCTTTGGGATTGCAGTGCAGCTTCTTGCAACTAGACAACCAGAGCTCCCTTTTAAATGTATTGTAAATTCTGCATTTATTATGGTATGCCTCTGGTTTTATCCTTATTTTGGTATATTTTTAAAATATATCCCAAATTATTTTAGGGGGATATGTGTCTAGAAGAGCAGTAACTATTTGACAACATTGAGACTTTTGAATAAGATAATTGCAACATAACCTTCGACAAAATTATACATACTCCTCATAATCAGTGAAAAATCAGTGTTGCTTCCCAGAAATATGTAAATGTTTGTTATTACCAATTTTAATAATTCCAATTTCATGAAGAAGTAAAAGAATCTGCTTCTTGACAATAAGCCAAGTATTAGGAAAGTAAAAGTTCATTTTGGAAATAACGCATAGGAAGCAAGTAAGAGAGGAGAGTGTTTCAGAGCAAATGGGTCAAACCTATAGGCATATGTTGTTAAAGTAACTGACATAGGTTCCATCTGAGCCTTACTCCCTTAGACATCATGTGTAGGGCTATCTCAAAGCAACCTGAGTGTCATGGATCAATCAGGAGGTGAAGAAATGAAATGGTATCTACTGCCTCGTCTCATCCATTACCAAGGGCTTGTTATAAACCAAAGGTGTTCACATTCTAGTTCCTAGAACTTGTTAATACAATCGTTTTCATCACTCACTTAGAGCTGTCTTGTTGGGAATGAATCATAGCTGAGCCACTAGCAGGTTTTCAGAGGCTGTGAATTGTAGGCGAGGAGATTGTTCATCTCTCTCCCACAGAGCAACTGGTGGATTAAAACTGCTTTAGATTAGCAGAGCATAGTGAAAGAGAAATAATGTTACAGACAGAAGTAAGGTTATTAATCAGTTTACTTTAAAATAGGGATGCATATTAGATACTCTGTGTTAACTGAAAGTAATTACACATGTAAAATGAAAAAGAAAAGTGAGAAGCAAAAACAAAATAGAAAACAGTTAGAGTGGTGAAGTAGAAAAATAACTTGATCAGCCATGTCTGTCTAGAAATCAGACAGCCTCAAACTCAAACTCCATTGCCATTAAGTTGGTTCCGATTTATGGTGAGTCCCCATTGGATTTCTGAGACTATAAATTAGAGATTGCCTGACTTTCTCCCACTGAGATGCTAGATGTGTCAAAATTCCAAGCACACATGTAAGTGAGCACCATAACTAGCCATGGACTAATACCTCTACAGCTCTCTTGTTGTTGTTGTTGTTATGTGCCATCGCGTCGTTTGCGACTCATAGCGACCCTATGTACAAGAGCTCTAAACGCTATTCTATCCTGTGCTAACCTAGCCATCTCAAACGCACTTATTCCTACCTCTCCAGTCACAGAATCGATCCATCTCATTGAAGGTCTTCCTCTCCTTCGCCGCCTCTCCACTCGCCAAACATGATGTCTCTCTCCAAGGACCAGTCTGTCCTTGCAACATGTCCAAAGTATGTCAGACGAAGCTTCAGAATCCTTGACTCAAAGGAGCATTCCGGTTTCACCTTCTCCAGGACAAACCTGTTTGTTCTCCTAGCAGTCCATGGTATATTCAACACTCTTCTCCAGCACCACAGCTCAAAGACATCAACTCTCTGTGAAGACTACAGCCTAGATCAGGTGCACCTTAGTCTCCAGCCTGATGTTATTGCTCCTCAGTAATCTTGAGAAGTCCCTCACAGCCGACTTTCCCAGTGCAATTTGTCTCTTGATTTCCTGGCTGCTGTTACAGCTCTCTTAGAGGATAGAAACTGTTAGAGGCTAAGAAGCATATTTTTTTCCTGTATCCTCCAGAAGGAACGTAATCCTCCAACTCTTCAATTTTAAACTTGTCAGAAGGAGCCATTTCAGACATAGCACCTCCTGAATTACAAGATGGCAAATTTGTATTGTTTGAAGTCATTAATATTGATGTAAGCTGTCAAAAACAAGAATAAGTTTTAGTAAACTAAAACAATGGTTTCTTAAGACTTGCTTACATTTCAGGTGAGTGGATTTTTATGTTTTTGTTATGAAGAAGTAGATAAAAAAGAGTATATAGACTTGTATTAAATAAAGTTCTCTCAGAGTTCCTGGGAATTGCACTCCAAATGAAGTCAGAGTAACATTAAGGGTTGACATAGGGTTCCCAAACACGCTGATACATCTTCATGTCCTCTTCGTTGTGGATATGAAGATATTAGTTGATTCATTCATATGCTCATAAATGTTACACAGGTGCTTGATCAGGAGAAGTAGCATAATGAGTTATTACAGTGTTTTATAACCCTCAGGAGGAAATTCTGCCTAGAATTATTTTGTGCCACTAGTGCACTATTTATAAACTAAACACACTTCTAAAATTGCTAGAAATTATAATGAGAAACAGTTGAAAGACTTTTTGCACATGTGAAAAATTAGAGTTGCATAAGAAATGATACAATGATCAAGTTAGAACAATTTGAACAAATATGCTAGGGGCAACAAAAACTTGAAAATAGGAACAGGGAATTTGCTTGATTTGTTACTCTCAGAGTTCATTAAAATGTCTTTTAAAACAAGATACCAAGACTAAAAATAAAAATTGATGGATTTTACTCTTTAAAAAATAATTTTAGTGGTCCACAAGTCAGGCACAACATCAAATGATAAATTATTATGCGAGAAAAATAGAATAAATGTTAAATTAAATTGATTACTACACTTAGTAATACAAACTATTCTCACCATCCCAGTGGAAATGAACAAAGCACAGAAAGGAAAATTTATATTAAAAAATATAGAAAGGAACATTTATATACAAAAAGTATTGTTGAGTCAATTTCAACTCTCAGCAACCTCAAGTATCAAAGTAAAACCGCTCTCTGGGGTTTAAAGGGATTTACCTTTTGGAAGGTTTCTTGGCTTGTCTCCTGAGGCACTTCTGGGTAGGTTCTGGCTGCTAATCTTTTGGCCAGTAGTTGAATACCATCTGATATCCCAAATGAAGTGTGGATGGCAAAAAAGTAAAATAAGTGAATAACTAAACAAGTTGTTCTCATTACTAGTCAGAAACAGAAATGAAAATTAAAGCAACAATATGATATATTAATCTGAACTGTTAGGAATCAAGATTATTTATAATCGAAAACAAGAGTGTAAATGTGTAATCTAGGCAAGAAAGCAGAAAATAGAGCATTTTTTAATGAAGACAATCTAGATGTTCTGCAGGAAAATTGAAATTTACATACTTCTGAAGATAAAAATTCATCTGATTAGAGTATACTGTAATGAAATCATGACAAAAGTATACAAAATATGTATATGATATGTTTATTACAGCATTATATTTAGCAGAGGATATTTGGATTAGATCTAAATGTGTTTTCACAAATAATTTCTTAAATAATGAGTGGGCTACCTTATCTCAATAGCATAATAATAAATGTTAAATATATTATATCTTAAATGCTATATATAGTTATATATATAAATACTATATATATAGTTCTGACTCGATATACTATATATAGTATATTGTTGTGTGTGTATATAGATATATGATATATAGATATATAGATATATAGACATATAGACAGAGATAGAGATAGAGATAGATAGTATACTGTTGAGTCAGAACATTGAATATACACCATGAACTGCTAGGAGAACAAACAGATTTGTCCCAGAGAGCATGAAATCAGGCTGCTCCTTGGAGGCAAGGCATATGAAGCTCCATCTGACATACTTTGGGCATATTGCAAGGAGGGACCAGTCCTTGGAGAGGAACGTCTTGCTTGGGAGGGTGGAGGGACAGCACAAGAAGGAAGATCCTGGACGAAATGAAATGAAATGATGCAATGACTAGGGTAATGGGAGTAGGTGTGTCAGAGATGATAAGGTAGGCTCAGAATAGAGCAGGGTTCAGAGATGTTGTACATAATGTCGCTATGAGTTACAAGTGACATGATGGCACGTAACAACAACAACAACAACATAGCGATCTGTTTTTTTAATGGAACTCTAGTAGATTAATGGTAAGGAACTGCTCTGCCAACCCAAGGGCACACAGTTCAAATCCACCACCCTTTCTTTGGCGAAACATGGGCACTCTCCACCACTTGATTTATTTACTGCAACACACTGCTTGGTCAGCTATGAGTTAGTTCCTATTCAATGGTACAAAACAATAAGAAAAGCAATAGAGGTCTCGGGTCCAAAAGATGAGTTGCATTCTCTGGTTCTTATATTATGATAACAGTTGTTGTTATTGTTGTTAGATGGCCACTGAGTTGAGTATGACTCATAGCAACCCTATAAACAGTGGATCTGAACCATGTTCTATCTTAGGCCATCCTCACAATTTCCAAAATACTTGAGCACATTGCTGGAGTCACTGTGTCAATCCAGCTGGTTCAGAGTCTTCACTTTCACCAACCCTCCACCTTCCCAAACATGATACCTTTCTCCAATGAATGGACTCTCCTAGAAACATGCCCAAAGTATGTAATACCAACCCTTATCATCTTTACCTCCAAGGAGCACTCTGGCTACTCCTTCTCCAATACAAATCTGTTTGATTTCTTTGACAATCCATGTGGTATTCATTACTTTTCTCCAATATCATAGCTCAAAGACAAAAATTTTTCTTCTGTTATTCTTATTCGTTGTCCAGCTTTCAGATGCATAGCAAATGATTAAAAATACATGACTTGAATCAAGCATACCAGCTTTCAGATGCATAGCAAGTGATTGAAAATACATGACTTGAGTCAAGCATACCTTAATCCTCAAATTGACACCATTGCTCCTCAATAATTTGCAGAGATCCCTGTTTGTAGGCTTTCCCAATCCAACACATCTCCTGGTGTTCTAACTGCTGGTACCAAATAAGTGAATAGTGGATGCAAGTAAGATGAAGTTGAGAGTGTCAATCTTTTCTCCATCTATCATAATATTGTAGTCAATGTAGGTTAGACCAGTTGTGATCATTTTTGTTTTCTTGATGTTGAGATACAATACATAATGAAGATTGCATTCTTTGATCTTCTGTGGCAAGTACTTCAAGTCCTCCTCATTTTCAGCTAGCAAGATTTTGCTACCTACATGAAACAGTTTGTTGATGAGTCTTCTTCATAACCTGATGCCAGAATCTTCTCTGTAGTGTCCAGCTTCTCAGCTTATTTGTTTGAATAGATATGCATCAAATTGAATAGATATGGAGAGAGGATACAACCTTGAAGCAAACATTTGTACATTTTAAGCCTTGTGGTGTTCCCTTGCTTTGTTTGTACAACTGCCTCTTTGTCTAGGTAGAGTGTTTGCATGAGGACAAGTAAGTATTCTGGGATTCTTATTCTTCTCAATGTTAGCTGTAATTTGTTACAGCCCAATGCCATTGCATAATCAATAAAGCACAAATAGACAACATTTGGGTATTCTTTGCTTTCAGCTGAAATTCCTCTGACATCAGCAATTAAATCCCTGGTACCTTGGCCTCTTCCAAAGCAATCTTCAACTTCTGAAGTTCTCAGTTTATGTTCCATTCCAGACATTTAAAAAATTTATTTTATTATTTTGTGTGTGTGTGTGTGTGTGTGTGTACTGTCAAATTGGATCTGACTGGTATAGGAGGAGATTGTCCTTCCTTCTTCAGCAGAGGATCTGGTGGATTTGAACTGTATACCTCTGTGATTGCAGTGCAGCTTCTAGCCACTAGGCCACCAGAGCTCCCTCCAGCCATTTTTTAAATAACCTTCAACCATATATTGCTCACGTATGATATTAGTGGTATTGTTTGATAATTTCCACATTCTGTTGCATCTCTTTCTTGGGAATGGGAAAAAAGATGTGGTTCTCTTCCAGTCAATCAGGCTGGTTCTCCAATATCCTGGCATACATTGGTGAACATGTCCAGGGCTATATCTATTATGTGAAACGTGTTAATTGGTATCCCATGAATTCCTGGGATCTTATTCTTGCCAATGCTTTCAGTTCAGGTTGAATTTCTGCCTTTATTATCATTGGATATTCATTTATCCTAGGGGACTTTCTGGAATATTTCAGTGTTATTGAATTGTTATTTTTTAGCTAATTCTTTTTGATACACTGATTCTATGTATTCTTTACATCTTTTGATGCTTTCTGGATCGTTCAAGATTTTGTCCATGGCATCATTCAGTATTGCAACTTGAGGCTTGAATTTGTTTTTAATTTATTTCAGCTTGAGAAATGGTGAGAGAGTTCCTCTCTTTTAATGTTCCAGTTTTAGCTCTCTTCACATTCAATTATAATGTTTTGCTTTGTCTTCTCAAGCTGGCACTTTGAAATCTTCTTGTCAGCATTTTTACTCCAGCATCTCTTCCCTTTGTTTTGCATTCCTGAAACTCTAGTACCTTTTTTGGAGTCCCTTCTATTGTTTGGTGTTTTTCTTTTCCCTCTGTCTTTAATGGCTTTATTTGTTCTCTTCATGGATGATATCGCTGAATGTCATCCCACAACTCATCTGGTCTTTGATTATTAGTGCTCAGCACTTCAAATCTATTCTTAAAAACACTTTCTAGGTTAAGACTCCTTATTCTTGCTTGCGTATCATTATTTTTATTATTATTACACTTTTCTGTCAGTTTGCTGTACTGAGGTAACTTGTGGGTTGCTGTGATGCTGAAAGCTATACCATTGGTGTGTCAAATGCTGGAAGGGTCACCTTTGATGTACAAATTTTAGCAGAGTTCCCAGATTAGGACATCTTAGGAAGCAAGATTGTCCATTCACTTCTCAACTAGTAGGCCTTGAAAATTCTATGAACAATAGAGGAACACAGATAGTTATTAGATAGTACAAGCATCTAACAAAGAAACAAGCACTTACAAACATTCTCATTGGACCAAGGAATGTATGACGTATGACTGTTGGGAAACTGTAAGTTTTTTAAAATGAACATTAACATTTTAGGCATTAGTGAGATGAGATGGACTGGCTTTGAATCAGACAATCATACAGTGTACTTTTCCAGGAATGAAGAAAAGAAGAATGGTATTGCATTCACAGTTAAAAAGACAATTTCTAGCTTTATTCTGAAGTACAATGTTGTGAGAGATAGAATATTATCCTTATGCATACAAGGACATCTCATTAATATGACTATTATTCAAATATGTGTATCAACAGCTAAAGTGAAAAAGGAGGAAACTGAAGATGTTTACCAAATCTTACAGGCTGATATTAACCAAACATGCAAACAATATGTGTTAATGATAATTGGTAACTGGAATGCAAAAGTTGGGAACCATGAAGAAGGAATGATAGAAAGTAGGGATTTCGTGACAAAAATGAACCAGGATAGAGAAAGATCTAACTTTGTACATTCAGTGATTCATTCATTCACTGCAAATACTTTTTTTTTAAAAAAGTGATGATTTAAACATGGACCTCATCTGATGGTCTATATAGGAATCAGATTGACTGTATCTGTGAAAGAAATGGTTGGGAGAATCTCGTCATCAGCAGCCAAAAACCAAGTCAGCTGCTGACTGAAACAGATACATCAATTACTTATGCGCAAGTTCAAATCGAGGTTTAGAAAATATAAACAAATCCTGATAATAAAAAGATCCCCATTTTCTGCTTTTAGTCATCTCAGTCTAAACCTAAGGAAATGGTCAAACTGACATTGGCATTCCACATCTATTATTTACATGTCTCACTCGAAAAATTTCGTTTATCTGATTTATAGTGTTACCAACAATCTCACACCTTACAAATCCATGCTTGTCTTAATTTTGCTCCATTTTCAGGATTAAATAAGTTTGAACAAATTTAAAGCCCTGAAGAGGACACATTTGGAGCTCTTACTCATTAGATCTTTACTGTAGTCTATAAATAACAATTGCTATGAAACTAGAGGTTTGGTTCAGAGGTGAGATTGAGAAGTGATGATTTAAGTAAAATACTTTTAGATAAAATACTTTTAAAAAAATTTTTCAAATTCCATTCTGATTATCTCAAAATCCCATATAACATTTACCTCAAGAGGGGACTTAGCACCTACTTGAAGTTTTCAAATGCTTCAATTTGTGTCTTCTCTGAGACACAAATTAATCTGATGTTACATTTCTTACTTTTTCTTCTCTATCCCTTAAAATAACTTTTTATTTTAATTTATGTATCTTTTAAAAATTCTTATCTTACAGCAATACCTATTATTTTTTTCTTGGGGGAAAATGATTTTTCCATCACAATGACTTTCATAACACAAATGGTGACTATACACATGGACATCACCTGATGGAATATGTAGGAATCAGACTGACTACATCTGTGGAAAGAATCACTGGAGAAGCTCAATATCAGCTGGAAAACTAGACCCAGTACTGATTTTGGAACATAACATCAACTACTCATGTAAAAATTCAAATTGAAGCTAAAGAAAATGAAAAAAAAAATCCACAACAAAATATGAGCTTGAGTCTATCCCACTTGAACTATTTAATTAATTTCAATGAAAGTTTACAGAGACTTTAGATTTCCATTCATTCATTTTTGCACAGTTTCCTCCCTTCCCCGCTCCCCAGTTCGCTTTTCTCTTTGAAAAGTAAAAAAAAAAAAAAAAAAAAGTAAAAAATTCTTTCATTGTTATACAATTCCCTCCCCCCACCCCAGTCCACTGTGCAGTTTTCATTCTGGACTCTTGTCACACCAGTAATACCTGAACATTTATCCCTTTTAAAGAGTTCTCTTCCTCATCTGTTTCAATGTAATATACATTATTTATCTCATCTTTTCTAAGTTTCCCCCAAACCTTGACGTCAGTCCTGCTTTAAAAAGTGGCATTATGCAATATTTATCCTTTTTGAGACTGAGCTATTGCACTCAAGATAACACCCTCTAGAGTCACCCATTTTGTGTAATAATTCATGAGTTTCTTCTTTTTCATTGCAGCACAGTATTCCATTGTGCGAATACACCACAGCTTCTCTATGTAGTCATTTGTTGATGGGCACTTGGATTGTTTACAACTCTTTGATATTGTGAACAAATCAGCAATAAACATGCATGTGTATATATTTGCTTGGGTGACAGTTATGGTTTCTTTAGGGTATATTCCCAGTAGCGGAATTGCTGGGTCAAATGGTATTTCTATTTGCAACTTTTTGAGAAAACTCATACTTAGCCTTCCCTAGTGATTGCACCATTTTACACTGCAGCCGACAGTGAATAAGGGTTCCAGTTTCTCTACCACCTCGTCAGGATTTGTTATTTGCTGCTCTGTAATTCTGCTATTGTTACTAGGATGAGATTATATGTCATAGTTGAAGTGTCTGTTCATACCCATTTTGCAATTGGGTTGTTTACCTTTATCTTTTGGTGGGTGCTTATTTTACAATTATATATATAAGTCCCTTTTCTGACATGTCATTGCCAAATATTTTTTCCCAATCTGTGTCTTCCCTTTTTACCCTGTTGGATAAGTTTTTGGATGTGTATAGGGATTTGATTCTTAGAAGATCCCGTTGATCTATTTTATCCTCTCCTGGTTGTAGGTTTTTCAGGATGCTTGGATGACTGTTTATGTTGTGGATTAGGACATCTAGAGATCTTCTAAGCTTTTCTGTAATGAAGTTTACAATCCTTGGTTTTAGTCCTAGGTCCACTTTGAGTTAGCTTTTGTGTATGGAGTGAGGAGGTTGCTCCTTGGAGGCAAGGATTTTGAAACTCTGTCTCACATACTTTGGGCATGTTGCCAGGAGGGATAAGTCTTTGGAGAAGGACATCATGCTTGGAAAGGTGGAGGGACAGCACAAGGCAGGAAGACCCTCACTGGCAATCAGCGTTGGTGTGTCAGAGTGGCTTGGCTCAAGCTACTGCAGGGATCAGAGCTATTGTTTGCAGTCACTGTGGGTGGTAGTTGACTGGATGGCACATAACAATAAGAACAGGATTCCCTTTCTTTCTTTCTTTCTTCTTTTTTTTTTTGTTAGAAAATTAGAAAAATTTGCGTTTAGAATTAGCCAGCTGGACTCAGTTTAGAGGTTCCCAATTTTGTTGGTGACATACAAAGCATCATAGTCAGGAACAAGTCAAACATAGGCCTTCTTCTATCAGGTCAAATCAAAGTGTTGACCTTAGCCACATCAATGTCATAGAGCTTCTTTACAGCTTGTTTAATTTGGTGCTTGTTGGCCTTGACATCCACAATGAACACAAGTGTGTTGTTATCTTCTATGTTCTTCATGGCTGACTCAGTGGTCAGGGGAAACTTAATGATGGCAAAGTAGTCAAGCTTGTTTCTCCTAGGGGTGCTCATCCTGGGGTACTTATACTGCCTTCGGAATCTCAGTGTCTCAGATGCTGGAAGGTGGGTGATGTGTGGATTTTTCCCCCCTTTGGCTTCCTTCTTCACTTTTTGGCACCATCTTCATAGACAGGTGCATGCCTTTCCTTTACTAAGCTCGCCCCTAGATCTGTGCTCTTTATCTTATCTTCTCTGTCTCAGTTTCTTAGTGCATCAGTCATTCTCCTTGCTAGCATCCTTTTTCTTTTATTCTCTGCTCGATTCCCATCCCCTGTCTTCATACATATTTTGGTCTTTCCATTCTTCCACAAAAAGAGGTTGCTCCATAAATATTTAATGAAATTATATTAAACGGAATTTAATTCAATTTAATTCCTTAAGGTCTCAGAGTTACTAGTAGTAAATAAAAAAATTTAAAATGGGGTCCTGAATTTTAAAAGTTCAATATTCCTTCATGCCCCCAAATAAATTTCTAAAAGTGTACTGTACACACAATATCTTTCTAAATTCAAATCTAGTGACTGTATTTGTTGAAGTGTAAATGTTTAGTTAGCTAAAATAAATATTATTTGTCTACTCATCAGTAAATACTATTGATCCTAATACAATGTGATATTTGGTCATTAAAATCTCATTATATATTATACATATAAATAATTAGGTACAGAATTGGAAACATATTAGTCATGTATGATAGATAAACTAATTTCATGGGCTTATTTTATTATATTATTTAAATGCTGTTATAGGTTAATGTAATACCAAAGACCTTTTTATTTATTACTAAATTGATTATTACTTAATAGCCTACCATGTTTATCTCTTGAGATACTTGGGAAACAGTCACTATTAATTTGAAATCAATTATAGTAGCTGAATAAAGAACCGTTATCTTTTTTCTCTGTCTAGAAAATAAAGTCCTTAGACCCAAACAATGCATCACTTTTTAGAATTAAAATCTATCCTGAAAATAAATTATGCCAGTCATACACATGTGGAACAGTTCTCTGACCAGACATAATTCTGTTCAATTAAATTATGAATTGTAAAATATTTACACATTGCACAACTAGATTCTGAACATTTCAATCTTATATAAAGTGATATCCTCTTGAACATAGTTATCAAATTCTGGTTTGTTTGTTTTTTCTTTATGTAAAATCATTGAGCATTCTTTTTGGAACAATTTAGTGTAGTTGCATGATAGGAAATTTTAAATGAAAACGTTTAAATGTATTCTAAATATAATTTCAAGCTAGAGCCATTAATTCTGAATTTTGGTAGCTGTTTAGACAACAAAATCTCTAGAGACACTAAACATTTTAAATAATTCCTCTACGTGTTTTGTTAATTAGACTACTTTTTGGTTTTGCAATCACACAATTGTGTAGGAAATAACTTTAAGGCAAATTTTCTGGAATCTGTATGTTATTTCTGCAACTTCTGAAAACATTGTGGACATTTAGTGAAATCATCTTACTTAAAAGAATCTTCTTTTCCAATTCTAGAATTTCACATGAACTTTACAGAAATTAAAAAAATGCAGTCTAACATGAATGAGAACAAAATGGACTTCATAGTGTTAACATCAACCTTAAGACAAAAAATTAACAAATTTAAAATTGAACATGCTATCTGTCCATTGACATATAGAATTAGTATTAATAGCACAGTTGTTTACCAGCATATTAGAATGTTTGGGTTTTTGTTGGTGGGGGTTTTTTTTGTTATGTGCTGTCGAGTCAGAACTGACTCATAGCTGACCCTTCAGTGGGTTTTCAGAAGCAGTAAATCTCATGGGAAGATATTACCCAAATTTTTCTGTAGTAACTTGTGTAGTCTGTGTGCTTTTGAGTTGCCAGCTCAACTCCTTATTGTTTAACAGAGGAGAGATAACTTTACTGTAGGAGTTGTTGTTAGGTGCTGTTGAGTTGACTATGAATCATAGCTGTTCTCTGAGCAACATATCAAAACCTTTCCATATCCTGCTCCATCCCTCCTGATTTCTGTTGTATGTACAGCAGCACATGGTTACAGTTAAGGTATTGATTCATCTCTTGAGACTTGTTCTCCCTTTTTTCTTTTTGAAGGATTATCTCTTCCTAAAAACATGTTCAACGTACATAAAACTTCTTGTCTCACCATCCTTGCCTTAAAGTGTACCACGACTACATGGTGTATTTTAGCACTCTTCAACAATGCTACAATTAAGGGCATGGGTTTCTTTTCATGTCTTCCTTATTCATTGTCCAAATTTCAGATGCATGCAATGTAATTGAAGATACTTCACTTTGGAGAGATTTCGACAATAGATTTTCCCAAAAGTAATTTTGGTAAACACAATTTGCATGCAACAAAACCACAATTTACATATCATTTAAAGAGATATCTATAAACAATTATACAATATGCAAATTATATCCCATTAAAGCACAGTTTATATAAAATTAAAATATACAAAGTATATAGAATTAAAACACAATTTCGAAAATATAACATTTTAAATTGCATATAGTTGACGTTTTTGTTGTGTGCCATAGTCAGAACTGGCCCATTGCTGACGCTCTAGCTGTTTTTCAGAAGCCGTAAATCTCACAGGAAGAGATTGCTCATCTTTCCCCCTGAGGAGCAGGTGATGAATTTGAAATTCTGCGATTGTAGCACAGGTTCTTTTTTTTTGTAGCACAGGTTCTTACCACTAGGCCACCAGAGTGTTCAATATAACCGATAGAAATTTGATTTTGAAAGAAGACTATGACACATCTATGGACAAGGATGCAATGAATCTTAAACTGACACAAACATAACGTTAGCTGCAATGTTAAAAATGAAAAAAATAAAAAAGATTTCTGTGAGACTTCTTAACAAAGCACAGTCTTTGCCAACAGTATCATTGGAACATGTGTTATTTTATTTCTGTTATTGAAAAGACTTGGCCCAAATACTAACATCAATGCAATAAGTAGATTTATGAGAACATCTATTTCCTCCATCATTTATATGGCTTTTGTAGTGTTCATAACGATTTCAAAACTATACTTGGATCAGTAGGCAGTTGTCAGAACAGAGCAAGCAAACATCATATGGATCAAAATAAGGAAAGGAGTGCATCAGGGATGAGTCCTGTCTCCATACCTTTTTAATCTGTATGCAGAACAGAGCATTCAAGAGTTTGACTTTATGAAGAAGAATGTGGCATCAGGATTGGAGGAAGACTCATCAACCACCTGTGTTATGCAGAGGACACAACCTTGCTTGATGAAACTGAGGAGGATCTGAACCATTTGCTGTCGAGTGTTAAGGACCATAGTCTGCATTATGAACTGAAACTTAACATTAAGAAAACAAAGATTCTAACCATTGGGCCAATTGACAACTACATAAAAGATGGAGAAGAGTTTGATATTTTTTTTAAAACAATGTCAGCTTGCTAGGTTCCACAATCAACACTACTGGCACCAGCTGTCAAAAAAATCAAAAGATTAATTGCATTAGGAAAATCTGCTGTCAGGGACCTCTCCAGAGTACTGAGACTAGTGTGCTGCTCATCTGGGCCATGATCTTCACAACTGCTTCCTGTGCAACAGAGAACTGGAAAATGATCAAAGATGACAGAAGAAGAATTGATGTCTTTGAGTCGTATTGCTGGAGAAGAGTGTTGAACATACTATGGACTGTCAGAGAACTAACAGTCATATCTTAGAGAGAGTGAAACCGAGCAGGTACTTGGAGGCAAAGATTTTGAGGCCATGTCTTACATACATGGGGCATGTTGCCAAGAGGGACCAGTCTTTGGAGATGGATATCATGTTTAGAAGGGTGGAGGTACAGTTCAGGAGATGAAGATCCCAGGTGAGATGGATTGACTCATTGATTTGAGTAATGGGGGGAGGTGTGGCAGAGACAGTGAGATTGGCTCAGAATAGATCAGGGTTCAGGGCTATTGTGCAAAGGGTCATTATGAGTCGTAGTTGACTTGAAGGCATGTAACAACAGAAACAGAAGTAGGTGTGGAAGCATGGGAGTCATGTCTGGCTTTGTTTTGTATTGCAGATGTTGTTTATGGGGACAATTCTCCTTCTAGAATTAATAAATAACAGAAGTGCTATCACCATGTCACCTAACTTTAGTGATACATATATCTGTTCCACATGGCTCTTCTTTCTTTAGAAATTTGATCTACTAGGGAGATTGCCCGACAGAGTGTGGAAATTATCGAGCAATATCATTGATACCACATGCAAGCAAGATTCTGCTGAAAATTATCTAAAAACATTTGGAACACTATGTCAACAGAGAACTGCCAGATGTGCAGGTTGGATTTAGAAGAGGTCGTGGTACTAGGGATATTATAGCTAATGTTAGATGAATCTTGGCAGAAAGCAGAGAATACCAGAGGAATGTCTATCTGTGCTTCATTGACTATGCAAAGGTTTTCGACTGTGTGGATCACAACAAGCTATGGCTGACTCTGAGAAGAATCGGAATTCCAGAACATTTGATTGCGCTTATGCGAAACCTATACTTGGACCAAGAGGCAGTTGTCAGAACAGAGCAGGGAGACACTGGATGGTTCAAAATCAAGAAAGAGGTCGGTCAGGGATGTATTTTGTCTCTATACCTTTTCAGTCTGTATGAGGAACAGATCATCCAAGACTCTGGGCTGTACAAGGAGGAATGTGGCGTCAGGATTGGTGGAAGAATCGTCAACAATCTGCGATATGCAGATGACACAACCCTGCTTGCTGAAACCGAGGAGGACCTGAAGAGCTTGCTGCAGAAGGTCAAGGACTGCAGTCTTCAATATGGATTGAAGCTCAATATCAAGAAAACAGATTCTCACCACTGGGCCAACTGGCAGCATCAGTATGGATGGTGAAGAGATTGAGATAGTTAACAGTTTTCGTTTACTTGGTTCCACAGTCAACACTCTTGGTAACAACAGCCAGGAAATCAGGAGATGAATTTCATTGGGAAAGTCAACTGTGAGGGACATCTCGAGAGTACTGAAGTGCAACGATGTCAGGCTGGAGACTAAGGTGCGCCTGACCCAGGCTATAGTCTTTGCAGTTACGTGCTATGCATCAGAGAGCTGGACAGTGAATAGGGATGATAGAAAGAGAATTGATGCCTTTGAGTTGTGGTGCTGGAGAAGAGTGTTGCTGGAGTGGTGCTGGAGAAGAATATACCATGGACTGCTAGGAGAACAAACAGGTTTGTTCTGGAGAGAGTGAAGCCAGAATGTTCCTTGGAGTCAAGGATTCTGAAGCTTCGTCTAATGTACTTTGGGCATGTTGCAAGGATGGACTAGTGCTTGGAGAGGGACATCATGTTTAGGAGAGTGGAAGGACTGCGCAGGAGAGGAATACCCTCGATGAGATGGATCGATTCTGTGAGTGGAGCGGTAGGAATGAATGTGTTTGAGGCAGCGAGGTTGGCACAGGATAGAACGGCATTTAGGGCTCTTGTACTTAGGGTTGCTATGAGTCACAAATGACTCAATGGCACATAACAACAACAACAACAACAACAACAACAGTGAGATGCTGGATCACATTTTATTGGGTAAATTTTCTGTCAAGAACCTTTCAGAGTACTGAGAAGCAACAATGTCTGTCTAGAGATTAAGGTGTGTCCATGGTCTCATGGTCTTTGCAATTACTTGCTATGCATCAGAGAGCTGGACAATGACTAAGGGTGAAGGAAGAATTGATGCCTTTGAGTTGTGGTGCTGGAGAAGAGTCTTGGACATTCCATAGACCACCAAGAAAAATAAGTCTGTCTTGGAGAAGTTGAAACCAACTTTCTTTTTGGAGACTAGGATTTTGAAGATCTTTCTCACATATTTTGGACATGTGGCTAGGAGAGACTGATCCTTGGAGAAGAAAATCATGTTCAGACAGGTGGAGGCACAGCACAGGAGAGGAAGAACCCTTATGAGATGGATTGATACTTTAAGGCAATGGTGGTAGGTGTGTCAGAGTCAGTGAGAATGGCTCAAGACAGGGCAGGCTTCAGAGCTTTTGTACATAGTGGATTTGAATCATGTTAGGGCACCTATTTTTGACTTAGAGAACTCTGATAGCCTATTAGTAGGGAGTTGTGCTGCTAATCTAAATGCTTGGGGTTCAAAATCACCAGCTGCTTTGTTGGAGAAATATTGGCTTTCTCTTCATGTGAGATTTACAGCCTCTGAAAAAACCATTGGAGGGTCAGATATAAGTAGCACGTAACAACAACAACAACAACAACAACAACAACAACAGTGATTTTGTTTCATTTTTTCCTTTGATGATCTTTATAGCTTTTATCTATGATTAAAGATGTGGATTTTGGTCCCCTCCACACTCTACCCCCCAAAGGGATATTCAGTTTTTCCAGCAAGACATATTAAAGTGAATATTCATGCTCTGTTTAATATTTTTCAACTCTTTGTAAAATATCTCTGTCCATAAATTTATGAATTTATTCTGATTTCTCAATTCTGCTCTTTTTTATGTTTATGTCACATACCAATACTGGGGCTTTTTTATTAACGTGGCTGTGTAGTAGTATGAGGTTTCCTATTCCTTCTCCATCTTTACTAATTGTCCTTTCCTTTCTATAGCAAGTTGATTAGTTTTGTAATCTCTTTAAAAGATTATGATACAATCTAGACTGGGATTGAATTAAATTAGATTGCTCTGGGTCATATTGAAATTTTCACAGTAGTAAATTTTCCTAACCATAAGTTATGTTTTGTTATGGTTAAGTTTTGTTAAGTTATGGTTTATCATATCAACCATAATGATATGTTTTAATTGTTTAACAGTGAGACAGAACTGACCCATAGCTGACCCTCCGGTGGGTTTTTAGAGACAATTAATCACATGTGAGGAAATTGTCCATCCTCAAATGGAGCATCTTGTGGCCTTGAACTATATGCTTCTGTGATTGAAGTACAACCTCTTCCTCTTACCACTAGGTCACCAGAGCTCTAAGTATCTAAGTATGGTATGTTATTGTGTGCCTTCGAGTTGCCTGCTACTCATGTTGTTGTTGTTGTTATGTGCCATCGAGTCACCTGTGACTCATAGCGACCTAAACTCCGCTCTGTCCTGTGCCAATCGCACTGTCTCTGACACTCCCATCCCAATTATCCCAGTCACTGAATCAATCCACCTCATAGAGGGCCTTCCTCTCCTGTGCTGTCCCTCCACCCTCCCAAGCATGATGTCCCTCTCTAAGGACCAGTCTCTCCTCACAACATGCCCAAAGTATGTTAGACAGAGCCTCAGAATCCTTACCTCCAAGGAGCCACCTGGTTTAACCCTTTCCAGGACAAAGCTGTTTGTTTTCCTAGCATCAAACCTATATACAACAACGTGAAACTCTGCTCTATCCAGTTCCAATCTTATTGTGTCTGATACACCTATCCCCATTACTCCAGTCACTGAATCAAGCCATCTCAAGTGTCATCCTCTCTTGTATTATCCCTCCATACCCCCCTCGCCCCAAAGCATGACATCCATCTCCAAGGACTGGTCCTTTCTTGCAACGTGTCCAAAGTATGTCAGAGGAAGCTTCAGAATCCTTGCCTATGAGGAACAGCCTGGTATCACCTTCTCTAGGACAAACCCTTTTGTTCTCCTAGCAGTCCATGGTATATTCAATAATCTTCTACATTACCACAGCTCAAAGGCATCAGTGTTCCTTCTATTATCCCTAGTCATTGTCCAATTTTCTGACACATAGCAAGTAATTGCAGAGACTATGGGCTGGACCAGGTGCACCTTAATCTCCAGACTGACGTCATTGTTCTTTGGAACTTTGGAGAGACTTTCCCAATATAGTTTTGTCTTTTGATTTCCTGGCGGCTGGTGCTAAGAGTGTTGATTATGGACCCAAGCAAATGAAAGCTGTTAAGAATGTCACTTTCTTCACCATCTATCATGATGCTGTCAACTGGCCCAATGGTGAAAGAGAATCTTTGTTTTCTTGATGTTGAGCTTCAATCCATATTGAAGGCTGCAGTCCTTGACGTTGTGCAGCTAGCACTTCAGGTATAGTCTTTCATTTGTGTAGGTTGTTTGGAATAGTTAATGCCTTCAATTGCATTTTAGTAGGGATTCAAAGTAAAAATTCATTGCCATTGAGTCAGAACCAACTTTTTGGAGTTTTAGGGTTCTATTGGCTAAGAAGTTGCACTGCCAAACCAAAAGCAGGTGGTTCAAATCTACCAACAGTGTCATTTGTGCATCTCCTCCTGTGCAATTTTCAGTCTTTGGAAACATTAGAAGGGTCAGTTCCAACTCAGTAGCAATGAGCTGCTGTTTTCTAGTAACACAGAGGAGATTCCTCTTCTTTCTCCCATTATTGTCATTGCTTTGTATACTGCTGTGTCAAAACTAACACTCATCTGACACTCCAGCTGGCTTTCAGAGGCAGCCACATTAAAAAGAGACTAAATAAGAAGATATTTCTTACCCCTCTTTGCCTTGCTTATTCTCCATAATTCATGAGCATTGATCTCTTTCCCCCACATCACAATTCATCAATGCATTTCCTGTGTCAATGTCTTATCATGTATTACTTCCTCTTTTGGACCACAGGTGGGTTGTGGGTTTTTTTCCCCTCCTTGACTTTTTCCCCCCTAATTTAGTTTTTCCTCAAACTTCTTCTGCTCAGTAAGGATGATTACTCATTCTAATATTATTTCTGCCATTTACCATAGATTTATGATACACTTATCAGTATCTGTTATTATCTAGCTGTTGTCTTTGTCTCCAAGTGGTATGTTCAGTGTATCTTATGTACTTCTAATAAAAAACATGGAGACTCTGTATCTGGCAAATTTTAGAAATGGAATAATTCTTATTTGAAGAAAAAAATGGATGGATGAATGAATCAATTGATTAGTTAAGGCATTTTAACATGCTTCAGGTAACTAACTCACCATTTATTAAACCTATTAATTACTATTAGCCTAAAATTATTATATCACATTACTTTATTAAATTTACATTCTCAGTTTCTTATAAAGTGATCACTAGCCTCATTGTTGTTGTTGTTATGTGCCGTGGAGTGGTTTGTGACTCATAGAGACCCTATGTACAATAGCCCTAAACCCTGCTCTATCCTGTGCCAATCGCATGGCCTCTAACACACCCATCCCGATTACCCCAGTCCTGAATCAATCAACCTCATAGAGGGTCTTCTCCTTCTGCGCTGTCCCTCTGCCTTACCAAGCATGATGTCTCTCTCCAAGGACCTGTCTCTCCTTACAACATGTTCAAAGTATGTCAAACAAAGCCCCAGAATCCTTGTTTCCAAGGAGTAGCCTGGTTTAACCCTATCCAGGATGAATCTGTTTGTTTTCTTGGCATTCCAGGGTACATTCAATACTTTTCTCCAGCACCACAGCTCAAAGGCATCAATTCTTCTTCTATCCTCCCTAGTCATCATACAACTCTCAGATGCATAACAAGTGATTGCAAAGACCATGGCCTGTATCAGGGGCACCTTAGTCTCTGAAGAGACACCACTGCTCTTGAGTACTTTAGAGAGGTCCCTAACAGCAGACTTTCCCATTGCGATATGTTCTTTGATTTCCTGACTGCTGGTGCCAAGAGTGTTGACCATGGAACCAAGCAAACTGAAGCTGTGAACAATCTCAATCTCTTCACCATCCATCCTAAAGCTACCAATTGGTCCATTGGTGAGAATCTTTGTCTTCTTGACATTGAGCCTCAGTCCATACTGAAGGCTGCAGTCCTTGACCCTTCGCAGCAAGTGCATGAGGTCCTCCTCAGTTTCAGCAAGCAGGGTTGTGTCATCTGCATAACGGAGATTGTTAATAGATCTTCCACCAATCCTGACACCACACTTCTCCTCATAGAGCCCGGCTTCTCGGATAATCTGCTCTGCATACAGGTTGAAAAGGGATGGAGATAGGACACATCCCAGCCGTATACCCTTCCCATTTTAAGGGTAGCCTCATTTGCTACTCTTAAAATTAGTATAAGACAGACACATTAACGGCCTAAAAGAAACATTAGAGTTTTTCAATTTTATGAATATTGATACAAACTTAAAAAAGTGTTTTAAGAAGAGGGAAACGTTATTTAATTTAAATATCTTGCTATTTTCTAATTGCTGAATATACTATATAGTTTCTTTTTTCTTGTGAGAACTTAACATGTTCTTAAACTGTTGTAGATTCTTTATGAAAATTTAAGGAAATTGTGATTGACATTTTCAACTAACTAGAGCAGCATTGTCCAGTGGAACTTTCTGTGATAATCCATAGTCTATATTATATTGTATAGTTGCTATCAGCCACAAGAGTCTGGAGTGCTTAAAATGTTGCTAGTTTGATTGAAGAATTAATTTTAATTTCACTTAATTGGTGTTATGTGAGCAGTGATTAAACTTTTGGACATTGTCGTTGTCATGCTGTTTAGATCTGAAATATAATTATATCTAACAGATAAACTGTTGTTGTTATGTACCACTGAGTTGCAACTATTCCATAACTGACTCTTCACTGGGTATTCAAAGTAAATTGCATGGAAAGAGATTGCCCATTTTTCCCCCTCATGGAACAGTTGGTAGATTAGATCCACATACAGATTAAATATTATCTCTTTACAAAGTTTGTAAGTGTCACAATATTTGGATGTGAAAAAGAAGAAATGGAATTTAACCTACACTTTGAAAAAGAAGTTAGCTTTTTACACAGCTAAAATCCATTGTATCCAACTGCTGCACATTTTTCCTAAATGTTAAATCTAATATTTTGTGAGTTTTTTAAAGTAATGTAAAATCTCAGCTTTTTAATGGATAGCTTTGTTTATTATTATTTCATGTTGATTTGGGAGAATATGTTAGAATATAGGAAAGGCAGCTATTTTTTAAATCTAAGAGACCTATAAAAAGTCAGATGTGAACCTAAGTAAATTTTCCTTCATTTCATCAGTGGAGCTTGTATTACTGTGGTTTGGGTAAGAATTATTACCCAAGTCACTGAAAAGTTTGAATAGCCTAGGGAAATTGCAACAAAATAAATAATAAATGAAAAGCATTTATGAGCAAAGAATATGTAATCCTTCAATGTTGCAAATATAGTTAAGGATTAATTGCAGCAAGATAATTTAAAATAACCTTATTTGAAGTAAATAGAATACTCTTTGCATTTGGACTATGGAGTCAAACATTACTAGTGTTAAAACAGTTTACAAGTTTACTAAATTTTTAAAATATATATAAAATCATAATCACATCCACTTTGAAAAGGTGACTTCAGGATAAATTAGAAAATATAGCTGTTGGGTACAACCACATGAATACGTATATGTATATGCATATCTATATGTATATGCATATATACATATATATATATATATCTCAACCATGTTGTTGTTAATTACGTACAGTCAAGTTGTAGTGACCCTATGAATAAAAGACCTGAACACTTGTATAAATTTCATCATTACTCCAGGTTCATATTCCGGAGGCAAGCTATTTCAGAAGTGGTATCTGTATCATCTCTCTATCTCTATCTCTATCATCTCTATCTCTATCTATCTTTATCTCTATCTCTTTATCTCTCTCTCTATCATCTCTATCTCTATCTCTATCTCTATCTCTAGCTCTTTCTCTATCTCTATCTCTCTGTCTCTATCATCTCTATCTTCTCTATCTCTCTCTATCATCTCTATCTTTATCTCTATCTCTATCCATATCCATACCTATATCATCTCTCTCTCTCTCTCTCTCCTTATCCTAGGATCATATAAAGCATACAATACATCTACTCTTCCATTTTCTCACAAGCTATTGTAGCCTATTAAGGATTAAAACAAAAGAAAAGGGCTAAACTTACACATTATATATTGCAAAGACAGAGGAGGAAGAAAAGACCAAAGTGGAAGTTAGAAGAGACTCTGAATATTGCACTGGAGCACCAAGAAGCCAAAGCAGAAGGAAGAAATCAAAACATAAGAAACTGAACAGGAGATTTCAAAAGGCTGCACAACAAGACAAAGTAAAGTATTATAATGAAATGTGAAAAGAGCTGGAGTCAGAATATCAAAGAGGCTGAACTCGCTCAGCATTTCTTAAGCTCAAGGAACTGATGAAGAAATTCAAGCCTCGAGTTGTAATACTAAAGGATGCTTTGGGCAGAATATTGAGTGATCCTGCAAGCATCAAAAAAGATGGAAAGAGTATACAGAGTCATTATACCAAAAAGAATTGGCAGTCACAGAAGAATTTAATGAAACAACATATGAGCAAGAGCCTATGTTCTTGAAAGAAGAGCTTTGAAAGAACTGGCTAAGAATTTATGGTATACCAATTGATATATTTCAACTAACTGATGCTGCCCTAGATGTGCTCACCAAGTTGTGCCAAGAGATCTGGAGAACAACCACTTGGCCAGCTGACAATCTGGAGAACAACCACTTGGCCAACTGACTGGAAGAGATCTATATTTGTTCCCATTCCAAAGAAAAGTGATCCCACAGAGTGTGGAAATTATAAAACAATATCATTAATATCACATGTGGGCAATATTATGCTGAAGATTATCCCAAACTGACTGGAACAGCACATCAACAGAGAACTACCAGAAGTGCAGGCTGGGTTTAGACAGGGTCCTGCTACTAGGGATATGTTAGCTAATGATAGATGGATCTTGGATGAAAGCAAGGAGTATCAGAAGAATGTCTATCTTTGTTTCATTGATTATGCAAGAGCATTTGACTGTGTGGATCCTAACAAACTGTGGCTAACTCTGAGAAGAATGGGAATTCCAGAACACTTGATTGTGCTAATGTGAAACCTATACTTGGACCAGGAGACTGTTTTCAGAACAGAGCAGAGAAACATTGCATGGTTAAAAACTGGGAAGGGTGTATGCCAGGGCTGCATCCTGTTTCACTACCTTTTCAATCTTTATGTAGAACAGATTATCCGGGAGGCTGGGATCTATGAGGAGAAACGTGGCATCAGGGTTGGAGGAAGAATCATCAACAATCTGCGTTATTCAGATGACACAATCCTGCTTGCTGAAACTGAGGAGGACCTGAAGCGCTTGCTGTGTAAGGTGAGAGACTGCAGTCTTCAGTATGGTTTGAGGAAAAAGAAAGATTCTCACCACCGGGCTGAATGGCAGCCTAACAATGGATTGTGAAGAGATTGAGATTATTCACAGTTTTGGTTTGCTTGGCTCCACAGTAAACACTCTTGGCACCAGCAGCCAGGAAATTAAAAGACTTATTGCAATGGGAAATTCTGTAGTTAGAGACCTCTCTAAAATACTGAAGTGCAGTGGACATTGTCTGGAGACTAAGGTGTGCCTGATACATGCCATGGTCTTTGCAATCACTTTCTAGGCATCAGAGAGCTGGACAATGACCAGGGAGGATAGAAGGAGAATTGATGCCTTTCAGCTGTGGTGTTGGAGAAGAGTACTGAATATTCCACGGACTGCTAAGAAAACGAACAGGTTTGTTCTGGAGAGAGTGAAGCCTGGCTGCTCCTTGGAGGCAAGGATTCTGAAGCTTTGTCTGACATACTTAGGACATGTTGCAAGGAGGGACCAGTCCTTGGAGAGGGATGTCATGCTTGGGAGGGTGGAGGGACAGCACAGGAAAGGAAGACCCTTGATGAGATGGATTGATTCAGTGACTGGGGTAATGAGAGTAGGTGTGTTGGAGGTGGTGAGATTGGCACAGAATAGGGGAAAGTTTAGGGCTGTTGTTCATAGCATTGCTATGAGTCACAGATGACTCAACAACAACAACAACAAATTATATATATATAACGCCATA
>NW_006399758.1:24176051-24201557 GCF_000299155.1 Elephantulus edwardii | reverse complement strand
TATTAAAGTGTGTTACTTATTTGGGATAAGTAACTCAACTGCTGTTGAGTTGAGTTTGACTCTTCATAGGATTCCCAGGGCTGTCCATCCTATGGAAAGAGACTATTCATTTCTCTCTCAGACCTGCAAGTGAATTCAGACTCCTGGAAATCCATAGCCTTTTGGTTAGCAGTATAACTAGCTAACAGATTTTGGGGTGGAGGAGTCACTGTGTTAAGACAAAAATAAGATTCACATTGTAAACAGTCCCCAAATAAAGCATATTTATTTTTAAATGGCTATATATAGAAGACTAAAGAAGGCAATGGAATTGCCATGAGTCTTTTTTTAAATAACATTCTATGGGGAAAATAGTGAAGTCATGGCAAGAACAAGAAACTAAACTAAAAGATGCTTGAAATTTTCTGGTTTGTGTCACTTTTACGTTAACATATTTTTCTGCATGTTCATTTCCTTTGTGTGCTTTTCTTTTCTAAAGAATAAAAGAAAAAGCAGCCTCATGAAAATGCAGGAGAGTCATCTCACATAAAGACCATCTTTAAAATGCGCATTATTTATTTGACAGACTGTAATGGCTGTTTCAAGGATATTATGGGCTGTCACGTGAATATGTATTTTAGAATGAATACTACAGTACAAATACTGTGCTTGCACAATACACATCAAATATATAGCCTAATGAAATGTCATTTGAAGATTAGACAATATATAAGACTATCCTGGGAATGGACAACCCAGTTGAGTTAAAACAGAGAGCATGATGCTCTCACCATCTTCAGTGATGTGTGAGACAACTTCTTTAGGTAGATAAGAAACGGAAAAGGAAAGAAAATAATAAAATGTTATTTAAGTTGGTAATCATATTCTCAATTTTTGTTTCTCAGACATCAAGTAAAAGAAAACATCTTGGAATTTCTTATCTGGTTAATATTGATAAATAAATGAATGCTTTAGAATTATACAAAGTTTCAGAGCCAGTTTTCTGATTTAAAATTATTAGTAAACTAGATGACTTAATAATATAAAGTTATTTTAGATTGGCTTGAAATAATTAATGGATTTTTCTGATGCTTTATAGGGTGAGTGTCTAATTCCTATAATTTATTTTTAAAATGCTTAGTGGTAGATAAAAGAGGAAGTGCATACAAACACTATCTGAAAAGTGTTTAAGATAAGAAGCTATATCATGACAATTTTTAGGTTGTTGTGGACCATCAAGTCCTTAAGAACTAGTCTCCAATATGGATTGAAACTTAATGTCAAGACAAAGATTCCCACCACTGGAGCAATTAGCAGCACCAAGATGAATGGAGAAGAGATAGAGGTTGTTGACAGTTACAGTTTGCTTGGCTCCAAAATCAACACTCTTAGCACCAGCAGTCAGGAAATCAAAAGACAAATTGCATTAGATAAATCTGATGCCAGAAATCTTTTCATAGTCAGTCTAGAGACCACGGTGAGCCTGATCCAGGCCACGGTCTTCACAATTACTTGCTATGAATCAGAGAGCTGGACAATGAATAAGAATGACAGAAGAAGGCCTTTGAGTTGTGGTGTTGGAGAAGAATCTTGAACATACCATAGACTACCGAGAAAAGAAATAGGCCTATCTTGGAGAGGGTGAAACCAAGTTTCTCCTTGGAGGCTACTATTTTGCAGCTCCATTTCATACAATTTGGTCATGTGGCCAGGAGGGACCAATTCTTAGAGAAGGACATCATGCTTGGAAGGGTGGAGAGACACTGCAGGAGAGGAAGACCCCGGATGAGTTGGATTGATACAGTAACTAGGGCAGTGGGGGTAGGTGTGTTGGACTCAGCGAGACTAATTTAGGACAGGGCAGGCTCCAGAGCTGTTGTAAATATGGTCACTATGAGTTGCAGGCAACTCAGTGGCACACAACAACAACAACATCAAATCAAAACCAACCAAGAGCTGAGCTGTCAGAAGGTTTTCAGACTCATTAAATGGCATAGAACAAGATTGCCCGCCTTTCTCCCACAGAGTAGCTGATAGTTTTGAACTATGTGCCTTTGGGCTGGCAGTGCCACTCCTTATCCACTAGGCCATCAGAGCTCTCTGTAATGTGAGAGTGTAGCTCACTGTAATTCTGGGCTGACAGTACTAAGGGCTATCAAAGTACATGTAAATGAGATGCTATAATAATCCTATCAGAAATAAGAACAACATATTATGTTTTAATAGGTAGGTAAAACTTCTTCATAATTGGGTTGCATTATATCCATATGAACTTTAATTCAGAGAGATATTTTCCTCTCTTTTTCCTCAATATTACCAGTTCTTTTTCATGCTCAGAAGGTGTGAGTTGGATTTGTTTTGTTTTGATTTTTTTCCCTAAAAACATATGGCTACTCCAAAAAGTGTTTATATCCTTCAAATTATTTCCATGACTATCAGAGTTTTATAATATAGGTTATTATAGTCAATCTCTAAAATAGATCTGATATATAAACATTAAGTAAGTGATTGATTTTTAAATTTTAGTGGAATACTTACATCTTGATCTTTTTTCTCTTTTTCCACCTTATTCCCTGAACATTGTCAAAATAGAGTTCTTTTGTTGAGATGCAGATGATCCTGCCAATCAAAGCTTTCTTTCTCAAGGTTTTTTTTTAACAGAACAAAATCTTTCTATGGTACACCTTCACTGAACTTTAGAAGAACTTTTAGAAGTCAGGGCAAGGCCCTGAAATGAAAGATAGAAAATATATAATACAACTGTCAAAGGTACTGATATCCAACTATTTTAAAATACCTAATATGTACCATGCATTTGTTTAACAATTGATAGCAGTAAAATCCATATATACTTATTTCTTTAGTAACCATGTTTTAAAAAGTGAAAAATAAATGCCTGGAATTAATTTTCGTGATTTATTTACAATGTATTATCATTTCACATGTATTTGATATAAAAATGTTATTTAAAAGGTGCTTTACATTCAGTTATCACTCTTTGAAATCTGACATGTATTTTATACTTCTGTCACATCTCAATACAAATGAACCACATTTCAAATGCTCAGTGTTATTTTATAGGTAGCTATTACCCTGTTAACAGTGTTAATCTGGATATTTTTAATAATATTATGTTTTTAACTCTCACACCAGTCCAGTTAAAGCACTATCATAAACTCTACTTTGTAGATAAGAAAATGAAATTTAGAATATGTTAGTACTAAAAAAAACCAAAAAATGACTAAAATGGGACTGAATTTTTATTGTCATCTGTCTTACTATGGTGATTTTTTTATGAAGTTAAGAAATTTGATGTTAGAATTTCCAAATTATTACCTCTTAAATGAAAATACACTCTTCCTTGAATTTTTCTAAAAGAAAAAAAATTAATTTTTTCTTGAAATTGTGTCCATCCACCAAATAACTTTCTGAGATAGACAATGCTGGAAAATACCACCCTTATGTCATAGTCTTTATTGACTTTTGATTCGTTCTACTTCAAAGTATAAATAGCATGTAATTGAAATCACTCCTTTGACAATGTAGCCATTACTAGGTATTTATTAAAGATATAAGCTCATATTTCTATAGTCTTTCCCCCCGTTTTTTTTCAAAATGCAATGCAAAACTTATTTATTAACTAAGGTTCTGCTTAATTTAGTTGTTTCTAGTACTTTGATAGTTGTTTGGGATTTCTTATTTATAAAGGTTTTTCCTTATTTTTACCTGAAAGATTTCACACTAATTATGAAATACAATAATTAATCATTTTACCTTCATAGTAAGTGTGTAATATGAAGAACTGGGCCAACATTCAGCAAAAAGACACTTGCATGTGTTTATTAAGAGGATTAATTGTCAACAATATCTATCTCTTTTCACATTGTGTTTATAATACTTTTCTTTGTCTTCCCTTGCAGCTTTTTGAAGTCTTTTCTGTTCAGTGCCTTAACTTTCTGATCTCTTCTCTCTGTTTTGGCTTCTTGGCATTTTAGAGCAATATTTAGAGTATTTTATGACATCCTTCTCAGTTTTTTCTTCCTCTTCTGTCTTTGTAATGACCTTTTCCACTCTTCTTGTAGGGTATTCTTGATATTCTCTCACAGCTCATCTGGTATTTTCATTAGTGTTCAAATCCTCAAACCTGTTCTTGAGATGGTTTTTAAGTTCAGGTAGTATAGTTTCAAGGTCAATTTTTGGTTCTTTTGGGTTTGTTTTAATTTTCTTTAGCTTCAGTTTGAACTTGCATATGACTAATTAGTGGTCTGTTCCACAAACAGCACCTGGTCTAATTTTCACAGCTGATAATTGAGCTTCTCTAACAATCCTTTCTACTTTTGAAGCTCCTTCTCACAAACTTTGGGCATGTTGCCAGGAGGGACCAGTCTTTGGGAAAAGGACACTATGCTTGGAAGGTTAGAGGGCTCAATAGAGGGGGAATAAGACACTTGATGAGATGGATTGATACAGTAACTGGGATAATTAGGGTAGGTGTGTTGGAGACAGTGAGATTGGCTCAGGAGAGGACAGAGTCTAGGACTTCATAGGGTTCCTATGAGTCACAGGCAACTCAATGGCACATAACAACAATAATCAACCATACATATTTTTAGAAAGTATTTGTGATAATAAGGGATTCTCAAGTTAAATTCCAAGTAAACAGTAAATTTGTACATATTAAACTTATACACTAGACATAAAATTCATTCTAACAGTATGTTGCTGTCCTGTGGGGTGAAGGTGACCCTGTATGTGCCACCCAATGTTATATGCAACAGATCTGAACCAAGCCCTATCCTCCCTATCGTCTTGATCCCTAATATGCTTGAACTTATATTACAGACACTGTGTCAGTCCCTTTTGTTAAAGGTCTTCCTCTCTTTCCCACTATCATGTCTTTTTTCCAAGGACTAACCTCTTCTGACAACAGTAATCAGTTCAGAGATGGAAAAAGAATGAACTTGAAGAAACAAAAGATTTCAGACAGGTAAGGAGATGGATCTGTATTTAAAGATTCATTTTGTTGTTCTTATTGTTATGTGCCGTTGGTTTGGAACTCACTTGTAACTGACCCTCCAGCAGTTTTGCAGAGGCTTTAAATTTTGTGGGAGGAGATTGTCCATTCTTCTTTCTCAGAGCAGCTAGTGGATTAGAACTAGCAGCTAGTAGATTAGAACTACCTGTGTTTGTCTTGGCAGTAAACCTCCCTGCCTGCTAGGCCACGAGAGCTCCCTAATTTAACTATCTTGTACCTTATGCTTAAATATATAATATTTAAACTAATAAAACCTCAAACCCACTGCCATTGAGGTGGTTTCTGAGTCAAAGCCACCCTCCATCGATGTCTGAGGCTGTGACTGATAATAGACTATGCCACTAGAGACCCCCTTATAATACTTAGCGTATTTGAGTGACTGCTCACTGCAGTCAGAGCAGCACATTGCTGCTAACCAAAAGATTGTGAGTCTCAAAGGCTTGGCTCCACCAGTGGTTACCCTAGAGACAAATGAGCAATCTGCTCCCATTCATATTTATGTCCTTCCTTAAAAATCAGATGGAGGGTCACTGAGAATCCTAATCAATACACTGCAGTGTGTAGAATCATGTCCAATCTGATGCAATTCTCCCTTGGTTTCCAAGACTGTGTATCGTGATGGAAGGAGGCTGCCACTTTTTTCTCCCAGAGCAGTTGACCTTCTGGTTAGCAGCCTGTTACTTTATGCACTACGCCTTTAGGGATCCTTCATGTAAAGACTCAATCTGCCTTAATTCAACTGCCCTTTAGTAGACGCAGTAAAATCTTTGATGGCTTAGGTCTGGACTTTATACGTCTGATAATAATCCACAAGCTGCCATCCTAGATTTCATTCTACAGTCTACTATCTTTCAGTTATCATTGTTATTTAGAGTTATTTATTTGTTCATGGACTATTTAAGAACAAACAGTTAGGCAACTAGAAAAATGATAGAAGTCCTCCTTGCTCTCCTTTATTTTAAATGGACTTCTTTTTTCAGATAAAACACCATTTGCAACTAAAAATGGTTAGCCATTTTAACCAATTTCTTGAAAATTGGTTATGAAACAACCAATTTCTTGACTATAAGTCTAATTGAATAGACACTTATTTTCTTACATTTAGCCCCCTATGCAACAAAAAAAGACTTATTACAGGAAATACTTAGCAAAAGACGATAAAGAGAGAAGCCTGAATTGTCAGTCTCTTCTAACAGGAAGATGAGATCCCTGTTTTTCTTACTTGTGTTAGTGGTTTTGTTTTTGTTGGGTTTTCTTTTCCTCTATTTGGCCGTTCACATCCCATTTTCACTCCCATTGTCAATTTTTATTTCTATTGCAATTATGTGTTCCCATTTTGATATCTTGTGGTCAGCCTGTAATTAGAGGCATCCCCAAAAAAAGGGCATGAGAGACAAACCAGAACAATTGAGCCCTCCATTTCTGGAATTGAAAATATAATCAGAGGGAGTGAGAAAAAGGACAGGCTTGGAATTTGCCATTTTCCAAGCTGTGGCACACACTGTCCTTTTCATGAAACCACTGTGGAGATAGTTCCTTCCTCCAAGTTTTGTTGCTTTTTTCTATTTCGGAGTCTTCAAGATTATTCAATTGTGTGAAGAATGTATATGCTTCTTAAAAGTATAGTTTTCTTAACTTAAACAGAAAGTATGTGTCTGCCTGTCTGTCTGTCTATATCTATCTATCTATCTATCTATCTATCTATCTATCTATCTATCTATCTCTGATACTATCAATAATGAGAATTCTAGTAAGTAAGGGGATGCACTCTGAACCGAAAGGCTGTGTCTCTGCGGGATTGAATCCCCCAGCTGCTCAGTGAGAGAAAGATGGACAATCTCCTGCTATAATTCACAGTCTTAGAAACTGTTGGAGGTTCTCTGTGAATTGGAACTGACTTGATGAGAGTGAGTTTGAGGGTTTTTAGTTTGGTATGTTTGTTTCATAATTGAAATATTAATTAAGTTAGAAGATAAGACTGAAAATTTAGACCTTGAATCCCTGGACAAGTTACCAAATTCTTGATTTCAGTTTCATTTGAGGGTATCAGTACCAATGAAGTATTTTGGGGATTACCTAATGACATAATGATAGAAAATGCTTAGTCAAGAACAAATGCTCTGAGATGATAGTAAATAGATCTGTATAATGATTACTTAAATTGAATATCTGAGTGCGTTCTCTACAGCAATATAGAACATATGCATGCAAACATATACATTCTCAAGGCATATTTAGAACAACCTTCTGATATATGGTGAAGGAGATCTGGTGGCAGAGAACAACACATGTTGAGCTGCTAACCAAAATATCAGTGTTTTGCTCTCCTGTACATAGGGTTGCTATGGGCAGGAGTCAAGTCAACTGAACAATAATCAGTAGCTCACATACTTAAGCATTTGGCTGCTAATCAAATGACTAGTGGTTCAAATCTACTCAGAAGTATCATCTACCATATATAGCAAAAACATATTATCAATTTGATTTCAACTGCTTAGGAATTGATACTGTGCTTCCAGGAACTGACACCTCTTGATAACACAAAGTAAGTATCTTAAAAGAGATCTTAAACACAAGCTAAGTATTTAAAAGAAGTCTTAGTGCCCTTATTTCTGTGGAACGGCCTATTACACTTCCCCTAAGAGAGATTTGTTTGTTCTTTTTGCAGTTCACAATATAATCAGTAGGTTCTCCAGCAGCATAATTCAGGAGCAGTCATTCTTCTTTGGTCTTCTTTATTTATTGTCTAACTTTCACATGCGTATGAAAATTGGAAATACCATGACTTGATTCCGGCACACCATAGCCTTCAAATTACTTGTTTTATAGCACTTTAAAGAGGTCATTGGCAGTAGATTTATCCACTGCAATACATCTGATTATTTGAGTGTTTCTTCCATACGTATTGGTTGTGGATCCAAGTAAAATAAATCATTAACTACCTCAATCTTTTATTTATCATAATATTGTTTATAAGTTTCATTGTGAGATTCCCCCATCCGTTATGCTGAGGTGACTAATTCTCAAGTCTACATTATTTATTATTCATCAAGAAATGCTTTAAATAGTCTTAATTTTATGCAAGTAAAGTTTTATTGTACATATTGCAGGTTGTTGAGTCTCTTCTTTCAGTGCTGATGCTGCATTCTTCTTAATATAGTTCAGCTTCTCAGATTATTTGTTTATTTTGCTCATGTGAATAGATATGGTGAAAGCATACAACCCTGACACACCCTCTGGGACTATTTATTTAGACTTAGTGTTGCCATACATATGCATAATCTATCATCTAGATATCTAGGGAGCTCTACTGATCTAGTAGTAAGAAACTGTACTGTAATCTCAAAGGCACAAGGTTCAAATCCATCAGCTGCTCTGTAGGAGAAGGATGGACAATCTCCTTCTGTGTGATTTATTGCTTCTGTAAATCCTCTGGAGGGGCAGCTATGAGTTGGTTCCACCCCACCAGCACACAACAACAACAACAACAACAATTATTTATGTTAGTAGATATTATTATGACTTTTCTATATCTGTCAATTTTACAATTCTCTGAAATCAGATAGTACAATGCTTTATAGATTCTCAATGATTGTGCTATATCACTTGGTCATGCTTTTACTTGAATTAGTGTAGTTTGACTTGAATTAGTGTAGTCATTGGGTAGTATTTCCTTGGGCTAGAAAATAATTGATAGAATTCTGAATTTCTAGTAGACTTTTTAAAAAACTAATTCTTAAAACCCTGATAACCATTAGAATACAGTTTTAATCTTGGTTAAAATGTCAATTATCTACTGTGGTTGGCTGATTTTGTTTAATGTTTTTTACTTGTTTACGTAAAACATTATTTTATATGCACTTAAATAATAATAAGATGTTTTGTAAAAAAGAAATTTTGAAAGACTTGATCATATGAATGCGCTCTGCATAACTGCTATTATTAGAAGATAGAAGGAGCTTTGGTGACCAGTGGTAAGAATCTGGGATGCAATCCTGAAGGCATTAGAATCTATCAGCTGCTCCACTGGAGAAGGATGGGCAATCTCCCCCAGTACAATTTACTGCCTCTGAAAGCCAGCTGGGAACCCGCTATAAGTCTGTTCTGACTCAATGGCACACATAACAACAACATAGAAGATAGGAAAACTTAATGAGTTGGAATGGACTGCTGAATTCCAATTTAAAAATTAGTGGAATAAAACCAGCTTTATTACATTCCTCTCTTGTTTGCTTGTAAGAAAGGAGCCCAGACACTGTCTTCAATGAGGCTCCCTGCTCTACATGATCTAGAAACCACAGGTGGGGGTGTGTTACATTTTAGATTCATGTATGTATGGAACAATTTGTTTTATGAATGATATATTACTATGTAATAGTGTCTGATTTGTTTCTATTTCTTGACAAAGGAAGGCATGCTTTATGGGATGATGTTGGATATTCTCTTACAGATGATGGGAAAAATTATCACTCCCTTTTGCATTTTTATAAACCCCCCAAACTTGACTTTTGCAGTTTAGTTGTAAAATTTAGCTGATCCCAGAAATAGAAATATATTTACATTTGAACATAAAAACTGAAACGGCTAAGTTTTACTTAGTGGAATAGAAGAGAAATGGAAACAATCAGTCAATCCCTGCTATTAGGTCAACTGCTCCTGAAGTATATCTTTGAAAACTTCTGTTTGTCTTTCAAAGTACAAGTGAGCTAAAATTGGCTCAACAGTAAAAAATAACAACAGATACTAGGGGGAAAAGATATTAAAAAGTACATAAACTAAAATAAAGCAAAGCTTCACAATTCATTAAATTTTGACATTCATACCATATTGTGCCAAGGGAGCTCTGGTGGCCTAGTGGCAAGAACCTGTGCTGTAATTCCGAAGGCAAGTGGTTTGAATCCACCAGCTGCTCAAACATCATTGTGCTTTTTGCAAAAGCTGGTGTCATAGCTTGAAACTTTCACCTCTTTTCCTATTATTTAATTGAAAATAGTATAAAATTTTAAAAATAAGCATTTTAAGAGTTAAAACTTTGAACCAAACCCTGAAAGGCTTGTTCTAAGCAAATTTTCCATCCTGACTATGCTTTGGAGTAAAACTGGAAAGGCTAAGTCTCACAGATGTACTACTTATTGCTTAAGGAGATTCTAAATGTGTCTTAACTAAGAACACAAGTGAAAGAAAGAGCAGAAGTGGCTTTTGTATACTCTGTAATCATTATTTACTGAAGAAATCACATGCATATGCATACCCACAATATTTTTAATACCTAGTGTGCTCTTTGATATGTGTCATTTAAAAAATTTAATACAAACTCTGTTTTGCTCAAAATTTGTATGATTAATGCATTGATTTTACTTCCCAATGTAGACTGCTGCTAGGCAGATTCTGATATTATTTATTTTTATTAGTTTATAATATGTCAATTTTTCTTGCTTATCTGTCAACTCCCAGAAAAATACATAAATCAAAAATGTAGCAATGTGGACACTAACAAGACATAATTATTGCAGGGTCTGTCCTCCTTTAAAGAAAAAATACAATTACCCACCAGAATGCTACTGGGATTAGGTCAGAATTTGCATAATACTGACTCATATTTTGCTAACAACTTTAACATCAGACAATAGCTTTTGCAAATCTATAATCCCTTATTATTTTCTGACTTTATTTTTTGGACTCAAATAAGTAGTTCAGTCAAAACAAGATAATTATTAGAATCCCACCCACAGAAAGCTTTAATTACTCAATGGCACGTTAAGATTATGTGAGGATTTTAAATGTTTCTTTTTTTTAAACATTTAAAGTTATTCAAGGCAATTAAGCTCACCTAAATGCAATTCGTTGCAGTTAAAATTATTCCTTCTCTACAGATAAATATTTAATGGAAAATACTTCAATCATTGTATGAGTTTAAGGAGGGGGAATAAAAAATTTGGCTTCAGCATAATCTCCAAACAACAGTTCTAAAGCTGGTGTTATTAAGCAGTTAGAGGACTAACAGTCAAGAGATGATGAAAATTTGGAAAATGTTAACTGCTATAAAATAATAGCTGCTAATGTGTAGGATTATGAAACACCCAGTAGCAAGAATAAGTAACAAATAGATCCTCTCTGAAGTCCTGAAGGCTGGAGGTGGGATCTGGGGTTAAGTAACCGTGATATATTTATAGAGGGCAAGGGATCACCATAAAATAAAGCAGCAAATAGTAAAGAAGTCAATGTAAAAGAGAGGCCAGGGATTTAGGGTATAGAGATCATAAATTTTCATCGATATAAACAGCCTGTGTACCTCAGGAGTTGAGGTTTAGCTATAATTTCAGGTCTGACCTATAGGCCTTTTGTGTTCACAGTGCATGCAGGATCAAGATGCCATCTAAGGAGGTGTAAAAAAAAAAGGGGTGGGAGTGAGAAAGAAAGGAGGGAAAAAATGTTTCAGAACTGTGTGATTTACTCATTTAATCATCTCCAAATCCATCCCAAACACAACAGCACAGTAGTTGAGACGATTTTATTGTCTCACTAAATTACATTTAATTCTTATTATAGCATATCCTATAAACACGAAGAGTGAAGGATGTCTCGTCGACCACGCTCTTCCAAAGGAAAATGGTTAAATTTTAATGCACGACTTCTTAGAAGGTCATTTTTGCTTCATCTGTGTAGTGCAGACGTCCACATTTACGTGTTTTAATTTTAAATATATATCCTACAACCCGCTTAAACTTAGTGGGAGAACGAAAACTTAGTGATAAAATGAGCTTTTTAATGGCTTAACAGAAGCAATAAAAGCAAGCAAATCAACACAAAAGAAGAACTATTAAGTACTCAGCTTTCAGAAATTACCCTGAAATGGAATACCAAGTGGTTTCTTAGTGGCATGTAGATTCTGACTTTTTATACAGGAACATTGACTTTAATATACGTAGGCACTAAAATAAGCTTTCTGGTCTAAATTGCAACTTAATGAACAAATTATATTATTGTATTTGTGTGTGTGCTTGTATATGTGTCTCTATATACATGTAATCTTTCTGTATATATGCATAAATACATATTTATGCTTGTATAAATAGTTATGCAGCCACATAATGGTTTTCAAGGACAAAGAATAGTTCTACCTTCTGTTTCTCTTTTTGTCACAAACACACACTCACACACATACATGTACGAATTAAGAAGGCAGCTGTTGACATCAATATAGTCCAAGGAAAGAATAGATGCGTTGTATTTATTATTCATGTACAGATTTTAATTTTTTTAAAAGCTAAGATCTCAGAAAGTGTATTCCAATCTATTTGTTTGAATATTCAACATTAATTTGAAAAACATTTAGCTTATAGAATCGTCTATATTCTAACACACATAGTGCCGTTTGTTTTACATCATTTTTCCAGTGTCAGAAATGAAATGCACCAGGTGAACTTGGAATGGGTTTTCACATAAGGCTTGGCGAAGGCTGCTCTTGGTGCCCCGCCTTTAGGAGACACTGAACCTCACGGCTCTTTTCCTTGTCCACTAGGGTGCAGTGTTGTACAGAGAACAAAATGTGCATTGCACTCCAATGCCCAAGAAATCCAGCGTGCTATTAAAAAAAGAAAAAGGGGGGGGGGGGAGGATCTTTTACCGGTGTACTGTTTTGACTTACAACAGAAGGAGAGGAGATCAAGAAAAGAAGACTGGCATTTGAACAAGTTTTCTTTTTCTTGAAATCCAGGGCCTCTGTCCTGTGGAGTTTCTTCCAAGGTAGCCAAAAAATACTCAATATTTAGGTTGATTTGGTGTTGTTTGAAGGTTGTAAATGAAAATTAAGGTCGCTGAGAAGGGATAGTGGTCAACTTTATTCCTCAAACTAAGATATAAAGGCTTTCTTAAATATATTGGTAAATTTTGCCCTTTTAGGAAGTGGTAAGCTTTTAACCTTTCCTCCGCACTCAAGCAGTATTTAAATATAAACTTCCGTGAAGGTGAATGAAAGGCTTTCGTCGGTACCTTGTGATGGCTAATGGGTATGTTTGAGTATGTAATTATGACTATATTAATTATTCATTTTTTTCTACTGACATCACACAAAATATTGCTCTCTGATATGGAAAAAAAAGTTAAAAGGGAACAGGGATTCTTTACCATATTTGACATTATCCAAACCATATAAAGTGGGGAAAAAATCATAGGACTGTCTTTGTATCTGCTAGCATATTTCTGTCTACTTATGGGCTGTGCTTTATCAAGGAAATTACTTACAGAGGATCTAGTAGGAGGGAGGGGGGAAAAGGCTATTCCTTTAGTTCTGGTGTAAATCACTGAGAATTTTTGCTTCATGGATTAGCACCTCTCATATCCCTCATCTCTTTAGGGCAGTAAGCTGAGACAATCATAATGAAGAACAGAGCTGTTTGCTACCACCACCACCAAACTTTGGGAGGGAAAATAGGTCATCAAAAAGACCGGAGTCTGGAACCGGTTAATTCACTTGGCTTGATAGAAGTCCCATATTTGGTGACTGCCTTACTTAAAGATTTTTGATATTTCCCTAACAACTTTTACTCCACCTACTTGATGTCTTATTGTGTTATGACAAAGCTATGAAGGACTTATGCACATTTTGTCCAGGAGCAAGAGATAAAAACAAAATTTATTAATCGTGAAGATGTATATTTCATGGTTTTTAGCCATCTACTACACAGACCTTGTTGTTGTTGTTGTTGTGTACTGTCAAGTAGGAACTGGTCTATAGCTGACCTTCTGGCGGGTTTTCTGAGGCGGTTAATCGCACAGGAGGAGATTGCCCATCCTTCTCCTGTGGAACTACCAGTGGCCTCAAACCACGTGCCTTCGGGATTGCAGTGCAGTTTCACACAGACCTTAGAGAAGGTTTTACGCTTATGAAAAATCAGGTGCCTCAGATGTAAAAAGAAATACGTTATGGATTTGGCTGTTTGAAATCTTCCCCAGGAAGCCATTTGCTCTACATTGCTACAATGGTGAGGTAAAGCTTGGTGACACAGGTCCAGAAAATACTTTGTTCTGTTACACATAAGATATCTGAGTTGGAACTCACTGAGATGTAGCTGACAGCACTACATACTGATTATAGACAGACTGTGGGTCAGTTTGTTATAAATTCTGGGGATGAAACTTGACAGCTCCCTGCCCTCATTTACCTGCACAGTTAAGCTATAGTTTATGCTCTAGTCAGTTGGTTTCTATTTCACTTGGCTCCAGAGAAACACAAGTTCATAATCTCTCCGTAGTTAAAATTTGCTTCTATTTCCTTTCAGATTTGTTTTTCCCTTTTCAATATACCCATTCTTTTTGCCTCTCTTCAGTTAAGTTTGCCTGTATGTGGTACAAGAAGTCACAGTGGTAAGGTGATTTACATGTTGTGCTACTTGACTGAAAAGTCAATGGTTCGAGCCCACCTGTTAATGTAGGGGAGAAAAATGAAGCAATATGCTCCTTGTTAAGATTCATAAACCCAGAAATCAGTTGGAGGACCACTATGGGTCACAATTAGTTAAATGGTGGTATGCTGGTTTGTTTGTTTGTTTGCTTGGTTTTTTTTTTTTTATCATGTGTTAAAGGTTCAAATAAGATACAATCATTGCTGGACTACAATTTAACAATTCATTTAGTACACAAGCTGCTTGTGGAGAATCACATCTGCCAGGTGCTGGTGAGGTCCAGAATGTATGAAGCATTCAATTTAGAGTAAAAATGTTAAAAGATGAATACAATCCTCTGGCCTAGAGAAGAGAATCTTGAGAGAGGAGATAGAACTTGAACATAGCTTTTAGGAAAGTGATGGTTCGAAGCTGGGATGTGAAAATCGTGTAGAAATAGTTTGGTTTTGCTTGTTATGGCCTTTGGTCAAAGATTAGGATGAAAAGTTTCAATTTAACTAATTGGTAATGCTATGCAATGCTAGAGATTCTTATGTAGGAGATTCTAAAGGACTCTGGTGGTGGGATGGGTGGCATGTCACTGGCTACCCTGTAGTTAGTCTTCTTTAGGGGCCTCTGAAGAAAAAGATTTCTCACAATCAATCTATACCTTAAAATTAACAAGTATATTTACCAGTTAAATCAAACATATTAATCAATATTAAATGTCTACTGGCTCTCATGTTGTGTCCTTCTCTCCCTCATGTGTTTGAGAGTTTTGTATAACCATTTGAATGCTGATATCTAAGTTATTTACACTTTCATTTAGGTATATACTAACAGACACATGCATGGTAGAGAGCTATGGTGGCCTAGTGCAGAGGGAGTTTCTCTGCAGGTGGTTCAAATCCACCATCTGCTCCACAGGAGAAAGAGACGGCCTCCTGCCATGTGGTTTACAGTCTCTGAAAACCTGTTGGCCAGTCAGCTGTGAATCCATTTCAACTCAATAGCCAGGAGTTTTTGAGTCTTACATATATTATATGGGGATAAAAAGTAAATTTTGTTTTAAAATAGGAGGGCTGATACTTTTCCCTGAGACCTATAATAGTCTTCAGATTTAAACTTTTGCTACTGAATATATAAGCCAAGGCTTTGACTCAAATGGTCTTATAAGACAAATCTGTCTGCTAGGGTATCCAAGGCTATAAATCCTTTAAGAAGTAGACTGCCACATCTTTCACTCAGAGAACAATTGGTGAATTCAAACTGCCAACATTTTTATTAGCAGATGAATACTGTAACCACTGTTCCACCAAGACTTATTACAGAATGCATAGTATGTGTAAATACTAGCTTTATAAAAGATGATAGAAATATTATTTAGGAAATTGACTAGAATAAGCCAACATCTAAGTATATAGTTATGCAACCCATAGCGACTCTGTACAGAAGCTCTGAAGCCTGTCTTGTTCTGAGCCAGTCTCACTAATTCCAACACATCAACTCTCATTGCTCCCATTACTGTATCAATCCATCTCATCTGGGGTCTTCCTCTCTTGCCCTTTCCCTCCACCCTTTTGAGCATGATGTGTTTCTCCAAGGTCTGATCTCTCCTGGCTACATGCTCAAAGGATGCGAGACACAGCTTCAAAATCCTACCCTCCAAGGAGAAACTTGGTTTCACCCTCTCCAAGACAGACCTATGCCCCCTCCCCGTGGAAGTCCATGGTATGTTCAAGACTATTCTCCAGCACCATAATTCGAAGGCATTGGTTAGATCATAAACTTGTCAAGATATGTGAGGAAGGTCTCCAGGCCTAGGCTGCAGGGAATTGAGCTGCTAATTCAAAGGTTCTACTTCTTTGCTATTTCAAATACAGCAATGACTCTGTGGGTGGTTACTTTTTTCTGGATCTACATAAATTTTCATGTATCAATAGACTCTCATCTGCTGAGAAAATATTTTCATTTTCTAACTTAGATTTATCAAGGTTAGTCTTTCTGCTAAGAGATTTAGTCTTAAGCATTTGACAAGCAAGATAAACATATCAGCATGCTTTGTTGGTAATAATAGACAGTACAAAAACAACACACAACGGAAGGGAGCACTGGTGGTCTAATGGCTAGAAGAAGCTGCATTCAAATCCCAAAGGCATGCAGTTCGAATCCACCATCTCTCTTCCTGTTTGATTTATTGCCTCTGAAAACCCACTGGAGACCCTGTTATGAATTGATTCAGACTCCAAGGCACATATTAAGAACAACTAGACAATGAGTTTGGCAAAGACAATTCACTTGTTTGTACTTACCCTGTATATACAGGCACTAGTCTGGTGGCAACATGAACGAGTCCGGTGGCAACATGAACGAGTACAGTGGCAACGAGTGTTTTCTCTATAATGCTTTGTTACATAGCTAACCGAAATATGTGTATGCTTACACCAAAACCACAAACCTGTTTCTGTTGCATTGATTCTGACTCCTAGCAACCCCGCTGGGTAAAGTAGACGGCCCCATCGGATTTCTAAGGCTGTGAATCATTATAGGAATGACTGCCACATCTTTCTCCCACAGTGCAGCTGATGAGTTCAAACCACCATCCGTTGGGTTAACAGTGAAATGTTTAACCACTGTGGTACCAGGGATCTACATATGTGTGATGTGTTTGTGTATCTTTTGTCATTAAATTTAAGTATGCACACAAACTTTAAAATGCCCACAAATACACGCCTTTGGAATGTGGAATCCAATTTAGAGTATAAATCCAAATTATCCCTCAAAATACATATTTTAAGACACGATGGGATTAATTTTATTGTAGCTATTGACAGAGATGATGTGCCTTCTTCCTTTAAATTTTTGTCCCTATACTATTCTGCTCACCCTTCTCTCTTCACCATTCTCCTTCCCGATTCTCCCCCTTGACCTTCCGAGTGTAATTTCCCTTGGCTAAAGCTACTTTATATTTATTATAATAACTCTCACTCTCGCTTTCAATCTCTTTTAGTAGGAACAATAAGCTGACTGATGGCTAGAAAATTAGCTCGGGGAACTCTCTCTCTCTCCATCTCTTTCTCTCTCTTCATACACACTATTCTTCTCTCACTTTCCTTGTTACACTAGTGAGCAAATTTAACCTATGACTCTATCACATACTCATCATTAGGCTGGCAAATTTCAGCCCTGTTTCTACTCAAACATGTCTATAAGATCTGACTGAGGTTACTCATTAGAATTCCAGGGGGTGAGAGCCTGTATATAAAGTCCTGTGCATACTATGCATACAAAGTTATTATTGAAAATATTCAGTTATCTCTTCCTTCCTAACACCTCCATGGTAAAAATATATAAGGGTACCTTACCTAGGTTTCTGAGAAAATTAAATCATTTTAACCTTTCTTTGTGTGTGTGTGTTTCCTGAGGGGGGAAATAGCTGTGGCATCAACAAAATGTGGTCCTTTTTTATTAAGGAAATCATAACTATAAAAATGATAAATATTAACAATAGGAGTCAAACAATGGCAACAGAAAATAGAAATGGAATTTTTAAGCTTGAATATTGTATTGGTCATGGACTAAGACCACAGAGAGATAAACTATGGTTAAAATGTTAAAAAGCATTTAAAAATATGTGTTCAATGTTTATAATTTTAAATGCTACAAACGTCTGTGTGATAAGCAGTATGGAAAATACCAGGATGCACAAGTGTGAAATTTTGAAATTTAAAATGTAATTTGACTTCACATTTTTAATCAAAGTTTTAAACTGAAGTTTTCTCCATCTTTTGAAAGGGGGTTTTAAATGCTGAATTAATGCAATTGCTATCCAAGCAATGCATCCCTGAGTTCCTGGTTTTCTCACTTCTGATTTACATACAAACCACAGTTATGGACCATACTCCACCTCCTCCAGTAAAGACTATTGTATTAAAAATTAGAGACATTCAATTCAATTCTAACTCCTAGTGACCTTTGTTGGGAATCTAAAGCTGAAATTTTAACAGGAGAAGACTGTGTATCTTTCTCCCACAGAGTCAACTGGTGGAGTCTAACAGCTTGAAACACGGCGGCCTTCTAAGTAGCAACCAACATGCTAGATACTACACCACTTAAATATTATTATTGCTGTATTATTCTATTAATGATGTTTTCGTGCATCTGTAAGTATTCCTTTAATTTTTTTATGCATTGAGAAGTACTGTGTATACTATATGTGGAAAAAGAAATTTGACTGACAGTAGATATATATCATACCCAATTATTCTGAATTATGTACACATGCAATATAAAACAGACCTTGCAATCTGACACTTTCATTATCTAGGTACTGTGTATACTTTATACTTACTGAAAATTCTTTATTTTAAAAATTATATATCCTTGAAAGATGATTTCATTACATCTTAGTAAGAGGGGTTTGTATATATTACAATGCATTATATACATAGTCGAAGGGTCTGCATTAACATTAATGTAGAATGTGTACCTAGTGATGGAATAGGGAATTCTACTGGCATGGTCTGTAGGGAATTGCACTGCTAACCCAAAACCCTCTCCTCCCTGACAGTTCAAATCTACCAGGACTTCCAAAGGAGAAAACTGGCATGTTTCCCTTGGTGTGATTTTCAATCTGTCAAAAACCTACTAACGGATCAACTATGAGTTGGTTCTGATTTAACAGCAATTAATTTAAGCTTCTTAAAAGACAAAGCAAGCCAAAAATAGACCTACGTACAAGCATCTGCTTGGCCTGTGGATAAGGACTTGTGTGCTGCTAACCCAAAATCAAGTAGTTCGAATCCACAGGCTGCTGCACAGAAGATAGGCCATCACTTCCTGTGCTTACTACAGCCTCAGAAAACTGAATGGAGAGTCAGCTATAAGTTGGTTCTGACTTGATTCCAATGGGTTTGAGTTTTTCCTACAAAACAACAATCAACTAGAATGTATAATTACTGTTTTCACAAATAATATAGTCTTCCCAGATTGCCACATTTCTTTTTTATTATGAATTTTAATGAACATTTACAGAGACTTTGAATTTCCATTAATTCTTTGTTACACTTTTCTCCATGTCCACCTCTCTCCCCAGTTCACTCTTCTCTTTAAAAAGTAAAAGAAAAATTCTTTCATTGTTGTACAATCCTTCCCCCCAGGTCTACTCCACTATGCTGCCTTCCTTCTGGACTCCTGTCATGACAATAATACCTCTAAATTGTGCCTTGTGTCCAATACATTGCAGTACTTTGTCAGCTGCTACTTATTATGATCATTTTTGCATATTAGTTTGTCTTATGCTACTTCATCTTCTTGATTAGTGTCAGTACTTGAGTATCTAATAACACAGATCTAATATAACAGACAGTTAAATTTTTCTAGGCCTGTTAAATGTTAGAAAGATAAGCCAAATGTCTAATCAGTGGTCAAATTTAAATGCAAATTCAAGTCTTCTTAGTTCCAATGTCCATGCTTAATACCACCATGTTCTCTTTTCTCATTTGTTGTTGTTATGTACCATTGAATCTCCTGCGACTCATAGTGGCCCTATGTACAACAGCTCTGAACCCTGTTCTATCATGAGCCTATTTAATTGTCTCTGACATACCTACCCTTGTTACCTCAGTCACTGAGTCAATCTGTGTCTTCCAGGGTCCCACCACCATTTCAATCATGATGTCGCTCTCCAGGAACTGGTCCCTGCTGGCAACAAGCCCAAAGTATGTGAGATGCAACTTCAAAATCCTTGCCTCCAAGGAGCATCCTGTTTTTACCTTCTCCAGGACAGACCTGCTTGTTCTCTTAGTAGTCCGTGGTATGTTCAATTCTTTTCTTCACCACGGCTCAGAGGCATCTTTTTATTTCTTTTTCTATCGTTCTTATTCACTGTGCATCTCTCTGATACATAGCAAATATTTGTGCAGACCATGGCCTGAATCAGGTACACCTTAGTCTCCAGACTGACATTGTTGCTCTTCAGAACTCTGGAGAGGTCCCTGACAGCAGATTTTCCCAATGCAATTTGTCTTTTGATTTCCTGATTGCTAGTGCCAAGACAGTTGATTGTGGAGCGCAGAGAGCTGAAGCTGTTAACAATCTCAATATCTTCTCCATCTATCACGATGCTGTTAATTGTTCCAGTTTTGAGAATCTTTATTTTCTTCTTTAGTTTCAGTCCTTATTTAAGGCTGCAGTCCTTGATATTCTGCAGCAAATTTAGTCACTTTTATTCATTCAACATATTCTTATTCCATGTAATTTTTTTTAGTAATAATATAAGGAGTCAGACTTTAACATATGAATTTGATATTCCTGGACCCCATTTACACATACCTTATACAATTTGATGAAGTGGTCTAAACATTACAGAGAAGAGAATCTTCTGCACTTTACATTTCTAGTATCACCTCAAGGGTCTTTGAAGTAACTTAAACCTATCTTCCAAACGCAGGAATTAATTTAAAATGATATGACATTACACTGCCTTGAATTATAGGGATTCTCATATTCAGCATTATTCCACTGGCTTTAGTTAGAGACCACGTAGTAAAATATTTGAGACTGCATTATCTCCTGTAACACCTTTTATATAACTCTAGGACAGAGGTTTTCATAGTGTACTTTTATTATTTGCTTCCCTGACTGTTTCTTTCTTTAGATAAGGTTGCTCAATAAAACTTTCTGAGAAGATAAAATGTTCTACTGATTTGTACTGTTATGGTGGCCACAGGCAACTCTTGGCCACTGAGCATTTAAAATGTGATTAGTAGAACTTAGGAGCTGGATTTTTAAATGTATTTCATTTTAATGAGTTATAAATAGTCACATATAACCAGAGACTACTGCATATACAGTTCTAGCTTTTGAGCTTTTGAGACTGGGACAGTGTGTTCCACATTGTTCCATTGTTGGCATTTCATCTTTCAAAAACTACTCAGCTGCTATTGAGTCTGAACCCGTTCAAAACTGACTCTCCATTGGATTGACTCAGGCTGTAAATTGCACAGGAGGAGATTGCTTGTCTTTCTCTAGAGAAGCCATTGGTGGATTCACACCACCAAGAGACATGGCCTTTGAATTAGCACTACCGGGCCTTGCTCTTTGGTACCTACTGCAGGGAATAACAAACTTTGGCTGAATGAATGAATTAGAACAACATGCAGAAGTGGACGCACGTTGATGTAAAGGCATACTCCTCTTGCCTTTTTGGTAACTCTTTGTACTGTTTTCTGCTATCATTGCTATTTTTCACTGAATCCAGTCGATTCTGATTCAGCAGCTCTACTTGTGCATAAGAGAATAGTTCCATGTGGCTATTTGAAAGCCAATAACTAGGCCTGGATTCTGGCACCTCTGGATGGATTTGAAATGCTTATATGACTAGTTGAATGCTTAGCTGTGTGGTAAAGAATGCCTAAAAATGCATTGTTGTTGTTGTTAGGTACAGTCAAAGCAGAGCTGACTCATAGTTTACAATCCAGCAGATCTTCAGAAGCAGTAAATCACATGGGAGGAGATTGTCCAGCTTTCTCTGTGCAGAGCTATGAGGTCTTTGGGTTGACAATGCAGCCCCTTACCTCTAGGAAACATGAGCTCCCTAACACATACCACAAAATACATTACACTACCAAATAAAGTCTGATCAATAAGCTTCTCCAATAGAGAATACAGGAATTTGGGATAATTTCTAAGAGAAAAATAGAGGTAAATATTTTGTTTGGATAAAACTGGCCAAGGATGAGGTAACCTCTTTTATGACCCTGGTTTCTGGTCTGATGAATGTGGAGAACTCAACTACTAGTAGAAAATGTCTTTAAATCCATGAATCACAACAAATTGAATCACAGAAACCTTGAAATACAGGTCTAACAATCTGCTTATGGAAGGTCACAGACTTGAAAACCCTAGGAAGCAGTTCTAGGCACACAAAATAGCACAATGAAGCAGAATTGACTTGGTGACCCCAAACAACAAAGTGAAACAAAAAAAAAAATTGTCAACATCTGAAATTATCACTGTTGTTGTTGTGTACCATTGAATCAGAACTGACCCATAGCTGACCCTCCAGTGTGTTTTCAGAGGAAGACATCTGACAGGAGGAGACTGCCCATTCTCTCATGGTGCAGCTGGTGATTTTGTGCTTTCAGGATTTCAGTGAAGCTTCTTACCACTAGGCCAAGAGTTGCTGTTGTTATGTGCTGTCAAGTTGCCTGCAACTCATAGCGAACCTGTGTACAAAATCTCTGCTCTATCCTGAGCCAATTTTATTGTCTCTGACTCACCTACTCCCATTACCCCAGTCACTGAGTCAATCCATCTCTTCGAGGGTCTTCCTTTTCTGCACTGTCCCTCCACCCTCCCAAGCATAATGTCCCTCTCCAAGTCCCTCCTTGCAACATGCCCAAAGTATGTCAGACAAAGCTTCAGAATCCTTGCTTCCAAGGAGCAGCCTAAGCTCCCTAAATTATCAATAAAAATACAATATTCTTATTAAATCACAAGTTTGTAAATTAAATACTTTCACATGGATTTAGTTTGAAACATAGAATTATGATACTACTTGGTGTCATTGAGTTGACTGTATCTCACGGTGACCTTGTGAATAATAGACTGAAAGATTACTGTATCCTCAAGTATTTTCATTGTTGTAGTCACTGTGTAAATCTATCACTTTGAGGATATCTACTTTTCTAAGCATATCTCTTTTCCAAGAGCTGATGTCTCCTGACAATTTGCCTAAAGTATGTGAGACAAAGTTTCACCATCTTTGCCTCTAAGGAGCACCCATTTGCATGTTCTCCAAGTAAAATTTGATTGGGTTTTTAATTTTTTAATCTATGATAAAATCAGTATTCTTCCTTGATACCACAATTCAAAGGTACCTATAGAAAATTTCTTGTTCATTGATGCTTATGTTTTTAAACTAGAAAAGTAAAATTTTAGCTACTAAAGAGATCTTCTAATCTTAAACTTTAATTGTTTCAGTTTAAATTTTCAGTCATTTCCCCTAATGTGACCTTCTAGAATAAAAATTTTTTAGCATTTGAATAGGGATACATTTTAATTATTCAATCCATTTAAACTAAGTTTCTCCAATATGAATTTAAAATTCATGGTAAACAAGTGAGGAAATAAATGAATTCCAGTAAAGCAGAGGTCAAATTCCCTTTGTGTGACTTTTTACAGAGTTTCACAAGTGGCAATTGCTCAGTAAAGGTTTTCTACAATTAGCCTCAGAAATGATTCCTTATTTTTCATTTATACAAAAGTTAGACTTCATTTTTCAGAGATTTTTGGTCAAATTCTATAGTTTTTATCATCAATAAAATCTGATAATAGGATTTTTTTAAATTACATTGGACAATATTGGCTTTTTTCTGCAACCAATATATTGAAAAGGACAAATTTTTAATTATGATATTAAATAAAAGTCCTTTCTTAGTAAATGTGGAGCACTAGTGGTTAAAGAACTTGACTGAAAGTTTGGTTGGAATCCCTATGGGGCAGTTCTACTCTGTTTTATGCTATTGTTGTTATGTACTGTTGCATTGAACAAAGGATCAGCAGTTGGAAAAAATAGACCTGATGACAGAAACGAAGCCAGAGACAGAATGATAAAATTTTACACAACAACATATTAATTGCATATACATTTTATAAGAAACATAAACACAGGCTATGCACATGCAAATGAATTTCATCTGATGGTATGCATAGGAATCAGATTACATCTGTGGAAAGAAATGCTGCAGAAGCTCAATATCAGCTGTGAAAAGTAGGCCAGGAGCTGATTTTGAAACAGTCCACCAACTACTTATACACAAACTCAAGCTGAAGCTGAGGAAAATGAAATCAAGTCCACAGGAACCAAAATTTAACCTTGAGTCTACCCACCTGATTTCAAAACCATCTCAGGAACAGATTTGAGGCCTTGGACATTAATGAAAGGAGACAAGATGAGCTGTGGGAGGATACAAAAAATATCATCCAGGAAGAATGTAAAAGGTCATTGCAAAGACAGAAGAGGAAGAAAGTACCAAGATGGATGTAAGAAGAAACTAAACATTGCACTGGAGCTCCGAGAAGCCACCCTAAAAGGAAGAAATAAAAATATTAAGAAGTTAAACAGAAGATTTCAGTAGGTAGCGCAGGAAGACAAGTATTTCAATGAAATGTACAAGGAGCTGGAGCCAGAAAATCAAAAGAGCCAAACTCGCTTAGCATTTCTTAAGCTGTAGGAACTGAAGAACAAATTCAAACTTCGAGATGCTTGGACAGAATATGAAATGATCCAGGAAGCATTAAAAGAAGATGGAATGAGTATACAGAATCCTTGTGCCAAAAGGAATTGGTGGACAAGGAAGAATTTCATGAAACGATGTATGAATATGAAAGGAGAAAGTTCAAGCTGCTCTGAAAGAATTGGCAAAAAACAAGGCCACAGGAAATGAGGGCATACCCATAGACATATTTCAACAAACAGATGCTGCCCTTGGATGTGCTCATCAAGTTGTGCCAAGAAATATGGAGGATGACCACCTGGCCAACTGACTGGAAGAAATTCTATATTTGTTCCCATTCCAAAGAAAGGTTATCTGACAGAGGGTGGAAATTATTGAACTGTATCATTAATATCACATGCTAGCAAGATTCTGGTGGATATTATCCAAAAATGACTGGAACAGCACATCAACAGAGAACTGCCAGAAGTGCAGGCTGGATTTAGAAGAGGCTGTACCACTAAGGTTATTATAGATAATGTCAGATAGATCTTGGCTGAAAGCAGAGAGAACCAGAGGAATGTCTATCTGTGTTTCATTGACTATGCAAAGGCATTTGACTGTGAATCATCACAATAAACTGCGGCTGACTCTGAGAAGAATGGGAATCCCAGAACACTTGATTGTGCTTATGCAAAACCTATACTTAGATCAGGAGGCAGTCATCAGAAGAGAGCAAGGAAACACTGCATGGTTCAAAATTGGGAAGGGTGTATGCAGGGATATGTCCTATATCCATACCTTTTAAATCTATATGCAGAACAGATTATCTGGAAGGCTGGGCTCTATGAGGAGAAGTGTGGTATTAGGATTGGAGGTAGACTCATCA
>NW_006399758.1:24173170-24175091 GCF_000299155.1 Elephantulus edwardii | reverse complement strand
CATGATCTTTGCAATTACTTGCTATTCATCAGAGAGCTAGAAAATGACTAGGGATGGTAGAAGGAGAGTTGATGCCTTTGAGCGTTGATCCTGGAGTATTGAATATACCATGGACTGCTAGGAAAACAAACATGTTTGTCCTAGAGAGGGAAAAGCCAGTCTGCTCCTTGGAGGCAAGGATCATGAAGCTTCATCTGATATATTCTGGACATGTTGCAAGGAGGGATCAGTACTTGGAGAGGACCAACATGCTTGGAAAGGTGGAGAGACAGTGCAGGAGAGGAAGACCCTCAATGAGAAGGATTGATTCAGTCACGGGGGTAATAAGGATAGGTGTGTCAGAGACAATAATATTGACACAGAATAGAACAGGGTTTAGGGCTGTTATACATAGGGTTACTATGAGTCACAAGTGACTTGACCGCACGTAATAACAACAGTATTGACCCTATGAACAACAATTGTGAATCCTCTCTTATCCTGTGCCATCCTCACCATTTCTGATGTACTTGAACTCATAGCTGTGGTCACTGTGTCAATCTTGCACATTTTCCTTTCTTTTGCTGATCCTCCATCTTTCCAAGTATGATAACCCTTTCCAAGGAATAGACCGACTTAACAACATGCCCAAAGCATGTGAGACAAAGGTTTCTCAATCTTGTCTTCAAAAGATCACTCTGGCTGCACATTCTCTAAGACATATCTGTTAATTCATTTTTCATAAAATGAACAGATATTTACCATAGAAATTCTGTTCTGTAATGCACTAATAATTTAAAATGACTTAACTGCAATAATTTTACTTTAATTTTATAAGTAAATGGGCAAAGGAGTTAAGTTTCAACTACCCTCTCCATTTGAAAAAAAATATTATCCATAAATTGAATAAGATAAAGAAGTAAGAAACCTAGAGATTTGATAGATTTTAGCGTAATTCCGATACAGTCTAAAGGAGCTGACTATTTTAGAGGATACATGTAATTTCAATACTGTATGGAGGTGCCTTTTAAAATTTCTTTCAGTTTACTTTTAAATTTTTCTGATATATTTCTGCTTAATCAGGCCAAGACAAATTAATTTTACATGAAATTACGATTATTACACAGGGGACTGATATACGTTACTTCATAGTTAATAATTAACAGAATCTGTTTTTCTACTCACTACTGTAAGAGTTTTATAAACTTGATAACAAAGAGAGTAGATGAAAGTTTTCTGTTCTTCAAGATTTTTCTTGTTATTGTTCAAATGAAACTGTAGTGGAAGTTGTAATAGACAGTGCCTATAGTTAGAGAAATGAAAGCTATTCCTTCCCCAATTATACTGCTCAACTAGCTATTTCTGTCCAATGGACCATATACATTCTTTTATAAGAAGTTGGTGATGATTCTAATGTTTAGTGTGCTTAAACTCCTCTAACCTGACAGCAGAAATTATCCAAGCTGTGACTCAAATTGTGGCAAATCCATTTAGTTTTAAAATGAACTTTATGTTATCCTTGTACAATGTTTCTTTGTCTTGGCTTATATCAGGCATGTGCTGCCATGCATGCACTTCTAACAGGAGTCCTTCCATAACTGAGCCCATTTGAAAAGCTAATTTACATTTTTGTGTACTTCAGAAATAAGAAAAATAAAAGGTACACAGGACAAAGACTAAGAAGCCAATACCTAATAAACTTTCTGGACCGCAAAATTCCGTCACCTCAATTTGCTTTTCAGTATATGATTATATACTTTTAGTATTTGATATAGCACTGTTCTATTTGCTGTGCAGAGGTAACTCGTCGTTGCTGTGATGCTGGACACTGTGACACTGATGTGTCAAATGTGATACTGGTTACCTATGGTGGACAGTGTTTGGTGGAGCTCCCCAATTAAAACAAGCTTGGAAGCAGGAGTGGCATCCACTTCCAAAATAG
>NW_006399758.1:24170643-24172100 GCF_000299155.1 Elephantulus edwardii | reverse complement strand
TTGCATACAAAATTCATATACATTGTATTTCACACATTTCTTCATTTACATTGTGTTTCAAATGATCATTCCCATACATTACATTTTATAAAACCAATTATCTTTGATATGCGCCCTCTATCACCCATCTTTTCAGGTCCCCAGTGGACCTTTTCTAATTCTTTCCCCTCCTCCCTCTACTTACCAAACTCTGTAACCATGTGATTTCCACTCTCTCAACTCTTAGCCCCCAACCTCTTCTCCTTTGGACATACATACAATTCTTAATAGCTTTCCTTCTATTTTTACAATATTGATCTCATGCAGTATTTGCCCTTATCAGACTGAGTGAGTTCACTCAACATAATAGTCGCCAGTTTATCCCATGTTATGTAGTATTTTTCAAAATCATTGTTTCTAAGTCCTGTATAGTATTCCATTATGTGACTGTATCACGTATTTTCAATCCATTTTTTTACTGATGGACATACGATGGTTTCCATTTTCTTGCAATTGTGAGTAATGCTGCCATGAACATCTGGGTACAAAGTTCCATTTGTGTCTCAGTCCTGTTTTCCTTGGAGTATATGCATATCAGTAGAATAGCTGGATCATACGGACTTTTTATGTTCTGCTTTTTGAGGAAATGTCAAACTGCCTTCCGGAGTGGTTGTGCCATTTTACAATTCTACTGACAGACTATGAGAGTCCAAAACTATCCACATCCTTTCCAATATTTATTGCTATCTTGTTAAACTTTACCACTGCTGCTGGGCTGAGATGATATCTCATTGTGGTTTTGTTTTTTTAAACATGAAATCATAGTTTATTGACTACTGAATCTCTACCTACATACAACTTCACACAGATCTAAAATGAACCATATTACATCTATAAATCCATTAACATTTATATACAGTTACTTCATCAGGTTTTACATATTTTGTGCTAGCTAATTTGATGAATATGGCAATTGTTGTCTGAAGTTACTTGACATTGCTTGAGTGAGATCTAGTGGCATTGTCCATAGGGAGTTGTGCTGCTAGCCCAAAGACCACCCACCTGTGGCTTTGAAGAAGACATATACTTTTTTGAGTGCTTCATGGCCTTAAATACCCAATTGGAAGTTCAGCTATGACCCAACTCTAACAAGACAGCATTGACTTGAATTGTTTTATTTGATTTTTTTTAAACACTGCTTAAGTTGAAAGTGTCAGATTATACACATGTACATACACAACCTCTGAAAACCCTATGTACACCAGAACACATGTAGATAACAGAAAGGGCAACTGAGGTTGAGCTTTCAAGTATGGAAATACAAAGGAAGAGGAACAGTTGTAATCAGACACTAGTGATTGGGACATGGAATGTGAGAACCATGAATGTAGCAAAATTAGATATTGTTAAGGAAGAAATGGAACGCATAAATATTGACATTACTAGGTATTGGTGAGATGAGATAGACTGGCATGGGG
>NW_006399758.1:24160604-24168598 GCF_000299155.1 Elephantulus edwardii | reverse complement strand
GTTTGCTTGGCTCCACAGTCAACACTCTTGGCACCAGCAGCTAGGAAATTAAAAGGCACATTGCCATAGGAAAGTCTGCTGTTAGGGACCTCTCCAAAGTACTGAAGAGCAATGGTGTCTCTCTGGAGACTAAGGTGCGCTTGATACAGGCCATAGTCTTCACACTCACTTTTTTTGCATCAGAAAGTTGGACAATGACCAAGGAGGATAGAAGGAGAATCGATGCCTTTGAGCTGTGGTGCTGGAGAAGAGTATAGCATGGACTGCTAGGAAAACATTCATCCTGGAAAGGGTTGAACCAGGTGGCTCCTTGGAGGCAAGGATTCTGAGGCTCCCTCTAACATATATTGGACATGTTGTGAGGAGAGAGCAGTCCTTGGAGAAGGACATCATGCTTGGGAGGGTGGAGGGACATTGCAGGAGGGGAAGGCCCTCTATGAGGTAGATTGATTCAGTGACTGGGATAATTGGGATGGACGTGTCAGAGACAGTGTGATTGGCACAGGACAGAGCAGAGTTTAGGGCTGTTGTACATAGGGTCGTTATGAGTCACAAGTGACTCGATGGCACATAACAACAACAGCAACAACAAATATACACAACACTTGAATTATTTTGTAAAGTGTTATTGTTATGTGCCATTGAGCCAATTGTGACACAGTGATCATTGAACAATTAACAGTGGCTCTGAACCCTGCCCCGTCCTGAGTCAATCTCACCATCTCTGACAGACTTGACTCCATTACCACAATCACTGTGTCAATCTATCTCATCCAGGGTCTTCCTCCCCTGTGCCAACCCTCTACGCTTCCAAGCATGATGTCCTTTCCAAGGACCAGCCCCTCCTGGTGACATTATCTGATATCAGAATAATAAATACTCATTGTGGTTTTGATGTACATAATCTCTCTTATTGATAGTGATTTTGAACATTTCTTCACGTATCTGTTAGTCATCCAAATGTCTTCTCTGAAAAGTCTTTCCATGTCTTTTGCCCAGTTTGTAATTGAGTAAATCAGTCTTTTTCTTGTGGTGGCCATGTAGTAATCTGTAATCTTTCTTTATGAGACCCTTAACTGAGGTAGTGCTATCAGATGTTTTTCCCAGTGAGTAGGTTTCCTGTTCACTTTATTGGGAAAAAGTTTTGATGCATGTTGTTGTTAAGCGCTATCTAGTGGAGTACAACCCATTGAGGCACAATGAACAGCAGAACTGAACCCTGTAATATCCTGTGGCATCCTCATACTTCCTGACACACTAGAGCCCATTATAGCAGTTACTGTGTCAATTCATCTGGTTGATGGTCTTCTCTTCGCCAGCCCTCTGCTTTTCCAAGCATCATGTCCTTCTTCAAAGAATAGCCCCTCTCCTAGCACCATGCCCAAAATATGCGAGACAAAGCTTTATTATCTTTGCCTTCAAAGGACACTCTGGCTTCACTTTCTCCAAGATATATGTGAAGCTCAATATCAGCAATCAAAAACTAGGCAAGGAGTGGATTCTGGTTCAGACCATCAATTACTCATGCACAAGCTCAAATTGAGGCTGAAGAAAATTAAAATAAGCCCATAAGAACCAAAATATGATCTTGAATCTATTCCATCTAAATGTCAAAATTATTTCAAGAATAACTATGAAGCATTAAACACCAGTAATTGAAGATCAGATGATTTGTGAGATGAAAGCAAATATATCATCAATGAAGAGAACATAAGGTCATTATAAAGAGGATAAAGGGAAAAAAACCAAAATGGATGTCAGCAGAGACTCAGAAAATCTCACTAGAGTATCAAGAAGCCAAAAGAAAGGGAAGGCAAAAGAGCTGAACAGAAGATTTCAAACCACAGTTTAGGAAGACAAAACAAAGTAATAGAATAAAATGTGTAGAGAGCTGGAATTGGAAAATAAGAAGGAAAATACTTGGTTTAGCATTTATTAAGCTGAGTTGTTGTTGTTGTTGTTATGTACCATTGAGTCACTCATGGCTCATAGTGACCCTAGAATAGCTCTGAACCCTGCTCTATCACAAGTCAGTCTCACTGACTCTGACATAACTAATCCCATTGCCCTAGTTACTGTGTCAATCTATCTCACTCAGGGTCTTTCCCTCCTGCACTGTCCCTCCACCCTTCCAAGCATGATATCCTAAGGTGCATCTGATTCAGACCATGGTCTTTCTGAGCACTTGCTATGCATCTGAGAACTGGAGAATGAATAAGATGACAGAAGGAGAATTGATGCCTTTGAGCTGTGGTTTTGGAGAAAGGAAGACACTCGATGAGATGGATTGATCAATTACTCGGGTAGTAGGGGTAGGTGTGTCAGAGACAATAAGATTGACACAGGATAGAGCAGGTTTTAGGGCTATTGTACATAAAGTCGCTATGAGTCATAGGTGACTCAATGGCACATACCAACAACAACAATTTAGATGCCTTTTGTAGCCAACATATTGATGGGCCTTGGATTTTTTTTTTATCTCTTCTGATACTGTTTTTCTCTTGATTGGTGCATTTAATTCATTCACATTAAACGTGATTTTTTTTTTTTTACTTTAGCAAGCTTTTTACTTATTTCTTTCTTTTTTATTTTAATTTTAATAATTTTAATGAACATTTACAGAGATTTTGGACTTCCATTCATTCATTGTTGCACTTTCCTCCCTGCCCAGCCCTTCCCCTTACTCCCTGAGCCAGTTCACTCCTCTCTTTGAAAAGTAAAAGAAAAATTCTTTCTTTGGTATTCAATCCCCCTGCACCCCTCCCACTGCCCCAAGTGCACTCTACTATGCACCTTAATTGTGGACTCTTGTGATAACTATAATACCCTATCATATATCGCTTTTAATTTATTCTCTCACTCATCTTAAATGTGATTATTGACAGGCCAAGTTTTGTTGCTTCCATTTTGCTATTATTCTTTAGTTGTTGTTACTGGTGACTATGATCCATCCACTTTCCTTTGGTGTGTCTCTATAAAGGAATTTTCTTAGAATTCCTTGTAGAAGTGGCCTTCTCATTACAGAATTTCTTAAATTCCTGCTTTTCTGCAAAAGGACCCAATCCATCCTTCATATTTGATGGACAGATTTGCTGGATACAGGATCCTAGGCTGGTAATTGCTTTTTTTCAACCTTGTGCATATGCCATCCATTGTCTTCTTGCTCGCATAGTTTCTGCTAAGAAACCAGAATTTAATATAATTGGTTCTGCTTTGTTGATGACTCTGTTTTCCTTGTGCTGCTTTTAGTAGTTTATTCTTATTCTTTACTTTGGAGAATTTGACTGTAATATGACTTAAGGTTTTTGTTTTGCATATTTTAGTCTGTTTGGGGTTTGCTGAGGTTCTGAATGTGGATATCTTTATTTTTCATGATACCTGGCAAGGTTTGTTCTGGTACCTCTTCTGGAATTTTCTCAGTGATTTCTTTGCCTGCCTTTTGTTCTGGGATTCCCATTCTATTTATGTTGTTCTTTTCAATATTATCCCATATGATTATTTTTTTGTTCATTTTTCTTCCATCTCCTCTCTGATTCTTCTTCATGTCTTTTAGCTCATGTATTCTCCCATCGCTTCTCTTGGTCTTTTTTGTTCCTTTAGCATGCTGGATCCTTCTGCTATTTTGACCTTAACATTCTAGATTGTGTTTATATTTTTCCATTACTGTGTTGGCCATACCCTATTTGTCTTGTAATGATTTTTTTTTAATTCTTGTACCTCTTTATCTATAGTTAGAATGCTCCCTTCCATCTTTTGTGTTTTCCTCTGTAGTTGTTCATATTCTTCTGCATTGATTTCTTTCTTCTGACTCCCTTTCTCTGGTATATTTGCTTTACTGATGGCATCTATTCATTCTCCCATCGTGTATTTCTCTGCATTAAGGTCTCGGGGGTAATCACTGAATCTGCATTATGCTTTGCTTTTCTAGGGGATGGCTTATTTTGTTTTTCACAATATTTGAAGCTGATTTCTGCTTTCTTGACAACAAGAGAAGTTTTCCTTGGTATATGTTGTTGTTGCGTATTATAGAGTCAGAATCAATCCATAGCTGATTTTCCTGCTGACACAATTAATTACATGGGAGGAGATTGCTCATCCTTCTCGCATGGAGTAGCTTGTGGATTCAAACTGCATGCATTTGGATTTGCAGCACAGCTCCTTTCCACTAAGCCATAATCTTTCTGTATTTTCTTCCTTCATCTCATGCTATTGTAGTGGACTTGGTTCAAATTTATATCCAAACTCCCTAAAAACTATCAACAAAACCAACACTACCTTAAAGCATCTCCACCCAAGAAAAATGATCTCCATTTTATGCTATTAGGTGTCTTACCTATACTTTTTGCACAACTATAAATCAATATAAATTAATATTGTTGTTATGTGCCATTGAGTGGCTCTTGACTCATAATGACCCTATGTACAACAGCTGTGAACTCTGCTCTATTTTGAGCCAATTGTATTGTCTCTGACACACTTACCCCCATTACCCTAGTCATTGAGTCAATCCACCTCTTCCAGAGTCTTACTCTCTTGCACTCCCCTCTTCCAAGCTTGCTCTCCTTATTCAAGGACTGCTATCTCCTAGAAACATGCCCAAATTATATCAGAAAAAGCTTTAAAATCATTGCCTCCAAAGTGCAGCCTGGTTTCATCCTCTCCAAGACAGACTTGTCTGTCTTTTTAGCAGTTAATGATATATTCAGTACTTCTCTCCAGCACCACAATTCAGAGACATTGATTCTTCTTCTATCTATTGTCTAGCTCTCTGATGCATAGCAAGTAATTATGAAAACCATGGCTTGGATCCAGCATACCTTAGTCTCTTGGCTTACATTGTTTCTCTTCAGTAGGCTGAAGAGGTCCCTGATAGTAGATTTTTCCAATGAAATTCATGTTTTGATTTCCTGACTGCTGCTACCAAGAGTATTGTTTGTGAAGCTAAACAAGCTGAAGATTTTAACAATTTCATTCTCTTCTTTATCCATCATAATGCTGACAATTGACTCAGTTGTGAGAATCCTTGTTTTTTGATGTTGAACTTCAATCCATATTGAAGGCAGACTGCAGTCCTTGAGTTTGCTCAGCAAATGTCTCAGGTTCCCCTCAGTTTCAGCAAGCAAGCTTGTTTCATCTGCATAACACAGGTTGTTGATGAATTTTCCTCCAATCATGATTCCACATTCCTTGTCATATAGTTCAGCTTCTAGGATAATCTGTTCTCCACACAGATTGAAAAGTTATGAAGATTGCATGCATACATGGTATATACCTTTCCTTAATTGAACCATGCAATGTTTCCTTGCTCTGTTCTGGTGACTGCCTCCTGGTCCAAGTATGTTGTTGTTGCTATGTGCCATTGAGTTGCTTGTGACTCAGAGTGATCCGATGTAACAGTTCTGAAGCTATCCCTGTCCTTAGCAAGTCTCACTGACTCTGACACACCTACCCACCTGCCCTAGTACTTTATCAATCCATCTCATCAGTGATCTTTTCCTGCGCTGTCCCTTCACCCTTCCACATGTTATGTCCTTCTCCAAGGCTTGTTCCATCCTGGCCACATGCCCAAAGTATGAGAGACATAGTTTGAAATCCTAGCTTCCAAGGAGAAACTTGATTTCACCCTCTCTAAGAGAGACCTATTTGTTTTCATGTTGGTTGTGGTATGGTTAAGACTCTTTCCCATCACCACAACTCAAAGTCTTGAATTCTTCTCTCATCCTTAGTCAATGTCCAGCTTTCCAATGCATAGCAAGTAATTGTGAAGACCATGGTTGGATCAGATGTATCTTAGTTTCTAGACTGACATCGTTGCTTCTCAGTACACTGGAGAGGTTCCTGACAGTAGATTTTCATAATGCACTTCATCTTTTATGTTCCTGACTGCTGGGGTCAAGAGTGTTGATTGTGGAGCCAAGCAAGCTGTAATAGTTAACAACCTCAGTCTCTTCTCCATCTTAAATGGTGCTTCCAATTGGCCAGTGGTGAGAATCTTTGTCTTCTTGATATTGACTACAATCCTTGACCTTTTGCAGCACGTGCTTCGGGTCCTCCACAGTTTCAGCAAGCAAGGTTGTATCTCTGCATAATGTAGGTTGTTGGTGAGTCTTCCTCCAGTCCTGTACCATATTCCTCCCCATGAAGCCAGTAACCTGGATGATCTGATCTTCAAATAGATTGAAAAGGTGTGGAAACAGGACACATCCCTGACACACTCTCCCCAACCGATTTTTAACCATGCAGTGTTTCCCTACTCTGTTCTGAGGACTACTTCTTGGTCCAAGTATAGGTTTTGCAGAAGCACATTCAAATGTTCTGTATTCCCATTCTCCTCAAGATTAACCACAATATGTTGTGATCCAAGTATAAGTTTTGCATAAACACAAGTGTTCTGGGATTTCCATTCTTCTCAAGGTTAGCCACTATTTGTTGTGATCCATAGAGTCAAATGCCTTTGCTTAGTCCATGAAACACAGATAGACATTCCTCTGGTACTCTGCTTTCAGCTAAGATCCATCTTACATTGGCTATCATGTCCCTAGTGCCAAGAACTCTTCTAAACTCCACCTGCACTTCTGGCAGTTCTCTGTTGATGTTCCAGTGGTTTTTGGTTATTTTCCAGCATGATCTTGCTTGCATGTGATATTAATGAGATTGCTTGATAATTTCCATATTGTAGGATCACCCTTTTTTTTAAAAAAAAAATGGGAGTAGATATCGATTTCTTCCAGTCAGTTGGCCATGTGGTTGTCTCACAGATTTCTTGGCACATTCGAGGCTGTTCATAGCTGCATCTGTTTGTTGAAATATGATTGACAGTAAGTTGTCAATTCCTGGGTCCTTGTTTTTTTCCAGTTCAGAGCAGTTCAAACTTCCTCCCTCATCACCATTGGCTCTTGACTATATGTTGTTTTATGAAATTCTTCTCTGTCAGCCAAATCTTTTCAGTACAGTTACTCTGTACTCCTTCCATCTTCTTTTGGTCCTTCCTGGATCATTCAACATTCTACCCACAGTATCATTAAATATTGAAACTCGAGGCTTGAATTTGTTCTTTACTTCTTTCAGCTTAAGAAATGCTGAACTAGTTTGTCCCTTTTGATTTTCCAACTCCAGCTCTTTGCATAATTCATTATAATACTTTGCTTTGTCTTTCCATTATGCCCTTTGAAATCTTTATTCAACCCCTTAACATATCTTTGTTGTGGTTTCTCAGCCCTGTAGTGAAATATTCAGAGTCTTTTATGTCATCCATCTTGGTCTTTTCTTCTTCCTCTGTCTTTGTAATGATCTTTTGTGGTTTTTTTATGGATGGTATTCTTGATATCCTCACACAGCTCATCTGGTCTTCATTCATTAATATTAAAGGCCTCAAACCTGTTCCTGAGATGGTCTTTAAATTTTGGTGGAATAAACTCAAGTTCAAACTTTGGTTCTTGTAAATTTGATTTTATTTTCTTTAGCTTCGGTTTTAATTTGTATATCAGTAGATGATGATCTGTTTCACAAACAGCACCTGGCCTACTTTTTACAGCTAATATTAAGCTTCTCCAGTGATTTTTACCACATATATAATCAGTCTGATTCCTGTGTAGGCCATCTAGTACAGTCCATTTGTATAGCTGTTTGTGTTTGCAATGAATGCAAGTCATTAATTATATATAAATTATTACATAGGAAATATGCTTTAAGGATTCTTTGAAATGATTTAAAAAAATAGTTTTAAAATAAAATTATATATGTACACATTCATACATGAACAGTTGTTGTTGTCGTTGTTCAATGCTTAGGCCAACTAGTACTTGTAGTGATGCTATGAACAACAGATCTGAATTTTACCCTATCCTGATCTTCACTGTGCCCAAGCTAATTGTTTAAATCATTGTGTCAATCCATCTCACTGATGGTCTTCTCTTTCCCATCGCAATACACTTTTTGATTTCCTGGCTACTGGTGCCAAGAGTGTTGACCGTGGAGCCGAGCAAACTGAAGCT
>NW_006399758.1:24146782-24159219 GCF_000299155.1 Elephantulus edwardii | reverse complement strand
TTCCTCAGCTTCAGCTTGAACTTGCATATGAGTAGTTGGTGGTCTGTTCCACAATCAGCTCCTGGCCTAGTTTTCACAGCTGATATTGAGCTTCTCCGGCGGTTTTTTCCACAGATGTAATCGATCTGATTCCTATGCATACCATCAGGTGAAATCCATGTGTCTAATCTACGTTTATGTCTCTTAAAAAACGTATTTGCAATGAATAAGTCATTGATTGTGCAAAATTCAATCATTCTATCTCCAGTGTCATTTCTGTCACCAAGTCCCTGTTTTCCAACTACTGATTCTTCTTCCCTGCTCCTAACTTTTGCTTTTCAGTCGCCCTTTATTATCAATGCATCTTGACTGCATGTTCGATCTATCTCTGCCTGTAAGAGTTGGTAGAAATCATCTATTTCTTCTTCTTTGGCTCTTGTTGTTGGTGCATATATCTGGATGATAGTAGTGTTCACTGGACTTCCTTGTAAGCATATGGATATAATCCTATCACTCACAATGTTGTCCAGTGGAGTAGAGGTCTGAATTCTGTTGTGTGACTTGTCAAAGAGTTTGACTGAAAGCATTCGCTCTGTAGAGTTCTCTATGATTAGTCTTAGAAAGGATTCCTTATTTTTCTTTCATACTAAAGTTGGGCAAAGAAGTTCTTTCGATGTATTGGGTAGACAATTGCATTACTAACCCAAATGTGACAATTCCCTGATGGTCTGAATCTTCTGGGTAATCTATGGGTAAAGAGAAGCAATCTTGTCCTGTGCAATTTACAGTCTCCCAAAAATTATTTTAAGATCAGCTTTGAGTTGGTTTTGACTTAACTGGAATTGTGTTTGCAATTATAGACATAAGACATACACATATTCACTATTGTTATTATTAGGTGTTGACTTAATACTGACATATCAGTATCAACTTTGATGCAACAGAACAAATCTCTTTATACAACAGAACAAATCACTAACCTATCTTAAGCCACTATACATAAAGATTTTCCTTGTATACACATCAAATTGATGAGTTTTACTCAAGCTTTATATTAGAAATTATTACTAAAGTATGTTGTTGTTGTTGTTATGTGCCATTGAGTCACTTGCGACTCATAGTGACCCTATGTACAAGAGCCCTAAACACTGTTCCATCCTGTGCCAATCTCGCTGTCTCAAACACACTCATTCCCACCACTCCACTCACAGAATTGATCCATCTCATTGATGGTCTTCCTCTCCTGCGCCATCCCTCCACTCTCCCAAACATGATACTTTTGGTTTATTTAATCATTCAAATTAAACAAGGCTTGACAAAAAATGTAAGACTGGCTAACTCATTAATACTCATATTTCTGAATAATTTTGTTTTAGCCATTCAGACAAACATTTCCTTATAGACAAGAGAACCAACTACTGCCACCACCAAAATATTATCAAAATTTACTTCCAAATTCTGCTTCACAAATTGTTAAATGGCATCTGACCATTTATAGGAGTTTTACAAAGCCTGTTGTTTCAATGAGAACAAAGATTTTCAATTGAACTATATAAAATCAATGTAGTAAAACTTTAGACGCTTTCGACTTTTATATTTCCCAAACTGAGCTCTGAACAGACCTCCTAACAATTTTACAGAAACCAGAACTTTCTCTGCCATTGTACAAAACCCACACAAACAAAAAAATGAGGTCTTTTCTGTAATAAGACTAAATAAATACAGTGGGGATTTTTTTTTCCTTCTTAACCTTTGTTTTGTTTCTGCCTGTCAAATACTCTTAGCCATCAGCTTGTCTTCTGTTCTCTGTCTTTTCTGTGTGTCTCTTTCCATCTCCCCCCCACACCCACTATTTCACTTTCTTGTTTCGTTTTTTTTCCTCTGGGCGTCCTCCAGGCCCACACCACTTTGGACTCTTCTTTGCCTCTTTCTTTCCCATGAAGTTTGATTAATATGCCTACTTGCTTTTGTTTTATGTTTTTTTTTATTTTTAAATTATACGACTTTATTTATAAAATTCTAAGACTTTGCTTCACACTTCTTGTATTTCTTGGGGTTTTTTTTTCTTACTGAATTAGATGTCTATTTCTCTTTTTCTTTCTTGCTGTTTTCTCTGTTTTGCTTTGGAGTCTGTTTTCTCTTATGTAAATTTTTCATTTGCTTTATTTTTTTTTCTTATCTTTCCTGTATTTTCACTTTTTAATTTCTTTTCTAATTCCATTTAACTTTTTAAATTTTTTCCCTGGTTACTTCTGAATTCTTTAGTATTTTCTCTCCTAGTGGCTTTGTGTCCAGCAAGTAAGTCATAACAGCTATGCGATAATAAAATTCTTTCAGGATTATTTCACTGAAAATATCATAGTGTATCCATGTTTTATTCTGTTGCTTTATCTGATGAGTTTCAAAGGATGCATTAGAAGTCTTTTGTTTTACAAATGTAAAATTATCCAGTGGTTTTGGTATGATCCTATGCACTGTACATAGTGTTCACTTTTCTAAACTAGCCTGAAAAATGTAACACTTTAGTTAGAAGACATAAATAATGTTAGCGACAAAGTTTAGAAACTGGATTTAGTCTGTTCTTTGATGGAATTGATTTACGGTTTTTTGCTTTTGTCTGTGTGATTCAGGGAAATCTTAACTGAAACCATATGTTTGGTGCGTGCATACCAGAAACCTCTCACCCTTTACTGGCGGGTGCTATAGATTTCTCAGGAAGGATGGGAGAAATGATGGTGCTGATTCCTGTCATTCAAGATGGTTTATTACGTAAACTTCAAAATGTGATGCTTGCCTGAAAGCTATTCCCTCAAAATTTGTTACTTCTGAGAAAGGTACAACATTATTGCTGTAATTACTTTAAATTCTTGCTTTGCTTAACAAATCAGGCATCTTGTCCAGTGTGTGGCAGTATGTTTACCATGAATTCATTGATGAACTGCCATACAAGGCTAGTGAGATTTTACACACTCTACGCCTAATGTCTTATGCAAGTAATTGTAAGGTATGGGTATTCATTTTCTAGCCTTGTATTATGTGTACTTGTAAGTTGTGTTCTGTGCTTTTTAAAATTGCTTTTACTATTATTATTATTATCAATTTTTTTATATTATTCTGTGTCCCAAAGTGCTCCACCCAGTGTGTGTCATCACCGTGTTATGGTGATCACTAATTTAAATAACCAGATAGATAAATAAATATAGGCATATAAAAAAATATGAATTTATTACTTGCTTTAAAAAGAAGAAAACTTCATGAGGGAATGAAAAGGTAATAAAATGTTTAAACAACATATATGTTGTATGTTTCTGTTACAATTTTTATTGCATTAAAGAGGAACAAAACACTAGAATATTTTTGCTCATAAATAAATATATAGTCAGACAGCTTAAAATACTATCTATTCATTGGAAATGTTATCTATCTTCTCTACATCTCATGAGAATGAAAGCAATCTTTTCTGTGTGGGGTACACACACACACACACACCCCCCCTGGGAAAGTACTATGCAAGAAAAACTGGGCATATTTTACAATAAATTATTAATCTTGAACAAAGAGAATTTTAATTTAAAAGAAGTTTTTAACATAAGTGGAATATAGGTAAATAAATATTTCTTTTAAACAGTACATGTTGCCTTTAAAGCTCTATAACTCCTGAAATGTGTATATATTGAGAATTCTTTATTTGCTGAGGTTTGATATTTATTTGTCAAAAGATAAATTATATTTTTAGATAATGTATATATTTAAAATTTTGAAAGATTTTCTCTCTTATGCAAATATGGAATTCAACATATACTTTAATTTTTTAATCTTCTCCAATATAGTTTAAATTTCTCAATTGTTTTAGCACTTGCCTTGCACATGGATAACTACATATCATTTGACAGCTATTGAGTAGTATGACTGGTTATTATTGATCAATTATTTTATAACTATTTTGGTAAATAAATGAAGTAATCAAAATACAGCATTGTTAACAGGGATATTTTCTTTGGTATGTGATGATAATTTACCCCTGTGTGTATATAATGTAAAAGTCCACAAAATTACTTACTGAATGTTTTTTTCCCAGAGATATTTACGTCCTCCTACAAAACTCTTCATATGAAGCTCAAACTGATTTGAAGATGGAAATATGCAACTTTACAATAGACTACTGATAAGATCAACATCTTATGTTAACACAAAAAGAGACAGTAAGATACATCCTACCTTATTTTGTCTCTTTAAAAAAATATGGCTTCCTTGTTCTTTCTCGAATATTGGCATCATGTTAACAGGTTATCACACAATCTAGTTTCAAACTCCAAGCTAACATAGCTATAAGGAAACAAATGAACCTTTACAATTAAATGATGTGCTCTCCTACCCGTTCATTAAATTGCTGAAGGTAGACTAGCAGTCCCAAGACTACAAAAAGTTAAAATTCCTTTTTTTCTGACACATTGTACAATAGAAACTTTGGTTCTGTAACATAACTTTAGATATATAGTTTCTTCTGCACCTGGAATACTTATCAAAAAGAGAAATACTAGGTGTGAGGTTTAAAGATCAGTAAATCCTTTGTTTCTCTTTTGCAATTCCATTTTCACATATGTATTACCACAAATACTATTTGTACTCTTAAAGTAGAAATCTTATAATTGTATTCTTTGCCTTTAAAATGGCTTTTTAAAATTTGTATTAAAATACCAGGTACTTTTGTATGTGTTTGTAATTAAAGGAAGTGTTAAAGAATATTTTACAGACACTGAAGTAAAATGTAATGACATTTGCAACCACAGTTCCATTATAATAATACTGTACTTATGGAAAGATAGTCCTAAAATATAAAACATTGACACAATTTTAGTTTACAGGTTTCATTTTAAAGAAAATATACCATTTAAAATGTGTAAATCAGTTTATGGCTATGATAGACATTGAACATAAATTTTCAGCACTATATAATTTATCACTTTGGTTTACCTTTAAGTTCATTCTTTTAAAGTATATTTCCTCTAAAGAGTAAACAAGAGAGAACTCTGTTTTTGGTCTTTGTTATTTATCCCTCTCCCTGCTCCCAAGTTACTAGAAAGATAAAAAATGTTTTAGACAAGAGAACGGTTTTTAAAGGCAATCTAATTGAACATCTGGAATTTCCAGTGATTTGAGTTATTGTCTCATACATTGAAGACTACTGAGGAAATAGAAATGGGATGGGTTAGAGATGGTTATAATAGGATTCATTCACTGCTTTTCACATTGTGTTTTATACAGGGTGAGCTCTATTCTGTAATTCATTGAATAGTGCCGTGCTACTTAAGCTCTACATCACACCATAACTTTAACAAAGCATTGTTCCTGCTATAGATTTGTGAGTGGAAATGACTCTGACTCACTGTCTTGCCTTTGATGTCTCCAGTAGCAATTTATCCTGGTGTGTTAAATGTGACAGTAAAACCATTAAAAGAGGTGAACACCCGAGATTTGGTTTCATAAACTCGTTATTTTCTTCTCTTTTCTATCTTTCTTCTTTCCTTTCTTCTCTTTTCTTTTTTCAAAGAGGGAAAACTAGTTTTTCAGTACCTAAAGATGAAGGTAAATGAGAATTTAAAATGATAAAGCCTGAATAAAATTTGTATCATTTCCTTTTCTGGCTGTAGCCTTTGTCACTGAAATACAAACGTCATGGAAGCAAGAATAAAACATCCTAGGCATTAGTATTGAATGATAGCTCATTCATATGACAATGACTGCACTGAGGACAGAACATTTCTCAGAATGTAGCCATTCTTGTGGCTATGATTATAATAACAAGGAGAAATGGTTGAAAATTAACCAATTCTTGGATCTTTATAAAGAAATCTTATGAGTTTCCTCTAATGTGGTGCTACCTATTATATTAGCTATGGAGTGAAAAAGAAAGGGGTGGGGAGAAGTCTTCTTTAGGTCCAAATCAAACTTGTTCAGTTTAATTCTTACAAGAGAAGCCTGTTGAGAAGGTCCATGTTTCCACCAGCAGATGTCAGCGCAATCAACAGAAATACTCCAGGGGCTTGACTCACTGATAGGAAGATGATACAACCTTAAAGGACACAATGAAAATAAAACGGAGACCTCATCAGTGGCAAATTCAGTCTAAAACAACAAAAGCTTTAAATAGTTTGGGTTTCAGTTTTCTCTAAACAAAATCTGATACGTTCTTGGCATTATAACCTAAAATCAAATGAAGTCCCAGAGAGCATGGCTTTGGAAAACAACAGGACCTTGTAGCTACTGTTTTTCAGTTACTCTATGGATTTATTGGCTTTGTTGCTGCCTTGGCAAGTCGTTGAAACTGCTTTTTAACTCTTATCTGGGCTTTACATGAATATGGAACATTTCCTGGGAGGAGTTAGTTGAGTTGTGTACTACCCCTTTGGATACTCTTTGGAAGCTGAGGTGTCTATTGTTATTATTTTTTTTCTTTCTCTAGCTTTCCCCACAAGTTTGAAGAACTTGGTGGTGGTCCATATCCATCTCCAAACTGTCAAGGGTTATTGAAAATGTGTGTGCATGTGCATACACATCTTCTGGCATTTGATTCAATTTGGCTAAATTTACAACTCATCTCTTTTTATCATTGTGTTGGTGGTCAGAAACAAGTAGTGGTTAAACATCCAGGAGGTCTCCAGAGGTTGTAAATTGCAAGGGAGGAGACTGCTCATCTTTTATCCACAAACATTCTGGCTGACTCTGGTCACCAGTAAGGAGCTGTCTTTGAATTAGCAGCAGAGCTCCCTATAGACTACATCACCAAAGCTCCCTATTTTTGCAAACAATAGACCCTAACCCAGCACTTTCCCTTGAAGTTAAATATTACGAGAATACACATTTCATCTAAGTTAGGAATCTCCTTGAAGCTCATTTGTGAGCTCAGCAGTTCTCTATCAGTTTATTCAGGATACAGTTGTGTCCTTTTAGAGATGATCTCAAATTAGAAATAGTCTTAGGTTATATTGCTACTCTCTAGCCAGTAAGAGAATTCTGATGGCCTAGTGGTTAACATTGGAACTGCCAATCCAGAGACAATAGATTCAAATCCACCAGCTACTCCAGCTATGCTCTGAAAACCTGCTGGAAGGTCAACTATGAGTGAAATGCAAGGGTACATAACAACATCTTTTGCCAGGGCAATATAGATTCTTTGCATGAATATTGAAGGCCAACTAACTGAATGTCTTTTTATGACTACCAAAGATGTGAAAGCATGAGCAACTTTAAATTGTATTTTTTAAACACCATTTCTACATCTTTTTTTCTAAATTCTAGAAAAAGGATGTGACTACCCTGATTGTTGTTGTTGGGTGCCATTGAGTGGCAACGGACCCATAGCCGACTCTCTTAGTGGTGAGTTTTCAGGGACAGTAAATCCTTCTCCCCACAGAGCAGCTGACAGATTCAAACCACATTCCTTTGTAATTTACAATGTAGCTTCTTACCACTAGGCCAGCAGAGCTTCCCAATTACTGTGGCCTAATTAATTAGAGCCAAGTGTATATGTTTGAACTCAGCAAGGTAGAATCTCTGGCTTCCTTGGCAGGACTGCAATACTGCATTTCACTCTGACTTAAAGGAGACTTTTTAGCACTGACTGAAATTTAGATAAACTAAAGTAATATGATTAGTTTCTCTTAAAGCTTGTCTTGAGAATGTTCTGGCTTTTTCAATGTCCCTTGAAGTGCTGACGAAGGTGACAGCCTCACAGATCTCTTTTGTTCCAGTCTAAAAAAAATCAGTCGGATTTTTATTAGTCCTCATGGCTCTTTTGAACACCAGGCTTTTATTTCACACTTAGAGGAAAATCTGTCAAGTATTTTGGTCACCAAATATATCCTACCTCCAAATGTCAGATGCTGATGATTAGATACCACTTACTAGATAATCTTTTTTAAAAAAATCCAATCTATTGTTAGTAATATTTCTGTACATTTAAAACAATGACCACTATTTGTGATCCTGTTCTGTTTTTTAGTTTGCTTAGACTAAGCTATGAGAAAAAGTTGTATGGCCGAGATACATATTGCAAGAAATTCATGAAAGAATAAAAATAAATGAAAGGGAAACAAACGTTGGGGTTTTCTCTTAAGAAACATAGGTGATGATATATAAAATGACATTCAGAACTGTTTCATTCCAAGTGCAAAAAGAGACAGCAAAGTAATAACCATTTTCATCAGAATGTACCATTTACTATGAAACATGAAGAAAATGACATATTATTAAGCTAAACTTGATGCTACCCCTTTAAATGTTCTGTCTTTTGCAGCTTTGCTTGTCTCTCTGACTCCTAAGGTTGCCTGATCCTCTTTTCTGGAATTCTTTCAATTAGTTTTGGATCTGTCACCCTAAAGTCTCTGAAATTGCTTATTCTTAGAGATTTCAATATTTGCTCTGATGACATTTTTTGATTCTCAACACATAGGAATTCTTAGCAGTTTTAAATTTACTTTGTATCCTTTAGTCCATATAAATCTGGCAATCAAGATTTCTCTCAGTTTAATTTGCTTTCTGTTGAGGATTTAAATGATATTATCCTGAAGCTTTAGCCAAACACTTCCAGTCTCTAATCCTTGGCCTTCCTCACTGGGGAAAGCCGGCCCTGCTCTCTGTTTTCTTGGTTCCGTTTAACTCTCTTAGTTAATCTCTGACTTCTGGTAAATTGCCATCATGTTTAAAATCTGCAGCTCTAAGTCTTTAAAAAAATCTTAGTTACATAGAACTATACGACTAAGTTACAATACTTTATTTTTTAAATTTAACTAAGAGGGGTGAAAGAAAAGTCGCTTCTGATCAACCTTAAGAATATCTTAACTGTCATCAGATCTAGAATGAATTTCAGTCAGGATTTTTGTCCTTTCATAGCACATAAATTGCACTTCTTAAAGTTACAAATGACCAGGCTGTCTCAAGGACACTCAGGGTCCTTAGAAGAGTGGCAGAAAATTTATTAAACTATGTTTCTATCCAGAAAAGATCTATTGCCATTATTTGTTAATTTCTGATCTTTAATTCCAGTTTCTTTCAGCTAGGATTCATTAATGAATTATGTTCCTTTGATAATACAGTCCCTTAAGAGTGGCATTCAAATGCTTTAAACATTTGTACATTTATACAAACTGCTCTGGAAGACACCATCTCTTCAGCCATATACATTTGTATGGCATACAGACCATTCCTCCACTTAAAGAAATACTATACAAGTTCTTTTCAGTGGATCTGTTTATTTGGCCGGCAGACTTACTGTGGGGAAATCGCCAAAAGTTTTCTAAAATTGAATCCAGATAAGACAGAATTCCTTTTGATTGGATCTTATCCCTTGGTCGATCAACACTCTTCAATCACATTGAAAGTTGGCAATTCACTCATAGCACTGGTCCCAAAGGAGAAAACCTTGGTTTTATGCTTGACTCTACTCTGTCAGTTATGAATGGTGTAAATATAAATATTAAACTGTCATATTTTCCTTTGAGAAATACAGCAGGGATAAAGTAAACAGTATCTGTTCAAGATCTGAAAGCATTACTTTCTAATCACCTGCTTTCGTTCATACTACTACAATTCTTGTTAATTGGATAGACTGAGTACTTTCTAAAAACATATGCTTTGATACTAATTTAGAGAAGCTAAGTAGCTAAGTGATGTTGTAAAAAGATGTAAAAACGGCATACTGAATTGTATTAACTTCCTGAATTTTTTTCAGAGAGGATTATCACTCAAAACTCACTGTGATTAATTCAATTCAGTTTCTGAGGCTGTAAATTTTTACAAGACAAGACTCCACATCTTTCTTCCATGGAGCTACTGATGGATCCAACTACCAACTTTTTGGTTAGCAGATCAACGTGTTACATCCTTTACCACCAAAGCTCAACAAGAAAATTCTGAGTACAAAACTATGGAAAGATATCTCTGTTTACATCAGATAGATATGGACTCAAATTAAGAGAATACCAGAAATATCTTTACTTGTGTTTTATTGAGTATGCAAGGCATTCTACCATGTGGATCATAATAAGTAATGGCTAACACTGACAAGAAGTAAGAAAGCTAGAATACTTCATTATGCTCAAATGAAACCTATATATCAACAATAAACAGTTTGTCAAACAGAGTGAGGGAACATTGCATGATTTAAAATCAGGAAAGGTGTGTGTCAAGAATTTATCTTTTTTCATACCTATTTAATATGTATGCTGAGCAGATAACTCAGGAAGCTGGACGATATGAAGAAAAATGAGGCAACAGAACTGGAGGAAGATTCCTTGTAAAATGAGTAAGCACTTCAAGGGGATGGACATGTGTAACCTTTATTAGCTTCACAAAGGGGAACTGTCCCCTTCAACAGTGTCAGTAACACCAAACCAATTCCCATGAGTCAGATGTGGCCTCCATCACTTCCATACCTCTTTCTACTCATCTCTACTCCAATATCACTACTTTGTTAGGTTCAAAATCCAATGCCATGGTTCACAGACCACAAAGAACCATATTGGGTAAACCAAAAGTTTATAATCCAGATTAATAACAGAATACTTTCAAGATAGCTACCAAAATGTGTGCACAGGCACCTCGGCACCTCAGTCTGGCAAAATTGCCCCCCCCAGTTGCCCAACAAAGTTCTCAGTTCTTTCAGTATTTACTTCCCACCTGCCTCAGCCCCCCACTCCCAACTCTATCTCATCTCATCTCAGCTCAGCTCATGTCTCCAGTTTGACCATGGCTGCTGCTGAGGTTTTGAAATGTGTCCGATGTCCTATATTTCACTGGATTGGAGGAGGTCTCTTTTTCACTCACAGGGGAAGAATTCATTTCTGTGGCTAGAGTGATACAATTTATTGGTGAGACTAGCCAATCCTCTTGTAGATTGTTGGGACTGGCAATTCCTTTGGGAAATAGTAGATAGCCAATTCTTTTGTGGATAAGCCAACATGCCTCATTCACATAGCCCCGCCCATCCACATCTTCCGTCACCCACATTCAAATAATGATAGAAAAGCCATATTGAAAGACAAACTTCATACTCATTAATGACCTTCATTATGTATATTTAAATTTCTAGATTGGGGGAGGTAAAAAAAACCCAACAAAAAACAACAAAACAACCAAAAACAAACAAACAAACCCCACCAAGCACTTAAAGGAAAATTAAAGAGAAACAAGACTATCTTCCCTTGTAAGTCATAATTTCTGTCATATCTTTTGATAGATAATCACAATGATTCACACCTTAAGACACCAAATTATAAATTTAGAAGGCTTTGTATAGAGGTGAAATAATGTACATGAAAGCATTACTTGCATGTAAGAGAATTCATAGGGAACTGATTAATGATTCACAGCATATAAATCAAAGAAACACTATACCGCTGTCAAGATAGAAATATTTGTTTTGTACTTATATTCAAAATGTTCCCTAAAATATACTTAATTTACATTGTTGGTGGGATTGTAAAATGGTGCAACCATTGTGGAAGGCAGTTTGATGCATCCTCAAAGAGATGAACATAGAAATACCATATGACCCAGCTATTCCACTACTATTGATATACCCTGAGAATATGAGAACTGAGGCACAAACTGAGATTTGTGCACCAGTGTTCATAGCAGCATTATTCACTATTAAAAAGAAAACACATGTAAACAGCCCAAATGTCCAACCACAAAAAAAAAAAATGGATTGAGAAATTATGGTACATTCACACAATGGAATACTATGCAGCATGCAAGAGCAATAACTTTATAAATTATTATCTAACTTGGGAGAGACTAGAGAACATTATGCTGAATGAATTACCTCAGTCCCACAAGGATAAATATTATATAAAACTGTTATTGTAGAATGAATATAAGAATCCAGGAGGTGTGGGAGAGGCTGGAAGCAGAGGGATGTGGAATTGTGGAGGGAGAAGGGGATCAATCATTGGGTTGTAAAATTTGATGGGTGGAGGAGTGAGAGAAATGCAAAGAATTTGTTCAAATTTGTACTCAAGTCTTATAAGTAAATTAGTAGAGAGAAAAAAAGTTCCAAGTATAATACATTTTGATTATAAGTTGTTATATACCCTCAAGTTGACTATGATTTATAGTGACTCCATGAATAACAGATCAGCATCTTGCCCTAAATCTATGCCATCATCTACCAGTTGTTGTTATGTGCCATCAAGTCACCTGTGACTCATAGTGGCCCTATGTACAGCAATTCTGAACCCTGCTTGTTCTGAGCCAATCTCACTGATTCTGACACACCTACCTCCCATTGCCCCAGTTACCTTATCAATCCATCTCATCTGAGGTCTACCTCTCCTGTACTGTTCCTCCACCCTTCCAAGTATGTTGTCTTCTTTAATGTCTGGTCCCTCCTGGCCACATGCCCCAAACATGTGAGACAGAAGACAAGAGAAGGGAATAAAAGGTATCCAAATAGGCAA
>NW_006399758.1:24107068-24144246 GCF_000299155.1 Elephantulus edwardii | reverse complement strand
GACACACTGACAAAGGAGATTAATCAGAACTGGCTTTAACAAGCACTGTGGCAATTGGACAATTAAAACAGACATTGGGGGCGGGGGAAGAAGAATGAACTGGGGAGGAGAGTGGAGAAAACAGTGCAACAATGAATGAATGAAAACCCAAAATCTCTGTAAATGTTCATTAAAACTAATAAAATTTAATCATAAAAAAAAAATCCTAGCCTCCGAGGAGAAACTTGGTTCCACCATCTTTAAACAGACCTGTTTGTTTTCTTTGCAGTTCATGGTATGTTAAAGGCTCTTCTCCAGCACCACAGCTCAAAGGCGTCAATTCTACTTCTGTTATCCTTAGTCATTGCCCAGCTCTCTGATGCATAGCAAGTAATTGCAAAGACCAGGGCCTGGATCAGGCACACTTTAGACTGATACTGTTACTTTTTAGTACTCTGGAGAGGTCATTAACAGCAAATTTTTCCAGTCCATTTCATCTTTTGATTTCCTGACTGATGGTGCCAAGAGTGTTGATTGTGGAGATAAGCATGCTGTAATTGTTAACAACCTCAATCTCTTCTCTATCTGTTGTCACTTGGTGCAGTGGTGAGAATCTTTGTCTTCTTGATGTTGCTCTTCAATTCATATTGTAGGCTATAGTTCTTGACCTTCTGCAGCAAGCTCTTCAGGTCCAGTTTCAGTAAGCAAGGTGGTGTCATCTAAATAACCTAGATTGTTGATGAGTCTTCCTCTAATCCTAATGCCATATTCCTCCTCATAAAGTCCAGCTTTCTGAATGATCTGTTCTGCATATAGATTGAAAAGATATGGAGACAAGATGCATCCCTGATGCACTCTTTTGCTGATATTGAAACATGCAGTGTTTCATTGCTCTGTTCTGAGGATTGCTTCCTGATCTGAGCATAGGTGTCACATAGCACAATCAAGTGTTCTTGGATTTCCATTCTCCTCAAGGTTAGCCACAATTTGTTGTGATCCACACAGTCAAATGTATTTGCATAGTCAATGAAACACAGATAGACAATCATCTGGTACTTTTTACTTTCTGCTAAGATCCATCCGACTTTAGTGATAATGTCTCTAGTGCCACGACCTATTCTAAACCAATTTCTGGTAGTTCTCTGTCAAAAAAGTTATTATTTTATGTTTTATTTTAAAAAAATGGTTAAAAATGAACCAAAGGCTTTTAAAAATTGTTATTTTTGCCAGTTGGGAATGAGATATAAAAAGACTGAATTGACAGTATAATTTTTATTGTAAACATTTATATTTTAAATATTGAAATCTATTATTCTAAAAGTTACATAAACCTTATTATTTTATCTAAAAATTTACTAGAAGAGATCCATATTTGTTCCTATTCCCAAAAGAGGTGATGCGACAGGACATCAAAACAATGTTGCACTGGGAAAACCTGGTGTCAAGAACATCTCCGAAGTGCTAAGGGACAAGAATATTAGTTAAACAACTAAGGTATGCTCTATCCAAGCCATGGTATTGTCAATTGTTTCCAATGAAATTGAATGTTGGAAGATAAATAATGAAGCCAAAGAAAAATTATGCGTTTGCATTGTACTATTGGGGAAGATCATTGGATATATTATAGACTACCAAAAGAATAAACAAATCTGTGTTGGAGGAAGTGTGACCAAGCTGCTTCATAAAGGCAAGGATGGTGAAAATTTATCTCACATACTTTAGAGATATTGTCAGGAGGGGTTGATGCTTGAGGGGAGGGACCATCATGTTTGGAAAGATAGAATGTCAAGAAAAGGCCCTCAACAAGATAGTTTGACATAGTTATCATAACAATGGGCTTAAGCAAGTCCAAATTGTGAACATGGCACATGGTAAAGTCAGATTCTGATCTGTTGTTCATAGGTTTACTATGAGTTGTGGTAGATGCATGCACCTAATGACAACAACATTATTTTGAATTTAGCACTACAATATTTCTCTATTACTCCCAATATTTTCTGTTTGTTTCATACAACTTACAGATACTTTTTCTAGCTCCAAATACAAACAAGGAATAGCATTATTCTTATAATATGCAGTGCTTGTTTTTAAACTGTATGAATGAAGAACTATCTTTTATGACTGCATAAAAACAATATAATTCCATACCTTTCCTGATACAATGGAATTAATGATGCTTCATAGGGTTGTTTTAAAGCTCAAATGCATAGCCTTTATTAAAGTGAATTTTTGCTTTGTTATTACATAGCTACAAAAATAATCAGTCCAAGAAACATTTATTTGGAGTTTTCAAAGAAATTGGGAGGGTGAAATGCATTAAGTTTTCCCCCAATCTTTTTTTTCTGCTTGCACAATTATAAATATGATTATCTACTCAATCATATTGGAATAAAATAAATATGGAAACATGTCGCACATACAAGCCCTAGATTAAGGCAAGAGACTAAATACAAGGACAGTAGTATTTCATTGGTAGAATGTTTGTTTTTTCCCATGTATGACTTAGATTTTATTCTCATCAGCATACTTCATGCACAATTACCTTTGTCTCTTAGTGGAGGTGTGTCTGTTTCAGCAGAACTTCCAGAATAAAATGAACCTAAAAATGTACTGTCAGAAACCAGCCAGTGAAAATGGTATTGACTACAATGATTCAATCTTAATACACATAGATTACCAGAGGCTGACTTGAAAGCTGTTAAACACAATGACAGAGGTACAGTGGGAGCAAGGCTTCTGTATTTCCTTACTCTTGCATGCTTTGTATTTTAGATGATAATATGTAGTAACAAAAGGCTAGAACCATACTTTATAACTATTGGTGACTATGTTGTTGTTGTGTACTACAGAGTAAAAACAAAACAAAACCAGAACCAAAATAAACAAAAAACCCTCCAGTGACCCTTCAGAGACACTTAATTGTGTGGGAGGAGATAGTGGATCCTTCTTCCACAGAGCATCTGGTAGCCTTTGGGATTGCAGTGAAACTTCTTGCCACTAGGATGAGCAATCATGTCCCTTGTGATTAAACTGCTTCTGAAAACCCCCTGGACGGTCAGCTATGGGTTGGTTCCCACCCAACAGTCATATGTATATATAAAATATAAACTATATAACTATTGGTGGTGGCAGTATTGATTAGAGTTAACCAAGAGGTAGTCGTCAGAACAGAGGAAGGAGACACTGCGTGGTTAAAAAATTGGGAAGGGTGTCCACCAGGCATGTATTCTGTCCGTATATTATCAATCGGCATGCAGAAGAGATCATCCGGGATGCTGGGTTGTACGAAGAGGAATGTGGCATCAGGATTGGTAGAAGATTCATCAACAAGCTGTGTTTTGCAGATGACAACTCTGCTTGCTGAAACTGAAGAGGACCCAAAGTGCTTGCTGCAGAAGGTCAAGGACTGCAGCCTTCAATCTGGATTGAAGCTTAACATCAAGAAAACAAACATTCTCACCACTGGGCCAACTGGCAGCATCAGTATGGATGGTGAAGAGATCAAGATTGTTAACAGTTTTAGTTTGCTTGGCTCCACAATCAACACTCTTGATACTAGCAGCCAGGAAATTAACAGAGGAATTGCATTGGGAAAGTCAGCTGTCAGGGACCTCTCTATAGTACCGAAGAGCAACAACATCAGGCTAGAGACTAAGATGTGCCTGATACAGTCCATAGTCTTCACAATTGCATGCTATGCATCAGAGATCTGAAAAGTGACTAGGGATGGTAGAGAATTAATGCCCTTGAGCTGTGGTGCTGGAAAAGAGTGTTGAATATAGCATGGACTGCTAGGAGAACAAATAGGTTCATCCTGGAGAGGGTGAAGGTGAGTTGCTCCTTGGAGGCAAGGATTCTGAAGCTTCGTCTGACATATTTTGGACATGTTGTAAGGAGGGACCAGTCCTTGTAGAGGGTCATCATGTTTGGGAGGGTGGAGGGACAGCACAAGAGAGGAAGACCCTCAATGAGATGGATTGATTCAGTGATTGGGATAATGGGAGTAGGTGTGTCAGACAGTGAGGTTGGTACAGGATATAAAGGCTCTTGTACACAGGGTCGCTATGAGTCACAAGTGACTCGATGGCACATAACAACAACAGCAATTCGAAGATGGTCTAAGCAAGAGAAAACCACGGTCAAAATAAAAAATTATCATAAATGTACTCTAGTGTAGGTCTGTATTGGTTTACCACAACCCAAAGAAGAAGAACTTTCTTTGTGTCTTCTAAGGTAGTGCGAGTTATACAGACAGATTAATCTCCTAGAGTAGATCTAAGGCATCTTGAAAGATAGAAAAAGAAGGAGACTCTTGTTTCTCTTTTATTGATGGTAGTGGGGGCAAGATTAAGAAATCTTAGAAGTATATGTATAGTTCTAGAAAATAATGTATAGACCACATAATACTGAGGAACAAGGCTGCTGGGGCAGAATTTTCTTTCACCTTTGTTTCCCTTCATTTTCCTTAATTTATCTCTCTTTCTGTCTCTTTGCATCAAGACTTTCACCTCAGTTCTAAGAAGAAATATAGATGATGCTAGGATGCCCTGTTCAGATGTTGTTTTCATGGGTTACTTAACTGTTCTTCCAGATGTTGAGTAAATTGATTGCTAATGTTCCTTAGTTGTAACTTTCACTAGGTGTTGTCTGGAGTGGCAGAGAATTGTACCTATTTCACAGGATTATGACCTTGTATCAACTGATGATGGAAAACAAAAAGTTATTCTCCATTTTGCACTATTTTAAAGGTCTACCATCTCCAGATAAAGAATTGAGTCCTTAATTAAATTATGTTATGAGAATATTTTTTCCCCTTCCATTCTTACCTTCTCATCTGCAAGAATGCTATGCAATACCCTTTTGAGTACAACTCTATTGCAGTCTTTTCCCAGAGAACCTGATCTAAGTTAGGTGTGTCAGTTGATTCAGTGATGACAGAGATGGGTAACTAATTCTTTTTTTTTTGGGGGGGGTAACTAATTCTTAAGCCATCACATAAATGAATATGTTCTTCTAAACCCAAAAGTTTTGCCATTGTATAAATTAAGAAATGTATCTTTATGCTTAATCATAAAGAGGTTGGTTAATTATAAGGAGGTGTACATCTCAATATTGAGAAAGCAAAAATCCTCACCATTGGGCCAATGGGAAACATCATAATAGAGATTGACGTGATCAACGATTTCATCTTTCTTGGATCTAAAAATCAACATCCTTGAATTTAGTATTTATGAAATACTAGAGACATACAGCATTGGGAAAGTCTGCTGTCAGGGAATTCACCGAAGTTGTGAAAAGTTAGGAGGTCAATCTAAAGATTAAGGTGTGCTTTATTCAAGCTGTAGTCCTTCTAGTCACCTGTTATGCATCTAGGAGCTAGACAATGAATAAGAATGTCTGGAGAATAAAGAAGTTTGAATTATGATGTTGGAGACGAGTGCTGAATAGTCCCTGGACTGCCAAAAGAACAAACAGGTTTGTTTTGGAAAAAAATGAAACCAGATTGCTACCTGAAGGCAAGTGTGGTGAAGTTTCATGTCACATACTTAAGACATGTTGTTAGGAGAGGTAATTCTTTGGAGAGGGTCATCATGCTTGGAAAGATGGAGGGTCAATGAAAGAGAGTAAGACTCTCAACAAAATGGACTGACACAATGACTGCATCAAGGGGCTCAAGTTTGTCACAGATGATGAGTATAGTACAGGACAGGACAAAGTTCTGGTCTGTTGTTCATGGCATACTTGATTTGACAGCACTTAATAACAACACAAAGAGGTGAAAATGAAATTAAGATATTTTTCTGAACCTTAATAGATTCATAACCATTATTACGTGCTGTCTCAATTTCCATTATATCCCAAAGCCTTTTCTGACCAAGCCATTTTCTTTCTGATTGGCTCCAATTTTGAAATTTGGATAGTTTAAGTCTTTATGACTTAATCATTGCAAATATATGGATGGACCTAAAGTTTTGTACTGTTTATGTGTTTCCCAATGTATTATGAAGAGTTTTTAAAGTGTCTTTGAGCTTCTCTTGCATCCACTAGATCATCTAACAGAAGTAAATAAGCATATAACACACAACTACAAGTGGTACCAGGGACCCATAGTTGATTTGTGCAAGAATAAGGCTTAATTAAATTAATTAATTAATAAACCAAGTTATAGTAAGGATCAGTTTCCACTCTATAGACAGAAATGGAAGGAACATATTTCATAGGTTCAGGGACCTTTGCTGAACCTATGGTAACATGTTGAATGCAAGGCTGCTTTAGAAAAATATTACTTATTTTTAAAAATTTTATATGATGCCCATTAAATATTTTCTGATTTTATAAGTTTGGTCACTTTGCACCTTAAGGGATGTACAAGAACAAAGTGAATAATAAAGTGGAATGGAAAATGAGAAGGTTTATATATATATTTATCTTAGCTCCATGGGAGAAGGATGGGCAATCTCCTCCTGTGTGATAAACTGTTTCTGAAAAACCTGCTGGAGTGTCAGCTATGGGTTGGGTCCGACTTGATGGTACACAACAACAACAACAACAGCTGCCTATATCTAGTGTTGACTCTGGAGCCATTAAATAGTTATTAAATGTTTATTCATATCATGGAAGTAACCATTCTAGCTTACAAACAATGTGGCTATTTTTCTTTTTTCTAAACAAAGCACCTTTCAGTAATATTCTGAAATCAGCTAGATGCTCCTACTATTAATTGTCAAGTCACTTCTGAGGTGCTCTTAATACCAGGAATTTGTAAACGACAATATAAACAATATAAGACACTTTTGCATTTGGATTTCACAGACCTATTTTAAATTATTTAATAATAATTTGCTGAGAATAATTTCAGACTCCTTTTTCTAGATTTCCATGTAATATTTATGATGATTTAAAGGGCTACTAGAAGCAGAATCATTTCATTCATGACTAGAAAGAAAGTAGGGAAAATTATCAGTTCAATAAAATGAAACTGAACAAAGAACTAGATTTTAAACTAGCAGCTTCATGCTCTGCCACTCTCTTTTCTTACCTTCAGTATAAGGGCTATACGGATATGATGACAGCTATCTCCTCTTGGAAATACAAAACCATCATTTCTCGATATAAACATAGACCCTTCAAGTCATAATTTGGCATGACAGAGTTAAAATTAGATCCCACTTCAAACAACCTTCTTTAATTAGGAAGCAACTCAAACAAACAACCTTACTTCCCAGCTAACACTGAACTATAATGCTAATTGGAATGACCACTGTATAAGCCTTGGGTGGATCTGAAGAAAGTAGTTGTTATTCTGGCTTGAGTTTCCAACCACATTCATTTTGCTAAATTGCATTTCTCTAGGAAAGGAGCTTGGTAGGCTACAAGTGCTACTAATTCTATTAAATATTCCTTTTCAACATTATTATTCTTTCATACTTACCAACCCAAGATTTTAACCACTGTCTATTTTTAAATGATAGGGTTCCATAAACAGATTGAAATACTTGAATAATCACCTCATGATAATTGGGTTTCTTGGAAAGACCACCCTGCTCCTTTTCATTTTACAAAATTGCAATTCTAAGTTATGCAAATAATAAAATTATGTTTTGGAAAAAAAGGGGAATTTTATAGTTGTTTTTGATAATTGAATATGAAAATTAGCAGGAGTGATATATTTACTTATCAGACAATATGACCAAGTTTACTTTGCTCTAGAGTAGGGTAAGCAGTACGAATTCTTCTTTATCTTCTACCTTCTGCATCCTCTTTTGCTTCCCCAAGTGTTTGGAATCAGCTATGGTGGCCTAATGGGTAAGAAGGTACAGTACCAACCCCAAAGCAAGCAGTTCAAATCCACCAAATTCTGGGTGGGAGAAAGATGGCCAGTCTCTTACTGTGCAATTTACTGCCTCTGAAAAACCCATAGAGGATGAGCCCTCAGTTGGTTCCCACTCAAGGGCACATAACATCAATAATGCCTGAGACAGTATTGCAAAGAAAAGTATTAGGCTGGGTCACATAATGAGAAATGCAAATTTTTACAAAAAATTGTTCTATCTAATGATGGAGTCTTTTTAAAAAAGGTGGTTTTTCTAGTTTGTTTTTTATTTATTTTTTTCCAAATTCATTTTTTAAATTAATTTTAATAAGCATTTACAGAGATTTTGGATTTCCATTCATTCATTGCCGCACTTTTCTCCCTGCCCACCCCTCCCCACCAGTTCGCTTTCCTCTCCGAAAAGAAAAATGAAAAAAAAAAAGTCCCTTCATTGGTATACAATTCCCCCATCCCTCCTCCCCACCCCAGAGTACACTTCTCTATGCAACCTTAATTCTGGATTCCTGTGCTAACCATAATACTCAATCATATATCACTTCTAATCTGTTCTTTCCCTCATCTGTTTCAATACAATATACATAATTTATCCAGTTTTTTCTCAGTCTTACCCCAACCCTGATGTCAGACCCATTCTACAACAGTGGCACCATGCAGTATTTGTCCCTTTGTGACTGAGATATTTCACTCAGCAAAGAGGGTTGAGTTTTCATTTATTAACTGGTGAACATTTTCATCCAACTCCCTCCCAATCCGTTCTCCCAATTTCCTTTGTAATGCATTTCTTGTTCCAGATTGTTAATTGTAATACATACAATGTCTAATCATACAGTCCTTTCAGATAGTCTTTTTTTCCATCTGTTCATATAAGCACAGTTTTATGCAGTATTTGGCCCTTTGTAATTGAAATCTTCCCCTCAGCATAATGTCTTCCAGACTCACCCATTCTTGCTTACTGGAGAAATTGTTTTATAAATTCATTATTTTTTCAGTGCTGCATAATACTCTGTTGTGTGAATGGAAAACCCACAGTTTTTTTCATGAATTCCTTTACTAATGGACAATTAGGCTACTTCCATCTCCTTGCAATTGAGAACAATATAGTAATAAATATAGGTGTGTGTACATAAGGAAGCCACATTTAATATTTTACATTTTTGTTTCCTGAGAAACATTTGTCAATTTATAATTACTATAATAAACTCAAGGAGCACTGGTGGGTGGCAAGAAGCTGTGTTGCAATCATGAAGGCACATGGTTCAAATCTACCAGCTGCTCCATGGAACAAGGATGGGCAATCTCCTCCTGTGTGACTAAATGCCTCTGAAAACCCACTGAAGGGTCAGCTAAGGACCTGTTCCAACTTGAGGGTACACAATAACCACAACAATAATAAACATGGGTGTGCATACGTGGTGGGGGCATTTTTAATATTTCCTACTTTGTTTCCTGAGAAACATGTGTCAATATTATAAGCAATCAAAAAAGTAAACTTTTACCTGGCTTCAAGTTGCATGATAATCTGGAAGACAGATACTGCATGCAAATCACCATCTTTCTAAGTAGGCATGGTACTTAAGGAGCTCTGCTGCCAACTCAGAGTCAAGTAGCTAAAAGTTTACCAGCTGAGTAATCTCCTCCAGGGCAACTATGGCCTCTGAAAGCCCACTGAAAGGTCAGCTCTGAATCAGTTCCGATATAATGCAAATTGATGACAAAAACAGAGGTTTTTTAGAACTTTCCAAATATATTGCTAGGAATAACAATTTTGGAAATTTAGACAACTTGGTGCCTAGATTAATTAACTAGGCAAGAATGGAACTCTGTGCAACACTGTGGAGATGCAACCCTCTAAAATGGCAACTACAATCCCAGTAATGGGGAGTATCTTAAAACATTTTAAGGAAGCAATGGAGAAAAAGCAATGCACAATACTAATCATCTTAACATCTTCAGTACTGGTGTGGTGCAAGAAGGAACTGTGTGTGTGTGTGTGTGTGTGTGTGTGTGTGTGTGCGCGCGCTATGTCTCTTCAACCATAGTGTTTTCTTGTTTAACTTATGTCTCTCACTATTCACCCTGGCTGTTTAGTCAGAACGAACGCATAGCTGCCCCTCCACTGATTTTCTGAAGCTACAAATTATATGGAGAGAGATTACCCTTATTTTTGCCTCATAAGTGCTGGTGGATTCAAACCATCAGAGATGCACTGTCTTTGGATTAATAGGACAACTCCCTATGGACTATACCACCAGAGCTCCCTACTGCTTCCAATAAGAAGAGTAATAGAAATAGGGAGCTTTATCCTCTGGCTGCCAATGTACTTATCAGTAGTATTTTTTCCCCCTTCCAATAACTTTCCCAGAGTTCCTTACTTTGGTGTCCTTAAAATTTAGGTAACCTTTAAGTCATCCCCCCCAGTCTCTCTTATTCTGCTTTATCATTTGTGAAAAAAAAAGGACAGATATGCTCGACAGTCCTGTGAACCCATGGTGAGAGTTCTAAAGATACTAGATGGGGAAAAAGAGTCATTCTGTGAAGAGAATGTAGGAGTTCCAAAGAAAATCAGCCCATGTGTTTTATGTTAAAATAAAATTCCGTATATAGTAAAATTGAAAAACTGAGGGATGTACTTGGAATTCAACATCATATTGTATTTCAAAATGTTAACACTACATGAATATTGTATATAGACTAAATTGCACTAATTTGAGCATTCCTGTGGACTTCCATTTTGGAATCTTTTGTTGTCTGTAAAGGAACATGACCACGCTTAAATCTAAATATCAGCTTGTCATTCTTCATTCATGTATCTTTGAAGGTTTAGCATTGATGTCATAAATTCTTCTGTAATATCCAACACATTTAGATTTGACCCCCTTAATGTCCATCACTGTGAGAAGAAGGATAATGAAATTGCTTATGGCCACAGAAGAAACTGAAGCACAGATTTCACATGCATTTTCAATGCCTGATTATAGTCCACTTCTTGGCAACTCCTTCTAAAATTGTCTTATCACATGCCTTCTTCTGTTTTATCAAAATGCACATCTTCACAATGATTGCATTTCTCAATTAAATAAAGTCACTATCAGCACTCCACTCCACACAGAATGCACTGTGGTCAGTAAAATGAGGACAATGGTAGTGGAATTCCTTCATGCAAGAGTTCTCAGAGTGCCCTTGGATAGTCCTCTGTCGGCACCTTTTACCACCATCAAATGGCTTCTTTTTCTGGGATATGTGGCAAATTTCATATGAGGCTTTTGTGGACTGTCTGTGGCTTCTTCATCTGTGGCTAGAATGTTTGTTGCTTTTGCAATTTGCACTGATTGCTTAAGAAAAGAATGGTTTGTTTTGCAAGGGCTGCTTTTAGTTTAGTGGGTTCTGTGCATAGTTAGCTACAACGCTTTTATTTTGTGGTGATGGTCCACATTGTGTTCTTTGGAGGCGTATAGCACATTCTTACAAATTACACATGTTGCAGAAAGGCTGTTTTTACCCATACATGGATAAGAGACACACTGGGCTTTATTCAGTGAAAAGTCTGATGAGATGGGATCAAATTACTCTCTCAAGTGAAGAAAAGTGATTAAATCAAGAAACAGCAAAGCCATACTTTACTGGGATGCTTACCCTGAGGATTAGAATATTTATAATTTGAATTAGGTTTATAACATGTAACATTGTTTGGGTATCCTTAATGTCTTCAAATAAAGCATCAGCTTCAATGATCTGTTCTGTGGGAAAAAAATAAGACTATTACTAATGTTTCATTAGTATTCCGTTCTTGTTATATATTATATCATGTGTATGTTTGCAAGGTAGTATCACAGTCTCAGAACATCTTGTTGAAAAATAATTTTTTCCTCTCTATTTAATAGGGAAGAAAAGGCATAATTTAGAAGTTTTGTAACTTGTCAAAAATCAAGTAAGAAACAGCAGCGCTCAAACTTAAATTCAGCTCTGACAGATTCTGAACTTTCTTCTCACTTGATTATGCTATGAAATTTCTCAAGCACTTTTTTAAAAAAATGTTATTATTTTTGTGTGAGTGTACTGTCAAATCACATCTGACTGGTACAGGAGGAGATTGTCCCTCCTTCCCCGGCAGAGCATCTGGTGGCTTCGAATCGTGCGCCTCTGGGATTGTAGTTGCAGCTCCTTACCACTAGGCCACCAGAGCTCCCCAAACTTTTTGTTTTTATGTGATGTCCAATTGACTATGACTCATATTGTTATGTGCTGTAGAGTCACCTGTGACTCATAATGATCCTATCTATGCACAACAGCTCTGAAGCCTGCCCTGTCCTGAGCTAGCCTCACTGACTCCAACACACCTACCCCCCTTGCCCCAGTTGCTGTGTCAATCCATCTCATCAGGTTTTCTTCTCCTGTGCTGTCCCTCCACCCTTCTGAGCATGATGTCCTTCTCCAAGAACTGATCCATCATGGCTACGTACCCAAAGTATGAGAAGGACCTTCAAAACCTTAGCCTTGAAGGAGAAATGTGGTGTGACTCAGAGTGACCCTATGAACAACATATTGGAACTCTTTCCTATTCTGTGTCATCTCACCATCTCTGATGTGTTTTAAGCCATTGTTACAGTCACCAGGAAATCAAGTCTTGTTTAGACTTGATTTGTTTTCCCCCCAAGACATATTTGTTTGTTTTTTCTGGAGTCCACTGGGTATTCAGTACTCTCCTCTAACATCACAGCACAAAGGCATCAGTTCTTCTCTCATCCTTAGTCATTGTTCACCCTTCAGATGCATAGAAAGTAATGTTAAATACAATGGCTTGAATCAGGCATATCTTAGTGTTGGGTATTTTTTTTTAGTTCCTTTTGTTTTTTTTTTCAAATGAATCAATTCTTCTCAATTTTATTATTGTTCAATTTTTACATGAATAAGAAGCCCTTAAAAATGCCATGGTTTTTATCAGGCTTATCTTAGTCTTTAAAGGAACATCCTTGCTCTTTAGCACTTTAAAGTGATCCTTGACAGTTGATTTATTCAATGTAATTTGCCTTTTGATATTTAAAAAATTTTATATTTTAGTGAAGGTTTACAGAAAAGTTGGATTTTCATTAATTCTTGCACATTTCCCTTCCTCCTACTCTTTCCCCCCACCTTCTTCCCCTTCCTCATCTCTTGTTGCAGATTGTTAATTGTCATACATACAGTGCCAAATTATACCTTCCTTCTAGACAGTCCTCATCTGCTATAGTGCAGTGTTAATAATCTATCCACTCTTTCCTGTTCACTTGTCCCTCTTGTCAGTTCGAACATCTTTGCTCTTTATACTTTGACCAGGTCTTTGATAGCTGATTCTCTCAATGTAACACTTCCTTAATTTTCCTGACTGCTAGTACCAAGAGTGTTGATTATAGATTTAAGAAAGATGTTGAAATTTTATCTTCTCTATCCATCTATAATGACATTAGCTATTTGATCGGGTTGAGGATTTTTATTTTCTTGATGTTAAAATGTAATCTATATTGAAGGTTGTAACCTTTGGTCTTCTGCAGCATATGTTTCACGTCTCCCTTCTTGTCAACAGCAAGGTTCTGTCATCTATATAGTGCAGGTTACACCTGCTTGCCAATCCTGATGCCATTCTTCTTCATAAAGTCCAACTTGTTGAATGGTTTGTTCGGTATATAGGTTGAACAGGTATGGAGAAAGGATACAGCCCTGATGCACACCTTTCTTGAGTTTAGTTACTCTAATATGAGATTGTACACAGCTTTAGTTTGCTTGGCTCCATAGTCAACAGTCTTGGCACCAGCAGCCAGGAAATTAAAAGGTGCATTGCCATGGGAAGTCTGTTGTTAGGGATCTCTCCAAAGTACTAAAGAGCAATGGCGTCTCTCTGGAGACTAAGGTGCATCTGATACAGGCCATGGTCTTCGCAATCACTTGCTTTGCATCAGAGAGTTGGACAATGACCAAGGTGGATAGAAGGAGAATTGATGCCTTTGAGCTGTGGTGCTGGAGAAGAGTATTGAGAATACCATGGACTGCTAGGAAAAAACAGATTTGTCCTGGAAAGGGTTAAACCGGCTGGCTCCTTGGAGGCAAGGATTCTGAGGCTCCATCTAACATACTTTGGACATGTTGTGAGGAGAGACCGGTCTTTGGAGAGGGACATCATGCTTGGGAGGGAGGAGGGACAGCGCAGGAGAGGAAGGCCCTCTATGAGATGGATTGATTCAGTGACTGGGATAATTGGGATGGGAGTGTCAGAGACAGTGCGATTGGCACAGGACAGAGCGGAGTTTAGGGCTGTTCTACATAGGGTCGCTATGAGTCGCAAGCGACTCGACGGCACATAACAACAACAGCAACAATATGTTCAGGGAGCTCTCATGACCTACTAGTACAGACCTGTGCTACAATCTCAGAGGCACACAGATCAAAATCACCAGCTGCAACACAGGAGAAAGATGGACAATCTCCTCCCATTCAATTAAGCTACCTCTGAAAATACACTGGAGGGTTAGCTATAGGTCGGTTTCGAGTTTAGAAACTCCTTGATACACATTATGTCTAGTGATAAAGCAAGCCCAACCTAGGACAGTCAGTTCTGACTTGGGGCTTCTTTCTATTGGGCTTCTGAGCCTGTAAGTCTTTAAGAGAGGAAACTATTAATCTTTTCAAGCAACGTACAACAACTGGTGGATTCAAAGCATCAGGTTTTTGGTTAGCAGCCCAGCTTGTTGAATACGATGCACTGATTTTTCCCTCAGATATAGAAACAAATTCGTGAATTATCCTTTTTTAACAGAAATAAGAATAATTAAGATGAAATAATATGCATAGACTAAAAATATATTATTTAATCATCATTCAAAATTTCAAACTTAAATAAAGACTTGGCCACATTGATATCTAATGTGTTATATACTTTTTTCTTTCAAAGAGAGATAAGGTAGAAACGTGGAAAGATGCTTATCTATTAATTAAATATGTCAGCTACTACATTTTATTTCTGGTAAAATAAGACATTATTCCTCCAGTAGTATTGATAGGAACTAATGACTTTTAATCATGGCTTTTAATAATGAATACCTTTATTTATTTTCACAGAAAGATTAAGAACATACTTTATATTTATTTGAGATTCTTTCTGTATCCAATTACTTTACATAATCATTTATTCCTCTTTTCCCAACTGGAGGCAAATCTGATGGTATAATTGGTAAGAAAAAATATGCTGCCTACTCCAAGGCAGTGTGTTGCCCTCAGTTCAAGGCCATCAATAGCTCTGTAGGAGAAAAAATGAACAGTCCCTTCCTCTTACAATTTTCAGCCTTGGAAACCCAACAGGGGGGGTCACTGTGGGTCAGAATTGACGTGATGGCAGTTAGTGAATTTCCTAGTCAGACTGTGAGTATTTTGAGAACAAACATTGTCCTTCTATCTCTAGCACATGTTTTTGTTATAATTTGCTCAAAATGGATTCTTTAATAAATACATCAATTCAATATTATAATGATAGTGTCTCAAATAGTGAGTTTTTAATGCTCTACCTTTTATATTACATGTTCCAATCACTAGTGTCTGCTTGCAACTTGGCCTTTAAGTTTCCCCATAGGAAGCCTCAGTCTTCTGTGCCATATATGCTAGTCTAATCAGATTGTTTTGGAAACAAGAATGACATCCACTTCCTAAACAAGATGCCTCCGGTAACTCTATGAACTTTAATAAATGGCGATAGTTACGGAAAGTCTTCAGGCCTTCTGTTTATAGAGTCTCTTTGAGTTGTGCTGGACTTGAAGGCAATCAAAAGCAACAACAATCTAATTGTACTCTATTTTTCAAAGGTTTTTGAAGGACTTATTTTTTTTAATTGGGTGGCCAACCCTTCTTCTTAGTCTGCCTTGCTTTGGATGCCTAGTTTTAGAGCGATATCTGACAGGAAAACATTCTACCAAAAGAACAGATGAAACGATCTTTCCCAATTACACAGTTAACAGATTCAGCGTTGGTTCCCTGCCCCTTTGTCAGAGGCACTGTAGTCCACTCTGCCCAAGCTTGGCCCCATCAGATCTGGCTCCCTTCCTTCACCTTGCCTACCAGCACCTCCCTCCCTACTCCTCCTAGCTGAACTGATATGTCTTGGGTCTCTGGTCACTTCTGTCTGCTCACTATCACTCTACTCCCCACTGATGTTGGCATGCTACACAGGTCTTCTGGGCAACTGGACAGATCCTCAGAGCTGGTGGGCAGGAGACCTTTAGGGTTGGGGGTCTGGGGAGGAGCTGGGGGAGGAGGGTCTCGAGGTGGAGCCCTGGGGGCTAGAGTGCAAAGATGTCAGTATAGAGATGAAGATTCTCTGATCCAGGCCATGATTTTTGCAATTATTTGCTATGCATCGGAGAGCTGGGCTAAGGGTAGCAGAGGAATGAATGCCTTTGAGCTGTGGTGCTGCTGACGAGTACTGAATATATCATGAACTGCCAAGAAAACAAATAGGACTGTCCTAGAGAGGGTGAAACTAACTTGTTCCCTGGAAGAAAGGATTTTGAAGTTCTGTTTCGCATACTTTGGGCATGTTGCCAGGAGACACCACTTTTTGGAGAAGAACATCATGCTTAGAAGAGTGGACGGACAGCTCAGGAGAGGAAGACCCTGGATGAGACGGGTTGACACAGTGACTGAGGTAATAGGGCAGGTGTGTCAGAGACAGTGAGACTGACTCAGGATAAGACAGATTTCCGAGCTATTATACTTGGGTTCCTATGAGGTACAGGTGACTGATGCACGTAACAACAACAACAACAACAACAACAACAACAATTTTTACATTTTTTTTTGTTTTGGGAAAATAAATGTCTATTTTAAATGTGTATTGTCATTTGTTGTTTTTGTATGCCCTCAAATTGGAGCCAACCCATAACTGATCCTCCGGTGGGTTTGCACAGGCTGTAAATTGCACAGGAATACACTGCACATCTTTCTTCTGTAGAGCAAATGTTACATTCACACCACATGATTTTTAGTTGACAGTGCAACTCATTTCCACTAGGCCGCCAGAGCTCTTAGGAGTTTTGTTGTTATGGTTAAATACCATGGAGTTAGCACTAACTGACAACTGACCTACCGTTGGGTTTTGGGAGGCAGCAAATTGCATGGGAGGACTTTGCCATCTTTCTACAGTGGAGAGACTGGTGGATTCAAACTGCACGCCTCTGGGTTTGCAGCACAACTCCTTACCACTAAGCTACCAGTGTTCCCCCAAATTCCTTGACCTTATTCTGATGATAGTTAAAATGATGAATGTTATCATCATCATCACTCCCAGCATCTGATAAAACAATGAATTAAAATGAAAAAAAATAGCAAAAGTATAAAACTAAAAATAGTGAATCATGACTACAAATATAAACATAAACTGAAAAGGCTTTTATTATATATATATTTAAAGATGTTTCTCATACAAAGACTGCTCTTTTTATGGTATGCTCTATTTCTGACACTTATTATGAACTCATCTCTGCTTTGACATTTGCCTTCTTCTCTTTCAATTTCTTTTATCTATAGAACATTACAAAGAATAATTACTAATTATTCTATTCTAAGTAGCCATTGTGGAATAGTAGGATAAGAGTTAGGGTACTAATTTAAAGGTTGACAGTTCAAATCTTCCAGCTGCTTTGTTGAAAAAGATGGGCAATTTGTTTTAGTTAAGATTTACAGCATTGGACACCCAATGGCAGGTTATTGACATGAACTGAAATAAACTCAATGGTAGTTGATTTTTAAAAATAGTTCTCCTAGGGATCAAAAAGGATGGTCTTTAAAGGAAGATCTTTATGAAATTGGAAGTGTTACATATAGAAATGCATACTGAGATGATTCTAGTAACTATTCATTCAAAGGCTACAGCAAATATAATTGAATTACTAAAGGCACTGAAGTTGTGCTGTTTATCTGAGGTAAATTTTCCTTTATCTTTTTTTTTTTTTTGGTACCCCAGGTGAGACACGACCTTTACCACTTTTTACTGTTAGGTGCTGTTATGCAGGTTTCAACTAATAGCAACCCAACAAACAACAGAATGAAACTCTACCTGATTCTGTGTCATCCTTACCATTGTTCTGTCTGAGCCTATTTGTTACAGCCACTGTGTCAGGTCCTTTTGAGTGTCCTTTTTTATGCTCTATTTAACTTACTCTCCAATTCCAGCTCATTCCATTATTAGTACTTTGTCTTGTCTTCTCTAGCTGCCCTTTGAAATCTTCTAGTCAGCTCTTTTGCTTCAGAATCTTTTCCCTTTGTTTTGTTTATTTTTGACACTGTAGTGTAATTTTCAGAGGTTGTTTTCTGACATTCATTTTTATTTTTTCTTTATATTCTTTGTAATGACCTTTTGATATCTTTTTTTTCTTCTTGTAATTAATGTATATGAAAGTTTACAGAGATTTAGGGTTTCCAGTCATTCGTTGTTGCACTTTTCTCCCTGCCCACCCCCTTCTCCTGAATTAACTCTTCTTGAAAAGAAAACCTCTTTCATTGTCATGCAATCCCTCCCCCAAGTGCGCTCCACTATGTAGTCTTCACTCCGGACTTCTGCAATGACAAAAATACCCATTCATATATCCATTTTAAACAGTTCTCTCCCTCATCTGTTTCAATGCAATATATATCATTCCTCCCCTCCTTTTCTGTCTTTCCTTAACCTTTTGTTATCTTCATGAATGATAATACAGCTCATCCATTCTTCAGTGGTTGGTGTTCAACGCTTCAAACCTATCTTAAGATGATTTTGAATTTTAGGTAGAATAGACTCAGAATCATATTTTGGCTCTTATGGGCTTGTTTTCATTTTCTTTTCCTCACTTGAATTTGCATATAAGTAATTGATGATCTGTTCCTCGTCTACCCCTCGCCTAGTTTTGACTGCTGATATTGACTTTCTCCAACAATTCCTTCCACAGATGTAGTCAATCTTATTCCTTTACAGTCTATCAGGTAACAAAAATTCTTACCACTGGACCAGGCAACATCATGATAGCTAGAGAAAAAATTGGAGTTGTCAATTATTTAATCTTGCTTGTATCCACACTCAACACACTTATTACCAGCAATCAGGAAATCAGCAGATGTATTGCACTGGAAAAGTCTTCAGTCAGGGACCTCTCCAAATTATTGAGGCTCATTGATGTCAATTTGAGGACTAAGGTGTCTCTGACTCAGGCCATGGGCTTGCCGATCATTTATTATGCATCTAAGAGCTGGACAATGAAAAAGGATTACAGAAAACAATTGTTACCTTTAAGCTGTGGTGTTGGAGAAGAGTACTGACTATTCTATGGAATTCCTAAAGAAGAAATATGTCTTGGAGAAAGTGCAGTCAGAGTGACCCTTGGAGGAAAAGATGTTGAAACTGTGTCTCAAACATGCTTCGGTCATGCTGTTAGGAGGGGCTATTCACTGAAGAAGATAATTCTTGGGAAGGTGGAAAACTAGTGAAAGATTGGAAAATCCTCAGGCAAATGGATTGACACAATGACTGCCACAATGGGCTCTAGTGTGTCAGGAAATGTGAGCATGGCATAGAATAGGACAGGGTTCAGATCTGTTCATGGGCCATTCAGATCTGTTCTCTAGGCCATTTTCAACTTGACAGCACGTCATAACAATTGTTAACAACTTAACTAACATGATCTATTTATCTATAGCTTTGTTTCTTCTGTATTGTCCAGTGTATTTAGATCAAGTCTGGTTATACTTCCTTCTAAGGTAGCATCTGCTGTACATCTTCCAAGATAGATTAATTCCTTCTGCAATTAAGATAGCCAATATTCTTTACTCATAATATATATATGCAAGCAAGAATCTTACTGAAGATTATGAAAAACTAACTAGAAAAGGTTAGCTTTTCTAGTTGTTTTCAGAGAACTTCCAGAGTTCAAGGTGGATATGGGAAAGGCCATGGCACCAGGAATGTCATTGCTAATGTTAGATACATCTTGACTGAAAGCAGCAGATACCAGAAAGATGTCTATTGTGCTTTTTTTGACTGTGCAAAGACATTTCAAAGTATGGAACACAACAAATCATGGCTAACATTAAGATTAATGAGGGTCCCAGGACACTTAACCGTGCTCATGTAAAACCTGTTCCTAGACCAAGAGGTTTTTTGTTTGTTTGTTTTTTTGTTTGGTTTGGTTTGGTCCCCCTAACCCTCCAACCAAGCAAGGAAAAACTGCATGGCTTAAATAAAGAAAGGTGTGTGTCAAGGATACTTTTTCCTATACCTATCAATTTATATATATGCTGAGAAAATCATTCAAGACACTGGATTTTATGAAAAGAATGGCGCCAGCATTGGAGGAAGACTCATCAAGAACTTGTATTATTAAAAGGAATTTTTGAAAAAGAACTTGAATTATGAAGATGGCATTCCATTTATGAAAGTGAGGATGACTTTAAAGATGATTTGCTGCAGAAGATCACAGACTACCACTTTCCACATGGATTACATCTCAACATCAAGGATACAAAAAATCTTCATCATTGGATCAAAAGGCAATATCATGATTATTGGAGAAAGGATTGAGGTTGCCAATGATTCCACAATAAACACGCATAGTACAGAAGTCAAGAAACCAAAAGATGTGTTCTTTGGGAAAATGTGTTCTTAAGGACCTGTCCAAACTTTGAAAGCATTCCATTTAAAGACTATGATGTGTCTGTTCCAAGCCATGATCTTTCCAGTTACTTCTTATGCATCTGAAAGTTGGACAATTACTAAGGAAGGCAGAAGAATTGATGCTTTTGAGTTGAGGTATTAGAGAAAAGTACTGCATATTCCTACAAACTTCCAAATGAATAAACAACCGTGTCTTTGAGATATTACACCCAGAGTGTGCCTAGAAAGCATGGATTGTGAAGCTTCATTTCACATGCTTTGGGTATATTGTTAGATGGGGCCAGTCCTTGGAGAAAAGACAACATGGTTGGAAGGAAGGAGATTTAATATGTGAGACAAAGAGCCTTAAAAAGATGGATGATACGACGGCTGTAACAATGACTCAAATATGCCAGAGATGATGGGGATGGCACATGCTAGGGATGGGTTTAAACCAATAGGGTTGTTATGAGTTGTAGCTATATACCACAGTTCAAAGGCATAGATTCTTTCTAGTCTTCCTTTTGCATAATATGAGAAAATTGAAGAAAATGGGTCTTGAGTCAAGTGTACCACAATCTTCCGAGTGACATTTTTATTCTTTAACTTTGTTTTTAGTTTAGTTTAGTTTATTAATTTTAAAGAATATTTACAGATACTTTGGATTTTGATTCATTCATTGTTGCACTTTTCTCCCTGCCCAGCCCTCTCCCCCAGTTTGCTTCTCTCTTTGAAAAGTAAATGAAAAATTCCTTCTTTGATATACAATCCCCGCCAACTGAGCCCCCCCTCCACTATGCAACCTTAATTTTGGACTCTTGTGATAACCATAATACCCCATCATATACCGCTTTTAAATTGTTATCTCAATTATCTGTTTCATTGCAGTATACATAATTTATCCAGTTTTTCTCAGTCTTACCCCAACCCTGACGTCAGTCCCATTCTACAACAGTGGCACCATGCAGTATTTGCCATTTTTTTGACAGAGATAGTTCACTCAGCATAATGTTCTCCAGTGCCACCCATTTTGAATAATATTGCGTGAGTTTCTTATTTTTCAATGCAGCGTAGTGTTCCATTATGTGAATATACCATAGCTTCTCTATCCATTCGTCTTTAACTTTTTACAAGGCTACTTTTAAAACAGACTTGCCCAAGATGATATATCACTTAGATTCTTGATAGCTACTTTCATGGGTGAAGATTATGTCTTCAGATAAAAACATATCTTTGATAACGTCAATATTTTCATGAAATCCTTGATAAAATCAATATTTTCTTTTTATCATTATATTGCTAAAACATTGATTTTTAAAAAAATTCTATAAAAAGAATTTGGTAACATTAATTCTGATGGCTAATATTTTCATACTTCTTTGTCTCCAGGCTTTTTATAAACTTCTTTGCCTATGACATCATTTTGCTTTACTTTAAAGAACAACAGTAGCACAATAATTTCTGTAAATTTGATATTTTGGCATGGAATGTTGGAGCACAACTATATCAGCTACTGCCAAGTTGATTCCAACTAATAGGAACCCATGTTTTAAGAGCACAAAGGCACTTTATTAGGTTTTCAAGGATATAAACTTTCACAAACAGATTTTGAAATCAAGGCTTCTTTGGAGAAAAAAAATCATCTATATTTGATTTGAACTGTTAGACTGACTAAGTCCCCCGGGGACTCTCACCTCAATGTGTAATCAGTATACGATATTAAGAAAATATTTTATGCTCTGTTTATATTATTATTTTTGAAACCTAGTATGCATTTAACAATATATCTTAGTTTACTCTCATGTTTCCAAGGATTGATAGTTACTTGTGGCTAGTGAGTAAAGTATTTTTATCCAAGGCAAATATGACAAATTTTTACCAACTGATCTCTTCCCTTAAGTTGTTTTTTTGTAAAGACACTATGGCAATTTTTTATATGGGGTTCTCTACCTTGGGGGTAAAGCATAGCTGGCAAAAACCAAACAAAACATCTAATGTATGCTTTTTTTATGCATGAAAAAATATGATATTCTACTGCGAGGCACAACTTTAATCAAAGCCAGTGTTGCTTGTATTATGTCCAGTAATTCTAGCAATGGGATGATTATTCTACATCATAGATAAGGAAATATTAACTAATCTATTTTCAGTATGGAAGAGAAATTATGATACATTTCTATGTTTTACGTGATGACAGTATTTCCTTAAGACTATGTTGTTAAAACTCACAGGAAGGTACTCTTTTGTTCCTCTTTTTCACTGTTTATGTGAATTTGGTAAAGAATGCTGAATTGACATATCCAAGACTGAAATATTTCTGTGGTCAGAATGTTATTATAAGAATGGATTTAGGTTGCATAAGTACATGCTGTTCTTTTGAAATGATGTACCTTAGTGCTGCCCCAAAGGGATTTTATCTATGCAATTCTTGGCTTGTCTACTGAATCAATCAAAAGGGAACTGATTTGTGGGTGGGAAGTGGGGGTCAGCTGGGTGGAGAGCTTACCACATTTTAGTAATTACTGGTCTCATGTTAATTTGAGGAATTAAAGTTGTATCTGGTGTCATCTTTCCAAGTTCGTCATGTTCTCTTATTTAAAAATAAAAAGCAATGCGTGTGAGGTAGTTAACTCTGATTGCACCAATATTCTTTTAAACATTTGTCTTAATTTATTAGGGGTAATTTATAGTGTTTTCAGAATTATTTTATTATTAATTATAAGTGGAACAAGTTATCCATACCACCTAGTTTTATGAGCACTGTATTTGTGTACCATCAAGTTGTAACCGACCCATAGATGACACTCTAATGGCTTTTCAGAGCAGCAAATCTCATGGGAGAAGATTTCCCATCTTTCTCCCCCTTGGAGTGATTGGTGAATTTAAGCTACATATCACTGCATTGACAGAGCAATTCCTTACCACTAAGCCACCAGAATTTCAAGGGGGGTTTAGAAGAGGCCACGACGGCAAGAGTAGCATTTCTGATGTTAGATGTATCCTGACTGAAAGCAGAAAATACCAGAAGAATGTCTATTTGTGTTCTTTTACTATGCAAAGGCCTTTGACTATGTGGATCATAATAAATATGACTAACTTTGAGAAGACTGGAAATCCCAGAACATTTAATTTTGTGCACCAGAAATCTATATCTACATCAAGAAGCTGTTGTCCGAAGCAAGAGCAAGGAAACACTGCATGGTGTAAAAGCAGGAAGAGTGTGTATCAGGTCTGTATCCTTTCTCCATACCTATTCTGCCTGCATGCTGAGCAAATGATTCATGAATCTAGATTCTATGTAAAGGAATGTGGCATCAGATCAGAGGAAGACTCATAAAAAACCCAACAAAACCACAAATTTGAGTTATGCAGATGACACAATTTTGCTTATTGAAAGTGAAAAGAACTTGAAAGCTTGCTGCAAAAGATCAAAAATACAGCTTTCAATATGGATTGCATCTCAATGTCAAGAAAACAAGGTTCTCACCACATGACCATAGTCAACATCGTGATAGATGAAGGAAAGATTGAAGCTGTCAATATTTTAATCTTGCTTGGATCAACACCCTTGGTACTGGCAGTCAAGGAACTCAAGAGATGTATTGCATTGGACAAGTGCACTATCAAGGACCTCTCCAAACTACTTAAGAGCAATGATGTCAATTTAAAGACTAAGGTATGCCTTTTTCAGGCCATGATCTTTTCAATCACCTGCTACACATTAGAGAGTTGAACTATTAATGAGGATGACAGAAGAACAATTTATGTCTTTGAGTTGCGGTGTTGGAGATGAGTACTGAATATCCGTGGACTGGCAAAAGAACAAACATATGTCTTGGAGAAAATACAACCAGAGTGCTCCTTGGAGGCAAAGATAACAAAGTTTTATCTCTCATATGTTGAACATTCTGCTAGACAAGGCTATTCCTTGGAAAGTGGCTTCATGATTGGAAAGCTGGAGCTACAGCAAAGGAGAAGAAGAACCACATGAGATAGACTGGCACAGTGTCTGCAGCAATGGGCTCCAGTGTGTCAGAGAGGACACGGATGGCACAAGACAGGACAGGGTTCAGGTCTGTTGTTCATAGGGCTATTTATAAACCATATTGAATGAACAACAACAACAACAACAACAATAAAACCATTAGATCTCCCTTTATGAGCATTAATACATCTTTATACATAAGGTAACCAAAATATTTGAAATAATAACTCTTTCCAGGTTTATAAAGTGACTGTAATGGAAACCATTCTCCTCCAGCTACACATGGGAACATGGGCTGAGTGATGTTCCAGTTGCAGAAGCTGGTGATGGAACACATTGAGGGCTTCAAGTGGGTTCAATCAACAGGCCTTGCAGATGCAGTCAGCTTGTAGTAAATGACTTCTTTGAAATTTCCTGGAGCTCTTCTAAGTTGCCTCATGCCCATTGACATGCTGCTGGCCCTTGGCAGTTTTCAGTGTAAAACTGGGAGATATGCTGAAAGACAGGGTGACATCCCCACGTCTCCTTTGCTGGCTGGGTGCATGAGGCATGTAGCAGAAAGAAAATCATGTGTAGTTTATAGAAGATGGAATGAGTTCCATATGTTCACCAGGCAGCCAGACCTTGTGTACACAATAAGGGCTTTCCTAGTGCTTATATTTAATTTCCACACAAAATATGGGCTTTTCTAAAACCATCACCACATTTTACTGTGTGTCTACATAATTCAGAATGTTTTCTTTGTGAGTTTCATGTTGAGAAAATATAGAGCTCCACTCATGTGAGCTATTAATTCATTTAAATGAAGCAAAGTAATTTATTTTTAACAAATTCTTGGTCAAATCCCGATTTAAACTAATAAAAAGAAGTAGATTGATTTTGCCACTGCCTCCTATCTGCTACCATCCTGCCCATTTTAGCATCCCACTCTTTTCTGAGACTGCCACTTCACTGATTGCTGGGGTCTTTTGTTGTATCTGGTTGTCTAGTGGGTAAGGAATAGCACTAGTATCCCAAAGGCAGGTGATTCTAATCCATAAGATGAACGACATAGGAAAGATGAAAAATTTTCTCTAGTGATATTTACAGCCTCTTGAAATTCCCTGGAGGGTCAGCTCTGGTTTGGTCAGACTCCATATCCAAGATAAGATTAGTCAGATTAGTTGGGTGCAGCTAATAAGTACTCTCTCAGCTCTGGACATCATGCTTGGAAAGGTCAACATAGGAGAGGAAGATTGTCAACAAGAAGGATCGACAAAATGACTTAACAATGGGCTCAAGTATATCGTAGATGGAGAAAATAAGATAAGCCAAGGTTTTGATCTGTTATTCATTGAGTCACTATGAGTCAATCTTCTCCATGGCACATAACTACAACAATCTTATACCAAAGTCATAAGAAAATAAGATTGGCCAGAGCATATTAATTTGCCAGGAATATTTCTCAGATTTTACTGCATAAACATTGAGTGTTCATGACATGTCTTGATTCAATGATCTCTGGTTAAGAGAGATGTTTTTGACAACAGTTGGGGTTACAGATAATGGCAACAGAGACCAGGCAGTTAATGGAGAGATGTAGTTCTTGATCATTCAAAATTTTGCCCCTCCTCTCTTTACCCACAGTAAATATAATTATTCAGTAAACTTGCATTAAATTTACCCTGAGCATTTGCTTGAGACTTTTATAATAGTTTATTTCCCCACTCTTCTACATCCCCATATTACATTTACAAATTATTACAGGAGATAAATAGGCTGATAGACTTGTCAGGTTCAGTAGATATTCTCTTATTGTTCTGATGCCCTTCATATCCTATAAATGTGCAAGGTGGATGAGATAATTAATAATAAATTAGTTCCTTTGTAAGAAAGGAATAACATTTAGTGAGAAAATAATATATTCCAGATATTTGAATGTAATCTCACTTAATCCTAACTTGAAACTGCTGAGGAAAGTATTCAAGTCCAATTTGCATTTAATTAAACAGGCTGAGACAACAACTTACCCTGATTAAGCTCAAGCAGCTAGTAATGGGCCACCCTGTGATTTGAGGTCAGGTCTTTGATAAGACAAACCCTCCTGTTTTTCTGCTAATGTCTTCTGTACTTCAAGCAGAAACTCAAATTTAGCTGAGAAATCAAGTAGGTACTAATTTTTTTTGCTGTATTTCTTTTTTTAGTAATAATGTGACATTGCCAATAGTTAATCAAAAGAGTATAAGAACTATTCCCATTCAGTCCATGTCAATATGTGCAAAGGGTGAGAAACAAATTCTATTAAAAAGGGGAAAAGTAGTTGATGAAATCATTGCAAAATTGAAGAAATTTTTCTATAGTTTCTTAAAGGGAGGTCATGTTTCTTTAAAATGAACTTTGATCATAATGATAAAATTATATATAAAAAATTGTACAATGACAAAATGCATTTGTTTTTTTCTTACTAATAATTCATGGAATTATTACCTTATTACCAATTTTGTTATTTTTCCCACTTGAAATCCAGATGATTTAAGAGTCATCAAATTACTCATTTGAAAAATTCTATGGTGCTTTTAAGTGTTGTGTATGTGTTTTATTATCATGGAAAATCTGAAAAAGTGTGATCATGATCTCTTATCAATACCTTCTTGTTAGTATTTATAAGTATTTTTATGCTTTAACTGGTGTAAATGTTTTGTACTGATTTATTCTGGAGGGTTTTTTTTGTGCATACACAGTATATTTTCCCATACTTCCTCTGTTTTCACTTTCCACATCTGTCCTTACATTTATTAAGCCCATTTTTGTAACCATCTGAAGGGAATTTTGGCAGAAACAAATAGAAAAAAATAAGAAATACATGAATCACTTCCTACCCTACAATTAACACATGAAGAGAGGACTTAGTGAGAACAATAATTCCTCAGGCATATGTGGTTTTTGTTTTCAAGCCAACATACTTTCCCTCTGAGCTCATTAGCTACCATTTTATAAATGAGCCTTTTCTTGCAAGCATCAACTTTGAGTGTTTTAGCAAATTAGAATTTGCACTTTTCTTATCACTTGAATTAGGGGTATACTTTACACATGATCTACAGGATTTTTAAAGAAACATTCCCATTGGCAAAAGCTCCAGGAAATTGCTAAAATACAATTCCTCTGGGAAATGAAACTTAATCTTTACCCTATGTGTAACATTTCTATTTTATTTATTTTTATAACCAATGCTTTATGACTATACCAAATATGAATTCTAAATCATATTACGCCAGTGATTTTTCAGACTTCAAATAAACTACTACTTGGTGGATCATAATATTAGTTTAGTTTATTTATATGAACAGTGAGAAGACAATACCAAAGTGGATTGATGTTAATTTGTTGGTCACTCCGTCATTATAGAAATTGGAATATTAATGAAAAAACAAATACTTGAGTGATCAAATGTAACTAAGGTTGTTGTTGGTGGTGTGGTTGAGTCACTTACAACCCATAGCGACCCTATCTATTTACAGCAACTCTCAACCCAGCCCTGTCCTGAGCTAATTCCGACACATCTACTCCATTGCCCCAGTTATGTATCAATCTGTCACATCCGGGGCTCTTCCTCTCCTGTGCTGTTCCTCCACTCTTCTGAGCATTTTGCCCTTCTCTAAAGATTGGTCTCTCCTGGCCACATGTCCAAACTATGTGAGACAGAGCTTCAAAATCCTAGCCTGTAAGGAGAGACTTGGTTTCACCTTCTCCAAGACAGATCTATTTGTTTTCATGACAGTCTATGGTATGTTCAAGACTCTTCTCCAGCACCACAGTTTGAAGGCATTGATTCTTCTTTTGTCATCCTTAGTCACTGTCCAGCTTTCTGTTAGTAATAGAAAATCTTAGGGCAGCTCGAGAGGACAAAGCAAAGTACTATAATGGAATGTGCAGAGAGCTGGAATTTCAGAATAGAAACGAACAAACTCATTCTGCATTTCTCAAATTGAAAGAACTGAAAAACAAATTTAAGCCTTGTGTTAAAATATTGAAAGATACTGTGGGCAACATATTGAATGACTCAGAAAGCATCAAAAGAAGACAGAGAATACACAGAATCACTGTTTCAGAAAGACCTGACTGACGCTGGAAAATTTCAGGAAGTACAATATAAGCAGGAGCCAATGGTAATGAAAGAGAAAGTAGAAGCTGCATTGAAGGCATTGGAAAAAATAAGGCCATAGAAACTGATGCTATATCGAATGCCTTGTTTCAGTCAACAAATGCAACCTTGGACATGCTCATAAGGCTATATAAAAAACTTTGGAGGGAAGTGTTTTGATCAACAGGTTGGAAGAGGTCCATATTTGTTCCCATTCCCTCAAAAATATGATCCAACCGAATGTAGAAACTATCGAACAATATCATTAATATCACATGAGAAAAATACTGCTGAAGATCATTCAGAAATTTATGAACAGTACATAGGTAGGAACCTGATAGAAATTAAAGGAGGATTTAAAAGAGGCTTTGGCACCAGAGATAAAATTGCTGATGTATAAAATTGTCAGATGTAACTTGGCTGAAAGTAAGGAATCCTAGAATGTCGATTTGTGCTTTGTTGACTATGCAAAGGCATTTGACTCTGTGGATCATAACAAGTTGTGATTGACATTGAGATGTTTTGGAGTCCCAGAGAACTTGATTGTGCTCATGCAGAACCTGTACTTGGACCAGGAGAATGTTGTGTGAACAGAGCAGGGGAACATTGCACGGTTTAAGATGGAGAAAAGAGTGCATCATGGTTGTATTATCTCTCCATACCTATTAAAACTGTATGCTGAACAAGTTATCCAAGAAGCTGGACTCTATGAAGAGAAGTGTGGCATAAGAATTGGAGGGAGACTTATCAATAACCTGTGTTATGCAAATGACCCAACTTTGCTTGCTAAAAGTAAGAAGCATTTGAAGCACATGTTGCAGAAGATCAAGGAACACAGTCTTAAATGTGGATTACATCTCAGTGTCAAGAAAACAAAAATTCTTACCACTGGACCAATAGGCAACATCATGATGGATGGAGAGAAGATTGAAACTGCCAACAGTTTCCTTTTGCTTGGATCCACAATTAATATCCTTTATATCAGCAGTTAGGAAATAACGAGATGCATTGCATTGGGAAAATGCACATTTAAGAACCTCTCCAAATTATTGAGGAGTAATGGTGTCATTTTGAGGTCTAAGATGTGTCTGATTAGGGCAATAGTCTTTCTGATCACTTGCTATGCATCTGAGAGCTAAATAATTAATAAAATGGCAGAAGACAATCGATGCTGTAGAGCTGTGGTGTTGGAGAAGAGTATTGGATATCCTATGAACTTAAAAAAAAAAAAACAACCAAACTTCAAATATGTCTTGGAGATGGTGCAGCCAAAGTGCTCTTTGGAGGCAAGAATGATGAGGTTTTACCTCATTCTTTGGGCAGAAGGACATGAGAAAGGGGGAGGGGTTGATGGAGGAGAGGGAGACCCTTGACTAGGTGGATTGACACGGTGAATGCTGTAATGGACTCTTGTGTGTTGGGAAGTGTGAGGAGGCAAAGAGTAGAACAGAGTTCTGATCTTTTGTTGATAGGGCTGCTATGAGTTGTGTTTGACTTAATGGCATCTAACAACAACAACATCTTTGGAAAACTGATATTCAACAAGGAAATAAAACCTATCAAATATGTAAACAACAACTTCTTTAAAAAATGGTACTGGCAAAACTGGACTGCTACCTACAAAAAGCTGAAACAGGATTTACATCTCACAGCATACAAAAATATCAACCCAATGTGAATCAGAGACTTGGGAATATATCCCCAAACCGTAAATTATAAATTTATAAGAGATAAACTGACCAAGATTAGAAGGCCTAGTATATGGTATAAAGAGGCTGAGAAATATAGCATAAGCTGAAGAGGATAAAATTGATAAATGGGGCTTTATAAATACTAAATAATCCCTGTTAGCATGAAAAAATTTTCCAACAGGGTGAAAGAAAACCTACTTACGGGGAAAAAACATTTGGCAATACCATCTCAGCCAGGGGACTCATAAATAAAGATTATAGACTACTGCACCACCAGAAGAAAAAGACTGACAGTCCATTACAAAATGGGAAAGAAACATAGACTTTTCACAGAGGAGAACATTCAGATGGCCAACAGACACATGAAGAAACGTTTAAACTCACTGGCAAGAAGAGAGATGCAATTATTAAACCACAATGAGATACCATCTCACCCCAGTAGCAGAGGTAAAAGTTAGCAGGACAGCAAGCAATAAATGTTGGAGTGGATGTGAAAAGTTCTGAACTCTCATACACTGTTGATGGGATTGTAAAATAGTATAACCACTCTGGAGGGTGCTTTGGTGATTCCTCAAAAGAGTTGAACCCAGAAGCTCCATATGACCCAGCTATTACACTACTAGGAATAGACCTCAAAAAAATTAGAACTGAGACACAAATGAATATTTGTAGACCAATGTTCGTAGCAGCATTGTTCACCATCACAGAAACATGGAAAACCCAAATGTTCAACCACAATTGAATGGATTGAGAAATTTTGGTATATTCACACAATGGAATACTATGCAGCAGTCAGGAGCAACGATTTTGAAAATACTACATAACTTGGAAGAGACTAGAGAGCATTATGCTAAGTGAACTAACGCAGTCTCATAAGGACAAATACTGCACAAGACCATTACTGTAAAAATAGAAAGATAGCTAGTAAAACATGTATGGGGACTGGGGAGCAGAGAGGTGAAGATGAGTAGGGATGAAAACACAGAATTGCAAAATGTGGTGGGTGGTGGAAGGGAGTAAATGAAATGGGAAAGATCTGACAGAGACCTGAAAAGACAGGCAAATGTTGGCCATTGTCTAATGATGATTAATTTTAGAAAACATAGTAGATGGTAATGATTGTATGAAACACAATGTGAATGAAGAAGTATGTGAAAAACAATGCATATGAACTTTGTAAGCAAATCAATGTAAAATTTAAAAAATATTAGAAGAAAAAAAAAGAAAGACTGATGTGCACCTGAAAAAAATTAAAAATAAACAATACAAAACAATTTCTGACCCAGATAGCCTCCTGAATGAGTTCTGTCAAACATTCAGAAATTAAAACAAAATAGTTGTTTAGAAGAGAAGAAATATTTTAGAAGAAATACTTTTAATAAAAGGACTACTACTAGTTTTTTCTACAAAAAAGCATAAGCCCAGACCTATGTGTCAAAGAATTCAAGCTAGTATCAGTGTAAATGCTGGGCAGCTTAGTGGGAGAAAGTTACAGCAGTCTCCTTTTGTAAATACCAAAGATTGGAAGCCCTATGAGACCATTTTCTTCTTCCCCATAGCATTACTCTTGGCAGTCTATAGTATGTTCTAGACTCTTCTCCGGAACCATAACTGAAAGACATTGATTCCTCTTCTGTTATACTTAGTCATTGTCCAGCTCTCCAATGAATAGCATGTAATCAAGATGATGGCCTGAATCAAAAGCACCAGAATTTCTAGAATTGTATCATTGTTCTTTAGCTTTCTGGAGAGCTCCCTGAAGGCATACTTTCCTAGTGCATTTTGTCTTTTGGTTTCTTGACTACTGGTACCAAGAGTGTTGATTGTGGATCTGAGCAAGCTGAGATTGCTAACAAACTCAATCTCTTCTCTATCTATTATAATGCTTCAAATTGGCCCTGTGGCAAACATCATCATTTTTCTTGACATTGAGATACAATCCATATTGAAGAGTACAGTCCTTGACCTTCTGTAGCAGAAGCCTCAGGTCCTCTCCAGTTTCAGTAGGTAAGGTTGTATCATCTGTATAACATGGGTTGGCGATGCATCTTCCTCTAGTCCTGAATCCAATTTGTCTTCCTAAAGTCTAGGCTCCCAAAGGATGTATTCTGTATATGGATTGAAAAGTTATGGATAAATGACACATTCTTGATGCATTTTTTCTCTTGATTTTGAACTATACTGTTTCCTTGCTCTGTTCTGACAACTGCTTCCTGGTCCAATTATAGGTTCCACAAGAGTACAATCAAATGTTATGGGAATCCCATTCTTTTCTATGTTAACTACAATATGTTGTGATCCACACAGTCAAATGCCTCTGCATAGTCATTAAAGCACAATTAGTCATTCTTCTGTTATTCTCTGCTTTCAGCCAAGATCCATCTGACATTGGCAATGATGTCCCTCTTGCCACAGCATTATCTAAACTTAGCTTGTATTTAAATAATCTTCAGCAGATATTGTTTGCATGTGGTTGTATCCTTTATCCATATCTAATTAACATGTATGCTGAGCAAATTGTTCTAGAAGAACTCTATGAAGAAGAATAACACATCAGGAATGGAGAAAGACTCATTAATAACCTTTGTTATGTGGATGACACCAACTTGCTTCCTGAAAGTGAGGAGGACTTGAAACAGTAGCTACAGAAGGTAAAAACTCTGCAACCTTCAATATGGGTTTTATTTCAGCCTTAAAAAAAACAAAAATACGAAGGAATGAAGATGGCAGTGGCAGAGGAAACAGCGTAAGGAGCTGGAGGAGCAACAAGATGCATAGAAATGGGCCACCATGGCCATTCACAGCCCTCAGTTTATTGATAATTGGACAATTAAACTGCTGATTATTGGTCTTCAATATGGATCGAGGCTCAACATCAAGAGAAAAACAATTCCCAAAAAATAATGGGTGAGTTCGATGGCTCCCAGTCCCCCAATGCCAAATCGACGCTGCCACTACAGCCCCATTGGGCCTCTGTGGCTGATGGATGGCAGGTGCCAGGCCCGCAGCTGGTACATCAGAGCCTCCACACTGCCACAGAATAAACTTAATCTAAAATAAATTCTCAGAAACAAAATCATGGTGGCCAGGGATGTGAGGTGAGGAGCAGGAGGCCTGATATGCCACATTGAAACAGGCCACACATCATATATACCTAAATAGTTAAACAGTTGACTGTCAGTCTTCAATATGGACTGAAGCTCAATATTAGAAAAAGATTCTCAAAAGAGACCACCATGGGGCTATCGTGGCCAGAACCCAGAGGTCCCCTAGCCTGGACTGGGTGGCAGTCACCAGGCCTTGTATGACAGAACCCCCGCACAGCCAGAGATGGTGGATGCCAGCAGCCATGGGCCTCTGGTGCAGGAGGGAATGGCAGGAGGGTGGGGTAAGGGTGGGGTGGCAGTGGCACCCTGGAGTCATGGGAGGTGAAGGACTTGATACGGGAAAATATCTTGCTGTCAGTGAAGAAGATTTCTTTGGATAGGTCAGAGAAGAAAAGAAGATCATCAATATTATTAATAAATTGTCTGTAGCAATGAGCTCAGGCATGCCTCGGATTGAGGGGATGGCATAGGATAGGCCAAGGACTAGTTCTGTTGTTCATAGAATTGCTGTGAGCTGTAGACAGATCTCTGTGCTCCTAGTGGATAGAAAGATATGCTACCAAACCAAAAGTGGGGGATTTTAATCTGTGGCCTTTAGGCCTGGTTTTGATTGGTTTTGGTCAAACATTTTTCTAAGTAATATATTGTGCTCAATTCAGCAGCACATATACTGATATATCACTGCTCTATCAATTGGCTGTACAGAGGTAACTAACTCGTGGTTGCTGTGTGGCTAAACACTATCACACTGAGGTGGCAAATGACATAATGGTTATCCATGGTGAACAGTGTTTGATGGAGCTCTCAGATTAAAACAAGCTTGGAAGCAGGAGTGGCATCCACTTCTAAAATAGCTTGCCTCCAGAAACTCTACGAACTTAGAGAACTGACCGCTTGGTAGAGGAGAGGGGGAAAATGATGGTGGTGCTGGAATCAGGGGTGCTGTCCCTGGCCATGGTCTTCAGTGAGGCATAGGGTCCAGACTTTGAGGGAGGGGAGGTTTTGGTGTCATGGTGCTGCCTGGCCCTTGGGGTGTGCCTCCAGGCTTCCGGAAGTGTGTCACTGGCCCCCCTGGGGTGAGCCATCTGGTCCCCTGGAATTGGCACCTAGCCCCCCAGGGAGAGCTTATTAGCCCCTAAAATGAACTGCCCAGCCACTGGGGAAAGTATTAAGGTCACTGGGGATAACTGCCTAGGGTATACAAAGAATTTTTATCTAAGCCACTTAAAAGTAACACCTCCAAAGCCCTTTTCTTTATAACTCACAAGTGTGTTCTCTCTAGGTTTGCTCTCTTTCCTAGATAACCTTAACTTTTAGTTTTGCTCCAGACCTGAACCCTGAATCAGTTCCAGAGACAGAAGGGAAATATAACTGCCTGCTAAGGAAGTGAAGTATGATGGAACTTCAGAGTTCAGCCAGCCATCCTCACTAGACTCAACTTGGCAAACACTTTGCAGTCCAGAGTGTAGAAAACATCAGGACAATATCTTCTAACTGAATAAAAAAGCATGCAGCATCAAACCAGGACCACCAACCCACAAGTGAGTAAGACAATTTCTTGAAAAAAAATCACCATTGGACTATGATCACTATTACCCTTTCTCTTCTTGTCCCTACTGGATCTTTCTAATTTCCTACACTCACTCCCTGCACCAACTAAATTGTGCAGCCCTGTGATTTCATCCCTGCCCATCCTTTCTCTTCTGCTCTCAACCCTCACACCCTTGGATCCCCTTACATGTTTTTCACAAGAATTGAGACTGTCAGCAACTACATTTTATTTGGACTCAGAATTAAAACACATGGTACCAGCTACCAGGAGATAGATTACATTGGGAAAGTCTGTAGTCAGGAACTTCTCCAAATTATTGAAGATAACGATGTTAGTTTAAAACTAAGGTAAGCCTGCTTTCAGGTCATGGTCTTTTCAATCAGTTGCTATGCATATGAGAGCTGGAAAATACGTAAGAATAACAGAAGAAGAATTGATTCTTTTGAACTAGAGTATTGGAGAAAAGTATTGAATATTCCATAGACTTCCAAAATAACAAACAAATATGTCTTGGAGAAGGTGCAGCCAGAGTGCTCCTTGGAGACAAAGATGATGAACGTTTTTCTCACATACTTTGGACATGTAGCTAGGAAAGTTTATTCCTTGGAGAGGAACAACAGAGTTGAAAAAGGTGGAGACAGTGAAGGAGAGGAAGACCCTTAACCAGGCAGATTGACACAGTAATTGTAGCAGTGGGCCTGAGAGAGCCAGGGATTGTGAGGATGGTACAGAATAGGAAAGGACTCAGACCAATTGTTCATAGGGCCATATGAGTAGTACTAAACTTCCCAGGGCCCAAGAACAGCCACCACTACATATGCTTTTTGATGGACAACAGAGCACTTGTTTGCAAAGAAATTTAATTAAACTAATTACTTTCTATGCATGAGTTAAGATGACAGAACAAGTACAGTGCCTTTGAACTGTGGTGCTGGAGAAGAACAGTGAACATGGGCTACCAGGAGAACAAACAGCTTTGTTCTGGAGAGACTGAAACCGGGTTGCTTCTTGGAGGGTAAGATTTTGAAGCTCCATCTCACACATCTCATGCATGTGGTCAGGGAAGATCAGTCCTTGGAGAAGGGCATTATGCTTCGAAGGGTGGAGGGACAGTGCAGGAGAGGAAGTCCCCAAATGAGATGGATTGATACAGTAACTAGGGGAATGGAGGTAGGCGTGTCAGAATCAATGAGTCTGGCTCACGACAGAGCAGGGTTCAGATCTGCTGTACATAGTGTCGCTATGAGGACCGCATAAAACAGTAGCAAACCCAACAACAATAACAAGGTACATACAGTGGAATATTATATGCGGCAACTTCCTGTGTATTATTAGTTGCAAAGTAAAAGATATATTTTAATGTTTGTATTTTATTTACCTTTTTCTCTTTATTAGCAAATTCTTTGACTATGGAGTTTGGATCTGGGTTTTCAGTTCCCTTTACAAAAATACATTTTTTAGTTTCCTCTCTTTCTATTCTGGAATCTATTTTCCAAGAAAAGATGATTCCTTACAAATATTGAATATTTAAATATCAATAACTGTAACACAATTTGTTTTTTTTTTTGTTGTTTTTTATTCTTTTCTAATTTGTGCATTGTCTTTAGGAAGGCTAAACATACTTTTTTTATGAGACAGTTATAAAATGTACTTTACTTTGGGGTAAATTCAGAAAAGTTTATTTAATTCACTCAAACGAAAGTAATTAAAACAGACTTGTAAGAATTTGCAAGTGTGATGACCATCAATTAAAGATATAAAATGAAAAAAAAAGATATAAAATGAGTGCCTGTTATTTTAAACATAATTAAACAAAAGGAAAGCTGTGAATAACTAGCATGTTTCCCCCCAAAATATAACTTGCTCATTAATTAAACTATCACAGCCATTATCCTTCTGGGATTTTAATTGAAGAACGAATAGGAATAGAAAGGTGGGTTCATTGCACATACAGGTATGCATGAAATAATTTATAATTATTGAGCCAAGGCCCAAACTGTTTGAAATCTTATTAATACTATGGCAATGAATTGTAACTCTCACTGTGAGAAAAGTAATGAAAATTACTATAAAAACTGAGTAATTATGTATACTACATTGAAGCCGATGAGGGAGAGAACAGTTTAAAAGCAATATATTTTAGGGCATTATGATTATCGTAAGAATTCGGAATGAGGGTTGCAGAGTGGAGTATACTCGGGGTGAAGGTGGGGGGGCTACGGGGGTATTGTATACCAATGGAGGAGTTTTTTTTTTGTTTTTCAAGGAGA
>NW_006399758.1:24102455-24106968 GCF_000299155.1 Elephantulus edwardii | reverse complement strand
AATTTTTCTTTTGTTTTTCAAGGAGAGGAGCGAACTGGGCGTGGGGGTGGGGTGGGCGGGGAGAGAGGTGCAACAATGAATGAATGGAAATCCAAAATCTCTGTAAATATTCATTGAAATTAAGAAGAAGAAGAAAAAAAAAACACACCAAAAAAACTGAGTAATAGACCAATGAGTAGCAGTTTGACAAGTCATTTAAGTATATTTACCTCAAATTTGTAACAGAAATCAGCTGCTTAAGCAAGATTTTTATCCTTTAGTTTGGAAAAATAGCAGATGGGATCATATTAATAATAATAATAAATACTATCATTCCAAAGTACTTTTTGAGATTTCCTCTGTTATTAAGCATTCATTTTTTAATGTTTTACCCTTTCTACATTCTGCTTATTTAGTCACATTTTTTATTCTCCTTTTTTTATCATATTCCTATTGGTTTGGATACAATCATTCATTTATATTGTGTTTCATATATGCACATTGTATTTTAAACCATCATTACTTTACACTATATCTCGTAAATGGACATTTTCTTATACAGTCATTCATATACTTTGTATTCTATACAATTAATTATTATTGATGTAGGTCCATTACCACCCTGTCTTTTCAAGTCTACTAAAATGATCTCATTTTATTTTAAATAACCGACAAATGCAAAACTACATTCTTGCTTACTCAAAGGAGATACATTCTCACAAATTTTACATATATAATATCTAAAACTAAGCAGTACCTTATCTTCTTTTTTCTATAAGCTGTTCGCTTATAGCCTTCCAGAAATTTCAAATCTGAATTATTTCTGGGATATTTTATCTAGCATTTCAGTTCTGCTTTATTTTATGACTCCTTAACTTAGTATTTTTTTATACATTTTTATTTTATATTGGTTTGCTTACAAAGTTCATATATATTGTGTATCATACTATTCTTCATTCACATTGTGTTTCATACAATTATTTCCATGCATTATGCTTCATAAAATTAATCACCATTGGACTATGACCAACATTATGTTACATTTTCAGATCTCTGCCAGATTTCCCCATTTCCTTTGCCCCATTACTCAACCCACTAAATTTTGCAACTCTGTGATTTCACTCCCACCCATCCCCACGCTTCTGTTGTCACCCCCTCCCTCTTGGGTCCTCATACATATTTTACTAGTTATCTATTTCTACAGTAATGGTCTTATGTAGTATTTTTCCTTATGAGACTTAGTTAATTCATTCAGCATAATGCTCTCCAATATCTCCCAAGTTATGCAGCATTTTTCAAAATCATTGCTCCTGAGTGCTGCATAGTATTCCATTGTGTGAATATACCACAATTTCTCAATCCATTCATTTGTGGTTGGACATTTGAGTTTTTCCCAGGTTCTTGTGATGGTGAATAACACAGTTATGGACATTGATATGCAAATTTCTGTTTGTGTCTCAGTTCTAATTTCTTTGGGTTATATTCCTAGTAGTGGAGTAGCTGGGTCATAGGAGTTTGTATGTTCATCTTTTTGAGGAAACAGCAAACTGTCTTCCAGAGTGTTTGTAACATTGTACAATGCCACCAACAGTATATGAGAGTTCAGAACTTTTACCATCCTTTCCATCATTTATTGCTTGCTGTCCTGCTAAACTTTGCCACTGTTACTGGGGTGAGATGGTATCTCATGGTGGTTTTGGTTTGTATTTCTTTTATTGCCAGTAAGTTTGAACATTTCTTTATGTGTCTATTGGCCATCCATATGTCTTCCTCTATGCAAAATCTTTTCATGTCTTTTGCCCATTTTGTAAATGGATTATCAGTCTTTTTCTAATGGAGGCCCAATAGTATTCTGTAAGGTTTTATTATGAGTCCCTTATCTAAGATGGTACCATCAAATGTTTTTGTTTTGGTTTTTTTTTTTCCAGTTGGTAGATTTTCTTTTTACCCTTCTCAAAAAAGTTTTTGAAGTTTCTAATCTTTAGAAAGTTCCATTCATTATCTGTTATCAACTTTATGGTTTTGCGCTTTACTCCCAGTTATCTGATTCACCTTGAGTTTATGTTTGTGTATTGTGTGAAATGTTGATCCTGTTTCTGCTTTCTGCAGGGGGCAATCCAGTTTTGCCAGGACCATTTGTTGAAGAAGTTATCATTTCCCCATTACATAGGTTTTATTTCCTTGTTGAATATCAGCATTGAGATTATTTTGAACATCCAAATAGATTGCTTTTGCTAGAATTGTCTACATTACGTTTTTCTATCCATGAGCAGAGAACATATTTCCATGTGCTGAAGTCTTTTATTTTGTCTCGCCAAAATGTTCTGTAGTTTTCTTTGTAAAGGTCTTTGTGTCACTAGTTAGGTTCACTCCCAAGTATCTCAATTTGTGGTTGGCTATTGCAAATGTGATTGCTTTCTTGGTTTCATCTCTGAATTCTTTTTGTTACTATAGAAGAATCCCACTAACTTTTGGATATTGATCTTGTATCCTACCAACCTACTGAATTGGTCCACTAGCTTTAACAGTTTTTTGTTGATTCCTTGAGGTTTCCTGTGCACCCTATCAAATCATCTGTATATAGAAACAGTTTAGCTATCTCCTTATCAATTGGGATGTCTTTTATTTCCTTTTCTTGTCATATTACTCTAGCAAGTACTTTCAATACAATATTGTAAAGAAATGGTGAAGTGGGCATCCTTCTCTGTCCCGGTTCAGTTTTTAATCTTTTTGCCATTGAAAATGATAATTGGCTCTTGGTTTTGCATATATACTTTTCACTATGTTGAGAAAATTCCCTTCTAATACTATTTTGCTGAATATCTTAATGCCTTTTCTTCATCCATTTCTAGGATCATATGGTTCTTATTATTTGCTTTATTAATGTGATGAATTAGGTCAATCATTTTTCTTATGTTAGGTCAAGATGAATTTTTTTTATGTGCTTTTGGATTCTATCGGCAAGGATTTTGTTAAGGATTTTTGTAGCTCTATTCATGAGAGATATTGATCTGCACTTTTATTTTTGGTAATATCTTTGATTAGTTTTGATATTTGGTATATGCTTACTTCATAGACTATCTCTGGAGACCTTCCCCAGAGATGGTCTAACATAAGAGATATGATATACCAAAAGTATCTTTTTATAAATAATTTAAGTAGAACTGGTGATAAATACTCTCAGAATGTGGGGTAGAAATCAGCTGTGAAGCCATCTGGGCCAGGACATTTTTTGTAGGTGAGACTTTTTATGACCTGTTCAATTTCTTCTTTTGTGATGGATCTGTTCAAGTGTTCTAAATATGTCTTTGTCAATTAGGATAGGTCATGAATTTCAAGAAATTTTTCTATTTTCTCCAGGTTTTCAAATTTATCTGAGTATGTTGTTGTTGTTATGTGCCGTCGAGTCGCTTGCGACTCATAATGACCCTATGTACAACAGCCCTGAACTCTTCTCTGTCCTGAGCCAATCTCACCATCTCCGACACACCCATCCTGATTACCCCAATCACTGAATCAATCCACCTCATAGGGGGCCTTCTCCTTCTGCGCTGTCCCTCCACCCTACCAAGGATGATGTCCCTCTCTACAGACCTGTCTTTCCTTGCAACATGTCCAAAGTATGTCAGACGGAGCCTTAGAATCCTTGCCTCCAGGGAGCAGCTCTGTTTGACCCTTTCCAGGATGAAACTGTTTGTTTTCCTAGCAGTGCATAATACCCTCAATACTCTTCTCCAGCACCACAGCTCAAAGGCATCAATTCTCCCTCTATCCTCCTTAGTCATTGTCCAACTCTCTGATGAATAACAAGTGATAGCAAAGACCATGGCCTGTATCAGGAGCACCTTGGTCTCCAAAGAGACATCATTGCTCTTCAGTCCTTTGGAGAGGTCCCTAACAGCAGAATTTCCCATGGCAATACATCTTCTAATTTCCTGGCTGCTGGTGCCGAGAGTGTTGATTGTGGAGCCAAGCAAACTGAAGCCGTGAACAATCTCAATCTCTTCACCATCCATCCTGATGCTGCCAATTGATCTAGTAGTCAGAACCTTTGTCTTCTTGACATTGAGCCTCAATCCATATTGGAGGCTGCAGTCCTTGACCCTCTGAAGCAAGTGCTTCAAGTCCTCCTCAGTTTCAGCAAGCAGGGTTGTGTCATCTGCATAATGCAAATTGTTGATAGATCTTTCACCAATCTTGACCCCACATTTCTCCTCATAGAGACCAGCCGCCTGGATAATATGTTCTGCATACAGGTTGAAAAGGTATGGAGATAGGATGCATCCCTGGCGTACACCCTTCCCAATTTTGAACCATGCAGTGTTTCCTTGCTCTGTTCTGACGACTGCCTCCTGCTCCAAGTATAGGTTTTGTATTAGAACGATCAAGTGTTCTGAGATTCCCATTCTTCTCAGAGTCAGCCACTGTTTGTTACAATCCACACAGTCAAACGCCTTTGCATAGTCAATGAAACACAGATAGACATTCCTCTGGTATTCCCTGCTTTCAGCTAAGATCCATCTAACATCAGCTA
>NW_006399758.1:24100702-24102135 GCF_000299155.1 Elephantulus edwardii | reverse complement strand
CTATCCCTGGGGCCTTATTTTTTGCTATTACCTTCAAAGCAGCTTGAACTTCTTCCTTCATCACCATAGGCTCTTGCTCATATGTTGTTTCATGAAATCTTCTTTGTCTGCCAATTCTTTCTGATACAGTGACTCAGTATATTCTTTCCATCTTCTTTTAATACTTCCTGGATCATTTAATATTCTGCCTAAAGCATCCTTGAGTATAGCTTTTTATAGTATTTCAATGTTATAGATTTAATTTCTTCTGTTTCTGTCGTGGTATCACCTCTACCATTCCTTAATTGAGCTATTTATGTCTTCTTCATTCTTCCTTTTGTTAAGTTGGCCAAAATTTTGTCATTTTATTGACTCTTTTGAAGAACCAGCTTGTGGTCTTATTGATGGTTTTTCTGTTTTCTATCTCATTAATTTCAGCTCTTATTCTTATAATTTCCCTTCTTCTAGAGACTATTCAGCTAAATTGTTCTTTTTCAATTTGATGAAGGTGTTGAGTTAATCAATAAGTTTGCATCTTACTTAACTTTTTAATGTATTTGCCTATTGCTATGAACTGCCCTCTGAGGACTGCCTTAACTGCATCCCAGAGGTTTGGGTATTTTCATTATCTTCTGTTTTGAGGTCTTTCGTCTCACTGACTCTTTGCTCCATTTCTTCTACTCTACTTTTTTTGGGTCTCTCAGCTTGTTTGACACCTTTGCCATTTTGATTTTAATAGTCTGGATTGCAATTTTATGGATTTCTGTTATTTCCAGTACTATGTTTGTTGTACCCTCTCTATCTTGTGATGATATTTAAGTTTTTGTATCTGTTTATCTATAATTTGAATTCTTCCTTCCATCTTTTGCATTTTCTTCTGTAGTTGTGTAAGTTTCTCGTCAGCAATATATTTCTCTTGTCTCCATTTCTCTGGAATATTTGCTTTCTTAGGGATTTCCAGTTTTTCTTTCATCATTTGCACCTCCTTCCAAGAGCTGTTCAAATAAGACCTCATCAATATAGTTTTTCTCCTCGTTCTCTACTTCCAAGTTATTCCCTTTAATTGTGGCTTCTATTGTTTCTTGCATCATTTGTTCTTTCTTTTGTAGCTTTTCAACTGACTCCATATCAACATATACCTTCTGCCTTCTTGACTCGGGATATTCATTAGTTCTTTTATATTCTCTGATATTAGGTGAGACACTCACTTTATTGAAAGTCCTTTTGAGGAAAATTTTCCTTTCTTATAGTTCTTCAAAAACGACTGGATCAGCACATCAACAGAGAACTGCCAGAAGTCCAGGCTGGGTTTAGAAGGGGTCGTGGTACTAGGGATATTGTAGCTGATGTTCGATGGATCTTAGCTGAAAGCAGGGAATACCAGAGGAATGTCTATCTGTGTTTCATTGACTATGCAAAGGCATTTGACTGTGTAGATCATAACAAACAGTGGC
>NW_006399758.1:24093690-24099947 GCF_000299155.1 Elephantulus edwardii | reverse complement strand
GTGAGGAGAGACAGGTCCTTGGAGAAGGACATCATGCTTGGGAGGGTGGAGGGACAGCGCAGGAGAGGAAGGCCCTCTATGAGGTGGATTGATTCAGTGACTGGGATAATTGGGATGGGAGTGTCAGAGACAGTGCGATTGGCACAGGACAGAGCGGAGTTTAGGGCTGTTGTACATAGATTCGCTATGAATCGCAAGCTACTCAACGGCACATAACAACAAAAAACAACATAATTCTACAGGTTCTCTCTGTTCTGCACTGCAGCGCTGCAGGAATGTTGCCATAATGTATTCCCTTCTCCCAAACTTTATTGTCCTCTTTGGTCTATTGAGTGGCACAGTGGTGTAAGATCATTTGTTGTTTCAGTACAGGATAGTTTAAAATCAGCTCTCATTCTCACAGTTCATTGTGACAGCTGAGAAAGTCTTTCTCCTGCTTGTAGCTATGTGTCCTATGCTCTTTTGTCTTGTTGGCCTCTGGGATGGTCCCACAGCCACAGAGGCAAGGATTCCCAAATGGATGAACCTTTCCCCAGTGAAGTTTAAGTCCTCTCTCTCTCCACAAGTACCTAATAATTCTGGCTCTTGGGAAAAATGTCTCACCTGATGGCACCTTTTTTCCTTTGTTTATGGAGTGGTGGAAGATCAGGCGTGCCATCTTGAGTAGTTTGTGCACAAAGAGGTCTCGAGTTTTCTCTCCTTGCAGAAAGCTGAGAAAATCTTTTCCCTGCTTGTAGTTCCCTGTCCTAAACTTTCTTGTCCTTTTTGCCCCTGGGATGGCCCTTCAGCCATGGAAACAAGGATTTCAAAATGGAAGGACCTTTCCCCAGGTAAGTTTCAATGCTTTCTCTCCCTACAATCACCTGAAAGTGCTGGCTCTGGGGAACAGTGTCTCACCTCATATTGTATTTTCACAGCCAACTGTTACTTAAATGTACCCCAAATTTACCAATTTCTTTGCTCTTCACTGCTTACTGTATCTATCCTCCTACTGCTTTCTATAGCTCTGAGTCACATACTCTCTTGTCATTTTGGCCCCTAGGATGGTCCCACAGCCACAAAGGCAAAGACATCCAAATTGAGGGACATTTTCCCAGTGAAGTCCTCTCTCAGTCCTCTCTCTCTCTGTCCATAAGTACCTGATAATGCTGGTTCAGGGGGAAAGTGTTATTTATATGTTGTTAAGTGCCATTGAGTCATAGGCAACTCATAGCAGTCCTATGAAGGAAAGTCCTCAACACGTGTGTGACTTTCATCCTTTCTCCAGGTTCATAGGATTTCTGGAGGCAAGCTATTGTGGAATTGGACGCCACTCCTCCTTCCAAGCTTGTTTGAATCAGGGAGTTCCACCAAACACTGTCCGCCATGGGTAACCATTAACACGTTTGACACATCAGTGTCACAGTGTTCAGCTTCACACTGTTATTTATATAAAAGGTTATTTATCTTTATAAATAAAGTGTTTTTATATAAAAGGTTATTTTTTTCCTTGCTGATGAGCAGCTTTTGTATGATGATTCTCAGCCTTCCTAAAATGGATGAGAATCCTAAAAGTCTCAAAAACACTAAATATTGAAGTTCTACCCAGATTGATAAAGTAAAATAAAAATAACTCAGGTGCTGAATTTAGGTCTCAGAATATTTTTTCACATGTATCCAAATGATTCCTATGTCAGAAACCATGAGTTATTCTTTCAGTTACACTTTGAGCACAATGGTCAATCTATGCTTGATAAGACCAAGCCAAAGCAAAGGCTGATGGTTTGAATCCCGATGCTACTTAGTGGGAAGCAAATAGGCTGTCTCGTGTGCAAGTTATAGCCTCTGAAAACATGCTGGAGGATCAACTATGATTCAACATCTCTTGAGTAGTAATTTAACTCTATATTACATTCAGACTAAAAGAGCTACATGTTCTTGATGCTTGTAATATTTTTCTATCGTCTTCCGGTATCTATTTTGGTTTTGAGAAGACAAGACAAATTATTAAAGCCAGTTCAATAAAATAGAGCTTATTGCTTCTTGGTCAGCACCTATGATCCTAATGTTTTATTTTACTCCTTTAAATTGTAAGACTGTGACCCTCCCATATTTTTCTCTTATGTTCGTTAATTTTGTTTGCCTATTAGACAGAAAGTTGGCTTTTACTAGCTATTTAGTATCCGATCTCCAGCTACCTTAACTGCAGACACTTGATCTTGCAAATCATCATTGACTTGTTAATCATCAGCTGTGAGAGGGAAAGAGTGCTTCTCAGATACAGCAGCAGATTTGAGATGAAAAGACTTGAAGTGAGCAGGGATTGTGGCACCAAGACCTGGTAAGAGTTAGACACTGGTGGAGAGACTGTGGCATTGCTAAGGACAAACAGTGGCAAGATGTGACAGGCTTCTTGCATTTGTACTGGTCATAGTTTAATTTTGCTATTCTTAATTTTGATAATGGGAGGAAAAGCTTCTTGCTGAATTGAAACTGGAACCTTGACAGAGGAGTAGTGCCTTAAAACTGTTGGGCTAAAAGTTGGAAGTATTTTGAGTGATGTTTTTATGTTCTTTGCCTCTCTGACTCTCCAAATTCCTTTCCTAATAAACCCCACTGTTGGTACCACAACTGTGAGTCTGTGCGTTAGCAATAAATAAAAGGACCTCTTGCTATTGGTGGAGCTCTACAGGCATCATGGGGCTGGGCTATAGGCTCCTGATCTGCTTTCTGCTCTTGGATGGCGAGGGGCCATGTCATTCTTGCTCTCTCTGGCCCTTTCAGAGAGATGCTCATGCCCTTGTGTCCCCATGGCCTGTTTTTCCCTGCTTAGACAACATGCTGTGACAAATATTTAGACTGGGAAATAGGATTTCCAAAATCAGTTCAGCCTATCATATTAACTGAAGAACTTTCCCTTTGTTTTAAAAATGAACTTGAATGCTATAGATCTTCATCTGTCTTGAAATAACTGCTGGGTTAGAATAGAGCTTGACTTATCTGTTAGTACCACTTTCTCCTACATCATACAGATTTTTCTAGACTGTTTCATATTCATAGCAAATATCATATAGTTTATATCTAAATAACATCTTATCCTCTTCTTAGTTTGTTTTAAAATCTTACTTTTCTGGTTGGAAAACTGTCTTGGAATCTTTTCCTGGATAAAGGACTGAATTGTCTAGACCTAAATTAAGAAATTTCTATGTCCTAGAAAGATTTGTTTTATTAAGACTTCTTCCTATTCTCTGCACTTATTTTCATATGTCCAATATAAAATAAAGGGAGTTAATTTACTAAATGAATGTTGTATCTAGTTAAATATACAACAGAATGTTGCCATATAGAGATTTATTTTATTATTTCTGTAATTAATTGCAGCAGTAATACTATTATAAAATATCATTTTTTGACACAAAGCTGTCTCAGTTTTGTCGTGTTGGTTTTTACCCCCCTTTAAATGCAGTAGAAGACCCTTCACACTCTATTTGTCAGTTTGGCTTTAAGGTTTTCATTTTGTTGGCTAGAAGACAGATAAAGGGGATTATGGACAGAACTGAGCCTGGTTTCTGTTAATCTCCAACTTGAATTCTTTCAAGGGTTGCAAAATATGATTCAAGTATTTCACAAGCCTTTATACCCTGAGCCAGACTTTGTCATCTGTCTGGTATATGTGCCATCATGGGTGGATTTGGGACTGACATTTTCTATCTCTGATCTCAACTACATAAATATTTGTTTAGAGTGACTATCAACACAGCACACAGGCATCTTCTTCTCTGATGTATGAATGATAGAATAGTCCTTTACTGAGGCCCTGTAGATTGGGCAGGCATAAACTATCAGAGGGCAATGAGGCAAATTTTCAGTGATTTCATATCTTATGTTTTACCACAGGTAGAATGAGGAAGAGTTGCTTTTGTTTGAGAGAATTATTAATTGTGATTTGGCTTGTATTACTGGTATCTCACAGATTCAGCCATCCATCTGAGTTTATTATGTGAACAAGTTTTCCAAAACAGTTTACATGTGGAGTTTTTATTCATTTTTCAGTTAAGAGTCAAGATTATCCTATCTATTATCATCTTAAATAATATCCTATAGAAGATTGTCTTAATCAATAAAGAGAAAGGAAAAACTTAGCTCATGTTGTCTAAGTAATATAATCCTTACTAAACTTAAAAACTAAAGCAGCTGCTGCAAATTGATGTCCATTCATGGTGAAGCTGTGGGCTGCAGAGTAAAACTTCTGCACAGGATTTTCAAAAAGAGCCCTGGTAGGGCAGCGGTTAAGTGGTTACTACTAATTCAAAGGGTGGAGGGCCAGCACAGGAGAGAAAGATCCTCGATGAGATGGATTGATTCAGTGACGGGGGTAACGGGGGTAGGAGTGTTGGAGAAAGTGAGATTGGCACTGGGTAGAGCAGGATGTAGGGCTGTTTGTACATAATGTGCTATGAGTCACAGGCAACTCAACGGCACATAACAACAACAGTCAAGTGCTTAATCTCAGGCACCATGGAGGGATTTGTTTATTAAGTGGATTCATTCATGATAACCAATTGAATTCAATACTGTAAATATAATTAAACTTGGTAAGTTTTTGTAAATATACTAGAATCAATATTTTAAATAAGAAATGGATAATCAGAAGTAGCTTAGTAAATAGAAATGACAAACATTCAAAATACTGAAATAAATTCAGAATACTAAAAATCTTAGAATCTTTTAAAAGTCCCCTATTTCTACCTGAGTGGTCTAGAACACAGAGTATGGTCTGCTCAATGAACAACAACAAATGAAAAACTTTGTGCTTCTGGCAGTTCAAATTGACCAGTGGTTGGTTACTTGGGAGTGTCCTTCCATTAAGATTTACAATCTCAAAACCACATGTACAGCCTTTATGACTCAGAACCAACTTTATAGCAGTGCATTTGAGTTTTGAGTGATTTCTACCATATATCTATATATTGATGATTGATACCTTACATTGACTTAAACTCTTCCCTAAATGTTATTTGATTTTCCACATATATTCAGAGAATAAAGTTTTAAATTTTTTAGTCATATTCATTCATTCATTCATTCATTAACTTTGCTAAGCATATGTATAGATTGGGCTAAAGAGATGAATAATGTGGCTCAAAATTCCAGGGAAACTAAAGAAATAATCCCCAAATAATAATCTAAACTGAAAATGTAGAGGTTTTGCTAGAAAAACTTTTTTTTTGCCAATTTTAAATACATCTTTATTTGAGACATTGCATTTTCCACTTACAATACCGTGATAATAACGGCAATGGTAATTCCTTTCCCTATACACATTCCATATTCAAGTATTGAGAATGCCCAGAAATTTAGTCTAGCAGTTTAGACTTTTCAACTGCAGTGTGCTACAAATTTGGGTCCTTCAAAATTTAACTGTGGGACAATGAGTGCTATGATGTATGCAGATTGGTTTAGTCAACCTCTTCAATGGTGGGTCCAGAAGAGGCACCACCAGATGGAGGAGCTCCACCACCAGGGAAGCCACCAGGCATGCCTCCGGGCATGCCTCCAGCACTCTGGTACAGCTTGGTGATGATGGGGTTGCAGACCTTCTCTAGTTCCTTCTGCTGATGCTCAAATTCCTCCTTTTCTGCAGTCTGATTCTTATCAAGCCAGTTGATCATTTCATTGCACTTGTCAAGGATCTTCTGCTTGTCCTTGTCATTGATCTTGCCTTGAAGCTTTTCATCTTCAACTGTTGCTTTCATATTAAGTGCGTAAGACTCAAGGGAATTCTTAGAAGACACTTTATCTCTTCGAAAAAAAAAAGAAGACAACTTATCTCTTTGCTTCTCATCTTCAGCTTTGTACTTCTCAGCCTCCTGGACCATTCGTTCAATGTCTTCCTTACTCAAGTGGCCCTTATCATTGGTGATGGTAATCTTGTTTTCTTTCCCAGTGCTCTTGTTAACAGCAGAAACATTCAGGATACCATTGGCATCAATATCAAATGTGACTCCAATCTGAGGAACACCACGAGGTGCAGGTGGTATCCCAGTGAGCTCAAACTTGCCAAGCACGTTGTTATCTTTGGTCATGGCACGCTCACCTTCATAGACCTGAATGAGTACACCAGGCTGGTTGTCAGAGTAGGTTGTGAAGGTTTGTGTCTTCTTGTTAGGAATGGTTGTATTCCGCTTGATGAGGACAGTCATGACTCCACCAGCAGTTTCAATACCAAGAGAAAGTGGAGTGACATCCAGGAGCAGCAAATCTTGAACATTTTCAGA
>NW_006399758.1:24084932-24093585 GCF_000299155.1 Elephantulus edwardii | reverse complement strand
TGGGTTGATGCTCTTGTTCAACTCCTTTCCATTGAAGAAATCCTGAAGAAGCTTCTGAATCTTGGGAATTCTGGTAGAACCACTCACCAGAGCAATATCATGGATCTGTGACTTGTCTAGCTTAGCATCCCTCAGAGCTTTCTCCACAGGGTCCAGAGTGCCACGGAAAAGATCAGTATTCAATTCTTCAAAGTGGGCTCGGGTAATGGAAGTATAGAAGTTGATTCCCTCATACAGTGAATCTATCTCAATACTGGCCTGGGTGCTGGAAGAAAGTGTGCGCTTTGCACGTTCACAAGCAGTGCGGAGGCGTCTGACAGCCCTCTTGTTTTCACTGATGTCTTTCTTATGCTTGCACTTGAACTCTGCAATGAAATGGTTGACCATTCTGTTGTCAAAATCTTCTCCACCCTAGAAAAACTTTCAATAATGTCAAATTTATACGTTGTTGTTGATGATCATGTTAAGTGCCACTGAGTCATAGATGACACATAGCAACCCTATGAAGGAAAGACCTGAACAATTGTTATAACTTTGATCATTTCTCCAAGTTCATGAGTTTCTAGAGGCAAGCTATTTTGGAAGTAGATGCCCCTCCTGCTTCCAAGCTTGTTTTAATCGAGGAGCTCCACCAAACACTGTCAGCCATGGGTAACCATTAACACATTTGACACATCAGTATCACAGTGTTTAGCATCTCTGCACAGCAGATAGACAGACCAGTACTATACTATTCAGAAGAATGTTTGACCAAAACCAATTAAAACCAGGCCTGAGGGTTGCATATTAAAATCACCCACCTTTGGCTTGGTAGGCCAACAGAGATATCTCATTGTTGTTAAGTGCCATCAAGTCATAATGACTCATAGTGACCCTATGAACGAAAGACTGGAATACTTGTATGACTTTCATTGTTTCTCCAAGTTCATAGCGTTTCTGTTATAGGTAAGATAATTTTTATATTCTTGTTGTTGTTGTTGATTGCCTTAGAGTTGAGCATTACTCATAGCAACCCTATAAACGAAAGGCCTGAAGCATTTCTATAACTATCAACATTTATTGAAGTTCATAGATATTCCGGAGGCATGTTGTTTAGGAAATGGATGCCACTCCTGCTTCCAAACCCATCTTAGGCTGGGAGCTCCACCACAATGTCCACCATGAGTAACTGTGAAGGCATTTGATAGCCCAATGGCACAAGTTTCAGCATTACAGCCACCACAGATTATCTCAGTACAGCATATTGAGAGAAGAGTAATGCCTACTTAGAAAAATATTCCATGGCAGCATATGTTAGCTGAAATATGGCAACTGGTATACCATCTATTCCTGGGGCCTTATTTTTTGTTATTTTCTTCAAAGCAGCTTGAACTTCTTCCTTCATCACCATAGGCTCTTTGTTCGTTTGTTGTTTCATTAAATTCTTCTGTGTCTGCCAATTCCTTTTGATACAATGACTCAATATATTCTTTCTATCTTCTTTTAATACTTCCTGGATCATTTAATATTCTGCCTAAAGCATCCTTGATTTTTGACTCATACTAATTATCTTATAATACTTAAAGCTTTATTCAGGATCTGAATCAATTCTGAAACTCTATATATTTTCTCTTTTGTTAAACGCTGTTATTGTGGTTTAAAAGAGTAGAATTTTTATATTGTTGAGTTTCTCACGTGCTGAGTGTTGCATATTGTATCACTATGGTGTTATTCAATATTGTTCTCTACCTCTGTATTTCTCATAAATTATTGGAAGGAATTAGAGTCCTTACAAGATCCAGAATTATTAGAGTTGAAGGCATGAAACTAATTCACGTTAGTTCATAACAAAGAATAACTTTTAGTTCATAACTAATTCATCATCCATAAATCTGAATACGTCTTCACTACCTCCTCTCTTTAGTATCTACCTTTCTTTTTTATTAAAATCAATTTCCAGAATAATTGCTACTGTCTTTAATAGTAACTAGTCAAATTTTGGTTTCTATTGGTAACTTGTTAAAATGAGTTTTTTGAATGGTTTGACAAAATTTTAGTAATTTTTTATGAGTCCCTTACATTGTTCTAATATTTAGAAAAACCATGTGTATCTTTTTTTAAAAGTCAATGCATAAAACAATTTCTATAGGGCAAAGTTTGGATCCATTGTTCATAGGATCACTGTGAATTGCAGTCTACTTGATGGCATTTAACAGCCGCAACAATGGAATAAAGTTTTAGAGACACATTTAGGCAATTATATTTGATATAAGAGAAGTAGCTTAACAATTTGTCAGTTTTTATGGGTTGCTAACAATTGCCTTTTGGTAATTTTGTGATTTATCTACCTAAGAGCATTATCCTATTTTACTTATGAACTGTTCAAATGCTCAATATATATTTTCTACACTCCAGTTATATTTCCAAGGCCAAAAACTTAAGAATACTCAATAGCTTATGAAAGAAAAAGATTGGTAGATTATAAAACACAGTTTTTAAACTATAATATGTAAAAAGAACAAGAAAAATGTGTGGATGACCAACTCCAACCGTTTCTAACTCCACAAAAGGAAACTGTCCCCATCAACAGCATCCACACATACACTGAATGCCTACAAGGTCAGGCATGCTCCCTCACCTCCTTGCTCCTGCACCAACTTCTACAATCACTGAGTCCAAAATTTGTCAAAATGACCAATAGACTTTACATAATTTCTTTTTACTTACATTTGTGTGGTTTATTAGGAAACAGGTTGGATGGGAGAAGGCAAAGGATATGATACCATGAAGTCCAGGTTTATTCCTGCAACACAAATGCAAGAAGTGCCTGGTTTCCTCAACCATCCAGCCAGCTTTGCCTCATGACAGACTCAAGACAACTCTTCCAGGAGGCAAATCCTTTAACTCTGGCTCCATCTCCAAGGCTCGCTCTCCAGGGATCCGTCAGGCTACGGCTTTTGACAATCTCTCCACAGTCTGGTTAGCTCTCTATCTCTTATGTAGGTCTCACAGCTGTTGATAATGTTGAAGACACTAATCAGTGGTGAACTAAGTGTTCCCTGTTGAGGTAGCTAGAGAGCAAACCACCATGAGAGCTAAGGGTGGTGCAAGGAGCCTCAATGATTCCTTTTACTTATATGTTCTCACCTGGCCATGTGGTTGGGTCTAAAGTAACAGATGTTGTTGTTGTTGTGTACTGCTGAGTCAGAAGTGACCCATAGCTAACTCTCTGCTGGATTTTCAGAGGCAGTTAATCACATAGGAGGAGATTACCCATTTTCCCATAGAGCAGCTGGTGGATTTGAACCACATGTCTTTGGGATTATAGTACAGCTTCTTGCCACTAGACCATCAAGTTAAAAAAAATGCTTACATCACATAATGGGTCAATGAATTTAAAACTACTTCATAAAAATTTTTCCATACATAATAATTTTAGTATATTTTATACTAAAGTAGGATCCTTAGTTTATTAAAGTTATATATATTATATACCTCTAAGCAATTAACTGAGGGAGTATTTAAAATATTCCAGAAGAAAGAAAACTGATCTCCAGAAGGGATCTTTGAGCAACTTTAATCCTTGTATATATTAAGGACAATATGTTGCCTTGTAAATCAATTGCAAAATAGAAGTAAACTCTTTGCATTTTTTTTCAACTAAAATAAAAATAAATAACTAAATTAATTTCAACTAAATAATCCCATGCTATTTGCTGCCATGGAATCAACTACAATTTATAGTGGTCATATGAACAAAAGATCAAAAATTTGTCTTATCTGTACCATCTTCATCATGTTCGCCCTTTTCAAGCTCATCATTTCAGTCACTGTGTCAAAGTATAAATATATTGTAGTAATATAGATCTTATCATACCTTCTTCACTGCCATCACTCAGTCCAAATCACCTCATAGCTGATCCTTCAGTGAGTTTCCAAGAATATATGAATCATGAGGGTGGAATTTGCCCATCTTCCTCTGTCTGAGCCACTGGTGGATTCGAACAGCCGTAGAGATGCTGCCTCCGGGTGAGCAGCTCAGCTCCCTATGAATTATGCTATCAGAATGTCCTCTTCAACTTACAGTGAAATTTGGTGAAACTAATAGATATGTTGACTATGATGCAACTTCATTTTAATTGTTTTCCTCTATTTCTATAGAAAAATTTTTATTTTGAAAAACTTTTCTGAAATAATTAACAAAATATTAAGATTACATCAATCAAGTTAATGTGCAAACTAATCTTTAAGACTGCTAAATTATAGTAAAAATGTAGCTAACACAACAGTAAATATTTATCTAGATAAGACACATAACACTAACTGTTGTTGGATCCCTACTGTTTTACGTTTCACTTACTAAACTAAAATTACAAAGAGCTCTTCTCTTTCACACCTAGCCACTTCAGACTTCTGTTTTCTTCCTCATCTTGTGTTTTCAGTTCAAATAAATGCCAAGGTTTTATTTATGACTGAGTGATTTCTAATTTCTTCTGAGGGAAGAAAACACATTTTTGAACAAAGAAACCAGGAAACAGCTTGCAATCTCTTTACTTTCATTGCCATTTTTGCAGGAAAGATTTTTAAGGGTGGAAAGATGGTTGCTCATTGTAGAAGAATTGCCATTGACATGGCTAATAATTAGCCTCATATTATCTTCAGCAGAGTTCACGTCCACACATCACAGAATAGAAAATGGGAGTCTTAGACAAACAGAACCCTTGCAGAAGATCATTAAAATTCCCACTGTGACATGCCATGTGAAACTGCCTTGATTCAAATTAGTCATCTGCATTGTTCTGTATTTCATACTGTGGGAGGTACCAACACATTTCACAAAGCCACAACTGTTACACACTTATGACTAGCGTTGCTTGCTGCACATTTCCATCTGTATACTGTGCAGCAAATATTCTAATATGTTTCATTAAGAAAACTTATTTGCAGTGCTGGCTGCAGTTGCTTTACTCTATTAAACACCTTTTTCACAATCAAATTTTAAATTTGTTCCTTCCAAATGAGACTGTTCTAACTTTTGTCAGGTTTTAAATTAAAGGAAGATGTTTAGATAAGCTAATTTTTTGTTAATATACTTTTAAATGATAAATACATTCTTTTCAATAGAGTATACAAAAGGGGTGCAAGTGAATATATCTCAATATGAAATATTTTTCAAAAAATTAAATATTTTTACATGAGGTATCTTTTTTCATCTATGCTGTAATTTCGTGGTTTTGGTAGTCTGGTATAGAAGTTGTTTATAAATTATTTGAGAAGCATTTTATTAATTCAATTAATGTGATAATTTGCTTGTTAAACATTTTTAGCCAATTCTGTTGATTATGTAAAATGTGTTATTGTTATTATTATTAAACAATATAATTCAAATTCATAACAACATAACAACTCTATAGGACAGAATACTCCAAATTGTCTTCAAGGATGTAAATCTTTATGAAAGCACACTGCCTCATTGTTCTCCCACATAGTTTCTAGTGGGTTTGAACTCCTGTCTTTCAGTAAATGCCATTGTGCCTAAAGGGCATCTTGAGAGAGGGTTAAACCAGGCTACTCCTTCGAGGCAAGGATTCTGGGGCTTCGTCTGACATACTTTGGACATGTTGTAAGGAGAGACAGGTCTTTAGAGAGGGACATCATGCTGGGTAGAGAAGAGGGACAGCGCAGGAGGGGAAGACCCTCTATGAGGTGGATTGATTCAGTGACTGGGATAATCGGAATGGGTGTGTCAGAGGCAATGCGATTGGCGCAGGATAGAGCAGGGTTTAGGGCTGTTGTACATAGGGTCGCTATGAGTCGCAAATGACTCGATGGCACATAACAACAACAACATTAATTATAATATTCTAAAAATATGTTATATAAAAGTTATATTAAGTCATCTTCTGAGGATCTGTTTCTAAAATGACCAGGAAGAGTTCTCAACCTGAGTGCTGATAATCCTTCATATTTTAATTAAAATGTGAAATAAAACATGAAAGTTTTCCAATATATTGGCCATGGTTAACAGACATATTGATGTCCAAAGGGACAACATGGTTAGATTGTTCTCGTTAGGTACCATAGCCTCCACTTTGAATCAAAGTAACCCTCTATATAACAGAATTGAACCGCAGCAAGTCCTGAAGCATTCTCACAATCATTGCTGTGGCAGAATTCATTCTTGCAGCTGGCGAGACATTCTATGTTCTTCAACAACACTCTAATTCAAAGTCATCAATTTCATTTTGATCTTTCCTATGCATTGTCTGCTTTAATACGCATAATAAAAGATCATGGTTTGCTTAGTCCTCAAAGTGACATGTTTGCTTCACAACATTTTAAAAAGGTTTTTTGCAACACGTGTTCAGTGCAATAAGTCATTTGATTCATTGACTGCAGCTTCAATGGCTATTGATTGTGAATCAAAATAAAAGGAAATCCATTTATGGCAATATTACTTCTGAGATAGTTGTAAGGACTTTGATTTTCTCTCTATTGAGATATGATCCTTCCTGAAGACTTTGATCTTCACCTGTAAGTACTTCAATTCATCTTTGCTTTCAGTAAGCAAAGTGGTGTCATGCACACATCATAAGTTGTTAACAAATCTTACTCCAGTTTTGATGCTGAGCCTTCATACATTCAAACTACTCAAACTATTTTTACTTAATACAGACTAAATGATATGGTGAAAAAATATAGCCATGACACACTTTTCATGATTTTTAAGCACTGTATCCATTAATTTGTCCTTATTCTATGCACAGGTTCCACATTGAAGCAATTTGATTGAAACAATTCGATTGAAACAGTCAAATGTTCTAAAGTCACTTTATTCACGATATTATCCATAATATCTTAATTTACATAAGTAAGGAGTCCTGCGGCTAATGATTGGAATGCACCAACAGAAAGAACCTGGGTAATCTTCTCCTGTGAGATTTATAGCCTCTGAAGACCTACTTCCAATTCAATGACATATCACAACAATAACAACTTTGCTCACATTAGAGAACAGGTAAATGTATTTACTACATTGCATGCTTTAGTCAGTATCCATCAGATGTCAGCAATGTCTCCTCTATTCTATATCCTATTCATTGTGATTCATGATGGCAACTCATAATTATCACTCACTGAGTTTCAAAGATTGTAAATCTTTGCAGAAGGAGACTCTGTTTTCCCTATTGTCAGCTGGTGGATTTGAATTTGGTTAGAAGACTTACATATTTCACAATCCCTAAAATAAATTCCATATGCCCAAATGGTTGATCTAATGATCATTATATTAATGCAATGAGACCTGGAAATATGCTTTGTCATATGATATTTTTTTATATCCCTATAGTAATCTTGGTCAATAGTTTTAAATGTTGAGAATTATGTAGCTATGTCTATAATTTAGTGTCCTTGTTTAAGAATTTTACTAAAGTCTATATGAGAAGAAATAAGAAAAAGAAGCTAGAAACCACCAGATTAAAACGTACAGGGAAGCATTAATACAAATAACCTCCCTAACTCCTAAAGGACAACTATATGTTTTTTCCTGGGAATGAAGGTGAAACATGTCTTTTTCTTTTATGACACATGTCTTTTTTATACACTATTATTTTTTAAAGAGTCTGGCCTAATCCTCAAATGGGTTATAATTAGAAGATGTCTACATGTAACCTCTAGGTACTGAAAACCAAAGGATAAAAAGAGTTTAAGCAAAATGCTAGACGTGATAGAATTTACAGTAATAAAAACAGTCTAGCACTGGTATTGTCACATAGACTGACCAACAGAATAGAATTTAGAATTCAGGATAAGCATAGACAAATTGGTTTTTATAAGCTTTCTAAATCCATTCAGTAGGAGAAATACTATTTTCAAGAAATTGTGTTGGACAAAAAGATCTTAATATGCCAATAAATAAATGTATAATCCATATCTTGAATTATTTACCAAAAATCGACCAAAGACCTAAATGTACAACGTAAAAACATAGAAGGTCTGGTGGTAAGGAACCATACTGCCAACTCAAAGGCACACAGTTGAAATGCACCAACTGAAGTGTGGGACAAAGATGGGCAGGCTCTTCCCATGAAATTTTTGGTCACAGAAGACCCACTGGAAGGTCAGCTCTGAGTCAATTCCAACTCAGTAGCACATAACAGTAACAACCCCCATAGTATTAATGCTTAGGTAGCTAGTTTTTTACAAATATTTCTGAGATATAGTATAAAGCTACAACCAAAAAGAAAGATAAAATTAGATTTCATCACAATTGGTAATTTTTGTGCGTCAAAACACTTTTAACAACGTATTGAAAAACAAACAACAGTATAGGAATACAATATTTGGAACTCATATATCCAATAATAATTTGTGATTCAGAATATATCATGAACTCTGACAACTCAACATGGGAAATCTAAACCAGTAATTTTTAGAAAGAAAGATAGGTTCTATACTAAAATGTCAATTGTCACTGGAACTATATACCTGAAATAGAAAGAACAAATTTCCACATAAGAAGGGTGATATAAAAAAGGTACTGTTGCACTGAAACAAATGAGGGAGAGAATAATTAAAAAGCGATGTATGATAGGGTATTATGGTTATCACAAGAGCCCACAATTAAGGTTGCATAGTGGAATGTACTTGGGGAAGTGGGAGGGGTGCGGGGGGG
>NW_006399758.1:24073762-24075262 GCF_000299155.1 Elephantulus edwardii | reverse complement strand
GCGGTTGGCGCAGGATAGAGCAGGGTTTAGAGCTGTTGTGCATAGGGTCGCTATGAGTCGGAAACGACTCGATGGCACATAACAACAACAACAACAATTTTACTTTGTCTCCCCTTGCTGCCTTTTAAAATCTTCTGTTCAGCTCTTTAATATCTTGATTTCTTCCCTCTGCTTTGGCTGCTCAGCCCTCTAGTGTAACATTCAGAGTCTCTTCTGACATCCATTTTAGTCTTTTTTTCCTCCTCTCTTTAGTTTGCTTGGCCCATTCTTTCCTGTACTTTCTGTTATGATCCTGGTTGGAGTACTCAGTAGTGGTAGCTTTGCACTGTGAGGTAAAAAAGGTCATGGAGAACCAGATGAAATAAAACAAAGGAATTTATTATCAGCTGTCAGACAGAGTTCCTCAGACCCAGGCCAGAGAGAGGCAGTGGGGACAGGAAGTCTCATAGGGGAAAGTTACAACAAAGGTTTTATATGCAGGAGTGGGAGGTAAGTTGATCTATTTGGTGGTCAGCTCACTACAGAGGACACTAATTGGATGCCTTCTGTCCATTCCCATGTAAGGAGCTACTTAGGACCCTTAGGTGGGTTGTCTCATAGCTGACATTTAGGTAGGTTGTGGCTGGTGGTTGTGTTCACTCCTGATTGGCTGTAGCCACCTTCACCATGCTGAATGGACTGTCTCCCAAGAGGTGCATCAGCATGGAATGTTGCCCAGCTTCCAAGCGGCCATTCATGCACCATCCAGTTTTTTGGGATTGTATATGGGGAGGATGTGACTCATGTCACCCACTAGTCCTTTGGACTAGCTATTTCTTTTAGTCTTTTGTTTCCTTAATTCTTCTTTGTTTCAAATTTGAAAGACTAATGTTCTTTTCTAACATGGCCACGGGAAAGCTATTATGATCCCAATGGCTATTTACCCAAATAGGCTGCTTGTTATGTGACATCAAGTCACAACTGACTCATAACTGACAAGTCTTACTGATTCTACAGTGGATTTTCAGAAGCTATCCGTTGCCCTGGAGGAGATTGCCCATTATTCTCCCACAGAGCAGGTGGTAGATTTGAACCAAGTACCTTTGTGTTGATAATGCCACGTCTTATCACTAAGGCACCAATGCATTCTAACGTAGAATTTAGAATATTGTTTTTATGAGCTATGTTGTGCCAGTTGACTTAGATGTTACTGATACTATGATCCTCAGTTCCTTGAGGTATGTAGTTATTGCTAAGAAGTTACCAGATTGCACACCCTTTCCGTTCTTTAACACATAGATATATGTGCAGACATATATGAGTATATGAAAATATCTACCTCCAATCTAAATATACATATGATCTTATTTCCATATGTCATCCCACCTGCTCACCTTACTTTTATACCTATGCATCTAGTTGGAAATTATTATTTACTATTGATATTTCTGTATTTTGCTGTAACTCTTGTTGCATTTAGCTATCGTGCACCTCTTGGTGTTTCTCTGGAGACTAAGGTGC
>NW_006399758.1:24065095-24073662 GCF_000299155.1 Elephantulus edwardii | reverse complement strand
CCCCCCCGCCCCGATCAAATTGTACAACCAATGATTAATTCCTCCTGCCCCCTGAACAGTCACATCTCTCCTTCGGCTTCTCCCACCACTCCTGGATCCTTATATTCATTCTACATTAACGGTTTTATACAATATTTATCCTTGTGGGACTGAGTTAGTTCACTCAGCATAATGTTCTCCAGTCCCTCCCAAATTAGGTAAAAATTTAAGTTATTGCTCCTAAGTGCTGAATGTACTAGAAATTCTCAATCCATTCATCTGTGGTTGGACATTTGGGCTGTTTCTATGTCTTTGCGATGGTGAATAATGCTGCTATAAACATTGGTCTACAAAACTCAGTTTGTGCCTCAGGTCTCATATTCTCATGGTATATTCTAAGTAGTGGAATAGCTGGGTCATATGGAATTTATATGTTCAGCTTTTTGAGGAAGCACCAAACTGCCTTCCAGAGTGGTTGCACCATTTTACAATCCTACCAAGAATGTATAAGAGTCCCTTTCTCACCACATCCTCTCCAACATCTAGTGCTTCCTGCCCTGTTAAACTTTGCCACTGTCACTGGAGTGAGATGGTATCTCATTGTGGTTTGATTTGCACTGTGCACATCAACACTTTTTCCAATAGGGTGAAAAGAAAACCTACAGACTGGTAACAAACATTTGGTAATATCATCTCAGGCAAGAGTCTTATAATAAAAGTTTACAGAATACTCCTGGGCCTCCACAGGAAAAAGACTGATAACTCAATTACAAAATGGACAAAAGACATGGAAAGAATTTTCACAGAGGAAGAATGGCAAATAGAAGCAGGATGCTGTACTTTATGAGGGAGAATGTGACACCAGGATTGGAGGAAGACTCATCAAAAATCTGCATTATGCAAATGACACACCCTTGCTTGTGAAACTGAGGAGGACTTGAAAAGTTTCCTGCACAAGGTCAAAGACTCTCGCTTTCAATATGTATTGAAGCTCAACATCAAGACAAAGATTCTCACCACTGGGCCAATTGACAGCACCATGATAGATGGGACACGGAATGAGGTTTTTAATAATTTCAACTTGCTCAGCTCTACAATTAACACTTTTGCCATCAGCAGCTGGGAAATAAAAAGATGAATTGCATTAGGGAAATCTGCTGTCAGATCTGCTCCAAAGTGCTAAAGACCAATGCTGTTAGTCTAGAGACTAAGGTGTGCCTGATCCAGCCCATGGTCTTCACAGTTACTTGCTATACATCAGCGAGCTGGGCAAGACTAAGGATGACAGGAGAAGAATTGATGCCTTTTAGTTGTGATACAGGAGAAGAGTCTTGAACACACCATAGACTGCCAAGAAAACAAATAGATCTGTCTTGGAGAGGGTGAAACCAGGCTGCTTTTTGGAGGCGATGATTTGGAAACTCCCATATTACATACTTTGGACACATGTCCAGAATGGACCAGTCTTTAGAGAGAGACATCTTATTTGGAAAGGTGGAGGAATACCCCAGATGAGACAGACTGGCAGATTAACTGGGGTTACGGAAGTAGGTATGTCAGAGATAGTGAGACTGGCTCAGGAAAGGGCAGGGTTCAGAGTTATTGTACGTAAGTCTCTGAGGTGCAGATGACTTGATGGCACATAACAACAACAACAACAACAACAAAAACAACATAAAAATTTAGTGATTAGCAGCTAAGAATTGTGTTCAAGTTTCAAAATGACCTCACCAACTCCTAATAACAGACAATTTTGTCTTCTTTATTTTGTGTTTTGTATCTGTAAGTTTTACCCATTTGTACAAGGTGATGACTGAAGCTCTAGCATTTTCATCTACAATCCATGCATGACATGAGGGAAAAATGAGCAGATGAGAAAAAAAGTCACAATATACAGGATTAGGAACTTTCAAAGAAAATTTATCAATTTTAGAAATTTTTGGGAAAAACCCCTCAACTTGGTCCATTTAGATCTGCAAAGAATTTAAGGAATAAGATAGCAAAATGAGTTAGATTACAATGGATAATGCGTAAGTAACTAGCAATTGCTGCCACATGTCTCTTTTTATATAGGAAGATCCAGTAGAAAACATAAAATATATTTCAAATAGTAATAAGTGCCGTAGAGGTAAATTTAAAAATTGACTGAATATATATTATAATATAAATGATTTAAGTAAAAAATATTTTATCATATTTCTTTAAAATATGCTATTTTCTGGTTTCCAACCACAGTTGTACTTCCTCTCCTTCTTCTATTACATAAATAAAATCAACATGTTCCCACTACTGGAAAACTATAAGTAGTTTAGTCATATGTGTGTGTACATGAATGGCCTTCAAAGAAGGAAGACAAAGGAAAAAAATGGTGAGAGGATAGAGAAATTTAACAGAATGCTTTTCCACTGATGGTATGACTGAAAATGCTAACATCATTAAAGTTGTGGAAAACATTCAGATATTTCTCAAAAAAACTAAAGATAGTATTACCATATAGTTTTAAAATTTCACTCTATATATATACTGCAAAGAGTTGGAAGCAGAGACATATACTACATTTATTTCGGCACATTCACAATATCTAAATGGTGGATACAATCAATCAAAGAGGCTATAAACAAATGCTAGATAAATTAAATGTGGTAATTGTTGTTAGGTTCCAACAAGTAGGGTTAGAATCATAGCAACCCCATGAACGACAGACATGAACCCTGTCCTGTCTTGCTCAATTGTCTTCATCCCCAATACCCACGAGACTGACTATAGTAATTGTATCATCCCATCTGGTTGAAGGTCTTCCTTTCTTTTGCTGACCCTCCACATCTCCAACCATTATGACTCATTCCAGGGGATAGACTTTTTTAGCAACATGTTCAAAATATGAGAGATGAAGCTTTGCCATCCTTGTTGCAAATGTCTACTCTGACTGAACATTTCCCAAGACATAGCTGTTCATTCTTCTATCAGCCCATGTGATGCTTGGTACTCTCCTCCAACACTACAACTCAAAAACATACATTTTCTGTCATCCTTATTCATTGTCAAGCTGTGAGGTGCATAGTAAGTGATTGAAAAGGCCATGTTCTGAATTAGGCACACCTTAGTCTTTGAACTGTCATCATTGCTCTTTAGTATTTTGGAGAGATCCCTGATAGCAGACTTGCCCAAAGCAATATGTCTCCTGATTTTCTTACTACTGGTATGTTGATTTTATCTTACATGGTAGGATGACAATTGTGATCCTTCCTCCATTTATCATAATGTTGAAATGCAATCCGTATTAGAGGCTGTATTTCTTAATCTTCTGCAGATGGTGATTCAAGTCCTCCTCATATTCAGCCAGTGAGGTTGTGGCATTTGCACAACACAGCTTGTTGATGAGTCTTCCTCTGATCCTGATGTCACAATCCTCTTCATAGAATCCAGTTTTGAGAACTATTTGCTCAGCATACAGATTAAATAAGTATGTAGAAACGATACCACTCTGGTGTACACTCTTCCTGATTTTAATCCATGCAGTGTTCCCTGTCTATGTTCAGACAACAGCGTCTGATTCTATGTTTAGATCACATATGAGCACAATTATGTGTTCTAGGATTCCCATTCTTCTCAATGTTTGCCATTATTTGTTATTATCCATTTAGCCTTTGCATAGTCAATAAAACACAGACAGACATTTTACTGGTATTTTCTGCTTTAAGCCAGGATCCATCTGACATCAGCAATGATATCCTTGGTGTCACTAACTCTTCTAAACCCTGCTTGAACTTCTGGAAGTTACATGTCAAAATATTGTTCAAGTCATTTTTTATGATCTTTAGCAATATTTTATTTGCATATGATACTAATGATACTGTTCAATGATTTCCACATTCTGTTGGTTCACCTTTCTTGGAGTGGGAACAAATATGGATCTCTTCCCATCAATCAGTCAAGCAGGCAGGCAGGCAGGTGTACTTCAAATTTCCTGGCATTGAAAAAATAGTGTGGCCAGACTGTTCATGTTGTGGATTAGGACTTCTGGAGCTCTTCCAAGCTCTCTAATGAAGTTTATATTCCTTGGTTTCAATCCTAGGTCTTTGATCTACTTTGAGTTGGTTTTTGTGTATAGAGTGAGGTGTGCATCTTGCTTGAGTTTTCTGCAGATAGTTTTCCAATTTTTCCAACACTATTCATTAAAAAAGGCTGTCGTTTTTTCACTTAACTGATGTCATCTCCTTGTAAAAAATCAGTTGACCATAGGTAGATGGGCTGATTTACGGGTTCTCAATTCTATTCCATTGATCTATGTCTGTCATTGAACCAGTACCATGCTGTCTTGATCACCATGGCAGTGTAGTAGGATTTGAAATCAGGGAGTGGGATATTCCCTAAAGAAACCATAACTGCCCCCAAGCAGTTATATACACACACCTATGATTATTGATGCTTTGTTCACAATAGTAAAGAGTTGGAAACTACTCAAGTGCCCAGCAACAAATGAATGGCTAGAGAAACGGTGGTATATTCACACAATGGAATACAATTTTACATTGAAAAACAAAGAACTCATGAAATATTATACAAAATGGGTGACCCTGGAGGCCATTATGCTGAGTGAGTCACAAATACTGCATAGTTCCACTGTTGTAAAATAGGACTGACATCGGGTTTGGGGGGAACCAAAGAAAAGAAGGGATAACTAATATATACTGCATTGAAACAGATGAGGGAGAGAACTGTTTAAAAGGAATATGTTGTTGTTGTTAAGTGCCATAGAGTCGTGACTCATAGCGACCCTATGAATGAAGACCTGAAAGCTTGTATAACTTTCATCCTTTTTTCAGGTTCATGGGGTTTCCAGAGGCAAGCTATTTAGGAAGTCACTCCTGCTTCCAAGCTTTTTTAATCAAGGAACTCCACCAAATACTGTCCACCATGGGTATTAATTATCACATTTGACACATCAGTGTCACAATGTTCAGCATCACAGCAACCATGAGTTACCTCTGTATAGCAAGTGGACAGACCAGGACTATATGACCTAGAAGAATGTTTGACCAAAAATGATTGAAAACAGGCTTGAGGGATTAAAGTCACCCACCTTTGGCTTGATAGCATCCCTTTCTGTCCACTAGGCCAACTGATATCTCTCTATGCTGTCGTTGTTGTTAAGTGCCGTCGAGTTGTAGGTGACTCATTGTGACCCTATGAAAGAAAGACCTGAACGCTTGCATAACTTTCATCCTTTCTCCAGGTTTCCATGACAAGATTTCAGAAAAAGATATGCATAGTAAAATGGACTTGGGAGGGGGAAGGGATTGTATAACAATGTATTTTTTTTCTTTTCAAAGAGAAAAATGAACTGGAGGGAGGGGTGGACAGGGAGAAAAATGTGTAAAAAAGAATGAATGGGGAAAAATTAAACAGAAAGAATATGGAAAAAACATAATGAATGGGAATGATTGCATGAAACTCATTGTGAATGAAGAATAGCGTGAAACAATGTATATGAACTTTTGTACGCAAGCTAATATAAAATAATTGTTATTTTAAAAAATAAATCTGCACATTATAAAAAAAAAATAGTGTGGCCAGTGTAAAGAGCAGCTGTGTTTGACTTTACTAACTCCACAAGGGGAAATAATTTCCATGTATAACAACATCATCACAAAAAAAATTTTTAAGTTACCCATAACTACATCTACAATTCTAATACACCTTGTTGTCCAGGCCTCTCACTGTTCACCTACTGGTTCATTGTACTCCATTGCAATGGCCTTTGCAATGGTCACACAAAACTGAGGGAAGAAGCTTGAGGATCCCAATTCTTAGATTCTGAAAGATGGTTTAAGATACTAAATTCTCAGAGAGTCCAGATAAATGTCATCCAGATGTTTTGGAATCTAAGGGTTGGATTCCTTGTAATGACTACACAAAACCCACAGATAATTTTCATTATTATGGAGTTTGTTAGGGAAGTGAACAAGTTATTACTCAGGCTGGCATAAGATATACATTTTTTACTCAGGACAGTTTCTCAGGTGTGCTCACAAGCCCTTTTACCTATAGTCTTTCTGCTTTAAGTCAGTCATAAAGTTCTCCTAATTCTGCTAATTATGGCATCTTTCTGCTCCCCTAGCCCTCCATCAAACTTGGGCAACAAACTCTGACTCCAATACATGTAGGCTCCATGAGGTGACCACTTCAGCTCTATCTCATATTAGTCTCTTGTTCTTCACTGTTGTTCTTTTGTCTAAGTCTTTGTAAGACTGGTACAGAAATCTCTGCTATAAATGGACATGTTCTGAATTTTCTACTTCTTTCTTGCTAGTAGTGCTAGTCTCATTTTATTTCTTTAAACTTGCTCTATTTAAGGTTGGAGATATGGTAACACATACTAACCCCATCATTAGTATTTTACACATCTTGTTTGTGTATTTCCATACAAAAGTGTTATTAATATCATTCACATAATTTACATAGTCTTATCCAGCCCTGTAGCAAAAGACAAAGCAATGACTAGGAAAGTTATTTTAAGAAATAAACCTAATACACCACATACACATGTGTAACACTATAGAGCCAGTAGAAAAAGCAATGCCTTGAGACAGGCGACAGTAAACCTGGAGCTAAAGACATGCTAAATTAAATAAATTGACTACAAAAGGTGAACATTGTAATGACATCACTTTTATAAAAAAAACAAATGAAATGCATAGAGACTTAAGCATATTATTGTTTACTTGGGGGATATTAATGATGAAAAAATGCACTTATTAAAGATAATTTTATACAGATTATTGTTGTAATTGCTGTCAATAAGTTGTATACCTATAAAAAGTTGGAGTGGCTAAAGCTGCGTGATAGTTATATTTACAACAGCAACAAAAATGCACCCTCAGATACCTGATGGAATTTGTGTACTTGTTTGGAGGTTTAAGATCATGCTTTCATGGGACATCCTAGTTAATTGGATTAGTAATTGCTTTGTACTTCTGTTTGGCTTCTTAGTTTTTTACATCACCTGAGATTTTAAAAGTTCAAGTCATCCAAGGCTCAACAATTGACTTCTACTAAACTGGAGCAATAGAGAACTTGCCAAGAAGGAAGAGGACATGGAATGTGCCTCCTATGAACAAATGCCTCCATTACTATGAGATCAAAGAGGAAAAAAATGCAGAATATAATTTAAAATCTCATGAGCTCTGAACTTTGTGGAGTTATAGAGGTTTGATGAACCTCTGTAACTATTACCTGAGACAACCTTAAACTAAAAATATCCCTTAAAGTCATCTTAAAACCAAGCAATAATTGAGCTTAATGAATTATAAGGAAATACCATATGATTTAGCACCAATTGTAATGAAGAAAGAATGTCAATTTGCAATGAAAGCACTGGCAAAAAATACGGCCCGGAAAATTGATGGAATATCAGTTGACGTGTTTCAACTAGAGGAGGCAGCCCTCAAAATGCTCATCAATCTATGCCAGGAAATTTGCAGGACAACTTCTTGGCCAGTTGATTGGAAGAGATCCATACTTATTCCCATTCTCATAAAAAGGGATCCAACAGAATGTGCAAATTATCAAACAATATCACATACAAACAAAATATTGCTGTAGATCATAAAAAAACATATATACCTGGTACAGCCAAGATCAACCCTTAAAGAACACTGGCATTCTGCTTGCAAAAGTTCACGGCCCTTGAAATCTCTATGGAGCATAGTTCTACTCTAAAATACATGGGCTTGCCAAAGACTGAAATTGATAAGGCTTTACCTGGTATGAAGTTACATGGCACTACCTCTCAGTAAAAATCTGATCAAGATTTAAAACGAAGTTTGACTTCACATACACACAAAACGAAAACAAAACAAAACCCCCCTAGGGAACACTGTTCTACTCAACAACACATAGGGTCATTATGAATCAGAATAAACTATAACAAGACCTGGCTATCTTAAAAGCTGTTCTGCGGTGGCACCGATGATTAAACATCCAATTACTAATTAAAAAAAATACCTGGTACAGTATATTGGATAATCTTCCTTGCATGTGATAGCAATGAAATTATTAAAAAATTTCCACACTCTGTTGGATCACCTTTTTTTGGAATGGAAACAAATATAGATCTCTTCCAGTCAGTTGGCCAAGTGGTTGTCCTTGGTGAGCACAACTAGGGCAGCATCTGTTAGCTGAAATATGTCAATTGGTACACCATCAATTCCTGGGACCATTTTTTTTTTCAAATCCTTCAATTCTTTGAACTTCTTCCTTCACCACCATAGGCTCTTGCTCATATATTATTCCATGAAATCCTTCTGTGTCTGCCAATTCCTTTAGGTACAATGACTATATACTTTTTCCATCTTCTTGTAATACTTCCTGGATCATTTCATATTCTCCCCAAAGCATCCTTAATTATAGCAACTCAAGGTTTGAATTAGTTTTTCAGTTTCTTGAGCTGAATAAATGCTGAACGAGTTCGACCCTTTTGAGTTTCTGACTACAGCTCCTTGCACATTTCATTGCAACCCTATGCACAACAGAACACACGCAGATTAACAAAAAGGGCAACCTAGGTAGAACCATCAAGTATGGAA
>NW_006399758.1:24054501-24060410 GCF_000299155.1 Elephantulus edwardii | reverse complement strand
TTGCTATGAGGCGCAAATGACTCGATGGCACATAACAACAACAACAACACCTCTTGGTATCTTCCTTGGCCTTAGCCATGTTGGGCTGACTTCCTCCGTTTCAACTAGCATCTTTTCTTTCACCAAAGTTAACATGTGTCTACCATCTAGTTGGTGATTTTTCCCTCCTTCTCTTTCCTTACCTTAGTAATCATCAAGGAATATTTGTTTCTGTGTGAAAAATAATTTATTGACTTTTTAAATAGTAATCTCATACAATATTTCTGACATGGATTTTAAAGCAGCTATTATAAAATGTTCCAATAAATAAATGCTTCAACTAATAATGCTGTTAGTTTAAGTGAATGGGAAAGCACAAAGTCTTGGCATAGAAATAGGATCTAAAGTAAGTTAATGGGAATTTGGAACAGAGTGTCAAAGGGAATATAGTAACTGAAATTAAAACTCATTGGTGATGCTTAATAACCAAATGGAGAGGGTCAATGAAAGGATTGATGAACATGAAGATAAGTTAAAAGATAATATCTAAGAAAATTAACATATGAGGGGAAAGAGAGTAATGAGAAGTACTGAATAACAATTACAGAAGGCAACAATCTCAGCTAGTTGTAGCTGAGGTAAGTACTAGATTGGTAGACAACTATAAATTCACCATGGCAGAGCTGGGGGTTATGACAGTCAAATTATGGTCTGAAGTCTAAATAGATACATTAAGTTGTGTGCATATTCAGGAAATAGACTGAAATAGGTATTACTGAGCTAATTGTACCTGACTGGAGCTGAAAACTTGAGTTTACAATCCTCCCATAAAGTTTCAAAGGCTGTAATCTTTATGAGAGGATACTGCAGTTTTATATTTTTAACCAGAACATCTGGTGGGCTTAACCACTGTGCCACCAAGCTCCTTAAGAGCTTGAGAACATATTTTAAAATACAGCACACTTCAAACTGTTTGTATTTTTAATGCAATGTTTAGGTAGTCTTTTAGCTTAATTCCTGTTTTATTTATCCATTTCAATTTGAATGATCTCACTCTTCTCAGCACTTAGTTAAAATAGGAACATTTTCTCTTAGTGTTGTCATTTGAAGCAATGCAAAACATGCGCTAATGTATTATTTTAGTTTCCCTCACTATTAGTAACAACCTAACTCTAAGGATCAGGACTAAATTTGAAAAGCCGAAAGTGATGACAAAGTAACCGAAACAAACAAAGGAGAAAAACAAAGCCAAACTTCATACATGGCCCTATTAAAGACTGATAAGCAGAGAACTATTTTTTATTGAACATTTTGAAAGACATAAATGGGGACAGGGTAATTCTAGATTTTATAAAAATAGTTGTCAAGAATTGAAAACTTAGTAATAAAATGTTTCCAGAAAACACTAATCCAAGGCTATCATTCAAATATTTAAAAAAAAAATTCCCCAAACAATACCAAAAAACAATTAGCTGTGCAATTAGCTGAGTGGATCCCAGCTCAGACACATCGTGAACTCCTGTGTGCAGAGAACTGCTGGCACTCAATGGGATGTTCCAGGCAGCACAGTGATGAGATCATTTGGAAATAAATTTCTATTCTGGCGGAGTTTCAATTGTCATATTTAAGCTAGTCAAATAGTTGAGGCAGAGACTTAACCATTTGTCTACACTGGCTATGTGACTGACAGTTTAATTGGCTTGTTAACTACTCACTGGCCTTGCCAATCTCCACCTTTTTGCCGAGAATGGGAAATTTTCTGACTTGGAATGTTCTACTGTCATTGTACTTGTTACTCTTTAGCAATTTACTTTTTTATAATTTTACTTTCATTTTATTATTTGTGTGTGTGTGTGTACCGTCAAATCAGATCTGACTGGTACAGGAGGAAATTGTCCCTCCTTCCCTGGCAGAGAGTCTGGTGGATTCGAACCGTGCACCTCTGGGATTGCAGTGCAGCTTCTTGCCACTAGGCCACCAGAGCTCCCCAAGCAATTTACTTTATTATGGTTAATTTTTTATATAATACTTGGTATTATATTTCTAACAGTGGAATGTTTAGAATGGCACTTATTGATGAAAATCTATTGACTGTCAAAGCACTCGGGGAGCTCTGGCAGCATAGTTCTGAAGGAGAGCTGTGTGGCTAGCCAAAAGGCCATTCAAACCACCAGCTACTCGGCAGAAAAAGATGGACAGTCTCCTCGTGCTTGATTTACAGTTTCTAAAAACCTCTTGGAGGATCTGCTATGAGTCAATTGTCAAACTACTGTAGTAACTGCTACAAGCAGAAGCATGTAGGCAAAATTACTGAGCTTTAAAGACAAATTTAGGCTTGACATTCAGCTCTACCACTTACCACTAAAAGCTAACTTATATAGCAAACATCTGCAAACTTTTTTGCAAATAATGTTATTTCTCTGAGCCTCCTTTTCCTTATCCTTACAATGTGAATAATATATAATCCACAGGGTTGTTGTGGGGGCTCTGTAAAATAATGAATGTATATAGTGATTATTATAGTTCTTGATAGATAAATGGTAACTATAATTTTAATTAAAAATAGATCATGTGACTTAAGGTTCTGAAATAATACATATTTTCAAGTGCTATTCTGCTTATAAGCTCTTTTGAATGTATTATGTCTTTACCTTGGGGCAAGACTAATATTTTCTCAACAAAGTTGTGCTATGGTTAAGTTACAAACCTTTGTATCTTTCTTCCTCAAAGCATTTAGAGTTGACAATAAATAAAACTATGAATATGAAATAAATAGAAAACTAGGCTATGGTCAGCAAAAACTCTCAAATATTTAATTGCTTGAATAATTTACTTAAGGATGCTAACATTCTGTACGTGTGTACATGTGTATACTACATTCCTGCATATTGTTATTATTAGCAGCCATGAAATTCCAGTGATTATTCTTTTCTAATGGCATGTCCAAATTAAATGAGTCCTTACAGCTAAGAAGGAACATTCTGGCTGTACTTGTTTTCTCATATGTAAGTTTGTAGTATTAAATATTTAATATCATGGAAAATGTCAGCAAAAGAGAGGAAGATCTACAACTAAGAGTTTGAGCAGAATGGAGATTGTAAGGATGGTGCAAGATAGAGTAAGGTTTATATCCATTGTTTATAGGGTCTCTGTGAGTTGTTGTTGATTTGATGGCACCTAACAATAAAAAATTTATATATATGATTATATAATGTGAAAGTGATATCACACTTCTCACATCGTTTGTTAGTCTAAATAGTCTTAAATGGATTAAGAATAGAATGCAATACTCTCTTATCCAAACTCAGCCTTAACCATATGTAAAGGAGTTCCCTGGGAAGTGACCTGTAACAACTTTCCAACAGTGGCTCCTAGAGAGAAAGATGGACAAATCCCAACCTATACAATTTGCAGCCTCATAAAACCCACTCCCCAGGTCAGTTAGTTATGAGCTGATTCTTACCCTATGGCAATATGTTGAATAAAATAAAATAAAATAAAATAAAATAAAATAATAAAAAGGGAAGAAATTGAGTCAGAGACTTAATAACCTTAAAGCACTAATTGTCAAGAATAGAGTGCTTATTTTGGGATCTGACTCCCTGCACCATGAAACTCTTTCACTCTATGGATGGCTAAAAATGTGGAAATCATAAAGGAATTCTCAGCCTGTGGACATTGAATGAAATAAGAGAATTCCTCCAAAACGTCACAAAGAAACTTTGTTTTGTGCTTGTAACCCTCTCACTAAAATTCATTGCCATGGTGCCTGAATTTACTCATCCTAAATTGTAACAAAAGATAAATAAAGTAGAAATTTAGACTGTCAATGACTTCATCTTACTTGGATCCATGATATATTACACTGGGAACATTTGTAGTCAGGGACCTATCTAAATTATTGAGGAGCAATGAAGTCAATTTGAGGACTAAGGTGAATCTGATTCAGGCTTTTTTCATTTTAATCACTTGCTATGCACCTGAAAATTGGACAATGAATAAGGATGAATAATAAAAACTGATGACTTTCAATGGTGATTTTGGAGAAGAGTGATGACTGTCTCATGGACTGCCAAAAGAAAAATAAACCAGATATGTCTTGGACAAGGTACAGCCAGAGTGCTTCTTGGAGACAGGGATGGCAGCGCTTTATCTCACATACTTTAGGCGTGTTACTAGGGGAAGTTATTACTTGGAGAGGGTCGTCATGCTTGGAAAGGTGGAGAGACGACAAAGGAGAGGAAGACCCTCAATGGGCAGGAGTGACATAGTCTTTGCAGCAATGGGCTTATATGTGTGTCAGAAATTGTGAAGATGGTGCAGGATATGACAGGGTTCATAGATAACACATATAGGGTTGCTCTGAGTTGCAGGCAACTCAATGGTGCATAGCAACAACACAATACACTCTGAACTAGAAGCCTAGAACCACCGTTTTCTGTAAAGTCTAGAAAGAGTGTCAGATTTATAATCTGAAGATAGAGGAACAAATGTAACAAGTGAAAGAATAAGGAGGGAGAGAAGTTGTATTGTAATTCCTCCAACAGCAGTGGACAGAGGTATGGTTACGTCAACCATAAGGTTTTTTTGCTGTTTTCTTCTGATCTTTTCTTGCAAACCTTCATATTTGAATCCAGATGTGTTCATTGGCAAATTTTTCTTGTGGTTCATGCAATCGTCTCACTCCCTCTTCCCAAAGTTAGTAGCAAATCTGAGATCTCTCAGCAGTTTTCTTGGATCTTGGACCTTCTGGTCCTTTCATCAGTTTTGTAAAACATTTTTTTTTACAAATGCCTTTCTACTCGAAATAGTTAGAATGGTTACCACCATCATGACCCAACACAAACTGAGAACTTTATTGCCCTAAGTGATTCCATGAAACTAAATCAAAAGAAAAAACTCTGGAATTTATTATCTGTTGTGGTTATGTGTAAAACCAGAGATGATCTCATTGTTGGTATAAAACTGTATACGGAAGACTCATGTGTTGCAATGAAGTATAATTACTTAAATTGTTTACTACTGTTACCTGTGGAAAATTAGACTACAAAGCTTGGTAGATTAAGTAATAGGAGTAAAGTTTTTCAGGGATTAGTAGAAAGATTATTCTTTGGATATCGTTGTTAGGTGCTGTCGAGTTGCGTATGACTCATAGTAACCCTAGGAACAACAGATCTGAAACTTGGCCAATTCTGTGCCATGCTCATAATTTTTGAAATACTTGAGACCATTGCTGCAGTTACTGTGTCAATCCATCTGGTTAAGGGTTCCTCTATTTCACCGAACCTCTATCTTTCCAAGTATGATACTCTTTCTAAGGAATGGACTCTTTTAACAACTTTCCCAAAGTACGTGAGACAAAACTTGGTCATCTTTGCCTCCAAGGAGCAATCTAGCCATACTTTTTCCATAACATATCTGCTTATTGTTTTGCAAGTCAATGGGATATTCAGTATTCTTTTCCAACACCACAATACTTATTCTGTAATTGCTATTCATTGTTCAATTTTCAGGTGCAAAGTGACTAAAAAGACATTCATCAGTGATTGAATGGCCTGAAACAGATATACATTAGTTTTCAAACTGGCGTCACTGTCATTTGGAGAAATCCCTGACTGCAGACTTTCCCAATGCGATACATCTCCTGATCTCCTGAATGCTGGTATCAAGAACATTGACTGTGAATACAAGTAAGATGACAGAGTTGACAATTTCAATCTCTTCTCCATGAATCATGATGATGTCTATTGGTCCAGCATTTAGGATTTTCGACTTCTTGATGTGAGATTAAATCTAAATTGAAGCCAGTAGTTTCCGATCCTCTACAGCAAGTGTTTCAAGTCCTCCTCAGTTTCAGCAAGCAGGGTTGAGTCATCTGCATAGTTGTTGTTGTTGTAGTTATGTGCCATCGAGTCATTTGTGACTCATCG
>NW_006399758.1:24047377-24052551 GCF_000299155.1 Elephantulus edwardii | reverse complement strand
GGAATTAAGGTCAAATCTTGGTTCCCGTGGACTTGACTTAATTTTCCTCAACTTCAGCTTGAATTTGCATATGAGTATTTGGTGGTCTGTCCCACAATCAGCACCTGGCCTGGTTTTCACTGTTGATATTGAGCTTTTCCAGCAAATCTTTCCTATCGATTTGATTCCTATGCATACCATCAGGTGAAATCCATGTGTATAGCCTGCATTTATGTTTCTTATAAAAGATATTTGCAGTGAAAAAGTCATTAAATGTGCAGAACTTTATCATTTTATCTCCAGCCTCATTTCTGTCACCGAGTCCATGTTTTCCAGCCTCTGATCCTTCTTCCCTGTTCCCAACGTTTGCATTCCAGTCGCTCATTATTATTAATGCATCTTGATTGCATGTTTGATCAATTTCTGACAGCAAAAGTTGTTAAAAATCTTCTCTTTCCTCTTCTTTGGCTCTAGTTGTTGGTGCATATATTTGAATGATAGTGGTATTCACTGGACTTCCTTGTATGCATATGGATATTATCCTGTGGCTCACCACATAGTATTTCAGGAGAGATCTAGAAATTATTTTTTTAATTATGAAACCAACCCCATTTTTTCTCACCTTTTCATGCCCAGCATAGTAAATCATATAATCATCTGATTAAAAATGTTCCATGCCAAGCCATCTCATTTCTCCAATACCTAGTATGTCAATATTTATGCGTTCCATTTCTTTTTTAACAGTGTCCAATTTTCCTACATTCATGATTCTCACATTCCATGTTCCAAACACTAGTGTCTCCTTACAGCTGTTTCTCTTTTACCGTGTGCAGATTGTTAATAAACCTTGCTCTAATCCTTACACCACAATCTTCTTCATAGAGTCCAGGTTCTCGAATGAAAAGTTGGATGTTAATTAACCATATTGTCTATGTATTATTATTACTTGATTTATTTTCATAAGAAAAGATGATTTGGCAATAAAAATTAAAGTTATTCATGATCTTCCTCAAGGTAGGCCTGACTATTTTTATATGTGAATGTGAATCTGGTCATTGCAGAGACCAATACAGAGCTCCTGACTGGATCATCTTTCACTGACCACCACCCACCTCTAGTCATCTAATGGCAACTTAACTAGTTCCCATAATCATTGAGAAGGCAGTGATTTGTCACCATAAGAATAGGCATGTATCTATCATTACTGCTGTCTGATGGATCTTGGCTGAAAAGCAGGTAATAAAAAAAGAAAGTCTATTTGTGTTTTATTGATTATGCAAAGGTATTTGATTGTGTGTATCATAACAAACTGTGGTTAACACTGAGAAGAATGGGAATCTTAGCACATTTAATTATGCTAACATGAAACCTATACCTAAACCAAGAAGACGCTACCTGAACAAAGCAAGGGAATACTGCATGGTTCAAAATCAGATAATACCAGGGTTGTATCCTTTTCTACACTTACTCAATATGTATGCTGAGCAAGTTATAAGGGAAACTGCACTTTATAAAGAAGGGTGTGCCATCAGGATTGGAGGAAGACTCATCAACAACATGCATTATGCAGCTAACAAAACACTGCTTTTTAAAAACAAGAAGGACATGAGGTACTTGCAATAGAGGATCAAGGACTACAGATTTCAATTTGGATTGCATCTCAACATCAAGAAAATAAAGATCCTCTCTCCTGTACTAATAGGCAACATCATGATAAATGGAGAAATGTTTGGAATAAGTAATTATATCCTCTGACTTGGATTCATAATCAAAACCTTTGGTACTAGCAGTCAGAAATTCCAGAGACATATAGAATTGGGAAATTCAACTGTCTGTGACCTCTTTAGAGTTGTGAAGGGTAATGATGTCTGTTTAAAGACTACGAAGTGCCTGATTCAAGTAATAGTCTTTCCAGTCACCTTCTATGTGTCTGAGAATTGGACAATAAAGAAGGGTGCCAGGAGAAGAATCAATCCCTTTGTATCTTCCTGTTGGATAAAATTGCTTTATATCCCATAGACTGCCAAAAGAATGAGCAGATTTATCTTGGAGAAAGTGAAATCAGAGTGCTCCTTGGAGGCAAGTTTGGCAAAGCTTCCTCTGACATACTCTGAGCATGTTTTCAGGAAAGGCTATTCCTTGACTGCATTAAGCAGATAACATAATTTCACTTGCTTAAAGTGAGGAGGACCTGAAACCCTTGCTGTAGAAGATTAAAGATTATAGCCTTCAATATGGATTATAACTCAACATCAAGAAAATAAAGTACTTTACTACTAATAGACAAAATCATGATGGAGAAAGATTGAAACTGTCAATTATTTAATCTTCTTTGAGTCCACAAACAATATTCTTGATACTAGAAGTCAGAAGATCAGGAGATCTATTGTTTTGGGCAAGTCTACTGTCAGAGACCTTTCCAAAATATAGAAGAACAATGATGTGAATTTGATGATTAATGTGCATCTTATTCAGATCATGGTCTAACAAGTAACTTACTCTTTATGTAAGGTCAGGATAAACAATAAGGATGACAGAGAATAATAATGCCTTTGAGTTGTGATGTTGAAGAAGAAACTGTATATTACATGAATTCTTGTTGATGGAATTGTAAGATGGTAGAACCACTCTGGAAGGAAAGTTAGCATTTCCTCAAAAAGCTGAACATACAAATTCCTATGACCCAGCTATTCCACAACTTGGAACATACCCTGAGAAATTGAGAACTGAGGAACAAATGGAAAATTATACAACAATATTTATAGCATCCTTATTCATCATCACAAGAACATGGAAATGGCCCAAATATCCAAACACAATGGAATGAATTGAGAAATTATGTTACATTTACACAATGGAATATTACACAGCATGCAGGAGCAATGATTTTTTTTTAAAATTACTGCCTAACTTGGGAGAGACTGGAGAGTATTATGCTAATTGAACTAACTCAGTCCCATGAGGACAAACACTACATAAGACCATTATTGTAGAACATGTTTGAGGATCCAAGGAGGGAGGATGGGAGCAGAAGAGTGAAGATGAAGGGGGTAAGGTGGAATGGGGTGGGGCAGTGTTTAATCAGAGGGTCACACAATCTGATGGGTGGATAGAGAGATGAGTAAAGCAAATGAGGGTGATTCCGTGTGAAAAAAACCTGTATAAGAACTATATAAGTAAATCAGTATAAAAGAAAAATTTTATTAGAAAAAAATGTGAAGCCAGAGTGCTCCTTGGATCCCAGGAAAGACTATTACTTGTGAAAAAGCAGGACTTGACATGAAGGATTGGGAGGAGAATAGAAAAAGAGTGGATAGATAATGAACAGTGTATTGGAACAGATGAAGGAAATAATTGTTTAAAAAGAACATATAATTAGGCATTATGTGTAAGACAATGGTCCAGAATAAGAGTCGCATTGCATAGAGGACTGGGTGGGGAGGGGAGGAAGAAAATGTGCAACAATGAATGAAAGAAAATCCATTGTTCCTCAGTTCTCATTTTCTCGGGGTTTGAGCATTTAGACAAAACAAAACAAAAAAAAGAAAAGAAAAGCTGTTTCCTTTTAGCCAAAGGATCATAATAAAATTTAGAACTTTTAAATGATAACCACCATATTTAACTAAATACCATGGGGAAAAGGTAGCCTCATCACTAATGCCATTAGCAATGCTCCCTCCAGTGTGAATTTCAGACTTCCATCCTCACCCAGCTGTACCAAGGCACTTTGTTCTATTAGAGAGATGTGTCAAATAAAACCAGGAGAGAGATGAAACTTGTATCTATGTCCAGGAGTTTGTGTCCAAGTGTGTGCTTACGTGCATATGTGTGATTGTAGACCTCACTTCTTCTTTCACCTGGAAGTGATAAGACACCCTCTTCTTTTGGTCAGGGTGCAAACAGAGGCATAGTGAGAAACTTGAACTGTCTCCACTTATACTCCCCAACCCCACATGCACATCAATGATGCAGAGTGTGGGAGGATTTTGACAGTCACATGCCAATACAATCTCAGAGGAAATTTTTATGAATGTATGTGTGTGTGTCTGTGTGTGTGTGTGTGTGTGTGTGTGTATAAGAAAGAGGGAGAGAATTATAGATAACCAAAAGTCTTACAGCACAATACACAAAATGTCCAGAACATGACTGAAAATTATGTCATACTAAGAATTAGGAAAATCTCACCTTGAATAAGAAAAGATAACAACATTAAAATGGCTCAGATATTAAAATTATCTGCAGGAATTTTAAAGCAAACAGCATTTAAAAAAGTTTCAACAAGCAATTATGAATACACTTGGAATAAATTAACTCTAAGAAAATTTCAGCAAAGAAACAGGAGATAAAAAAAAATTATTCAGTTCACTTGAGAACTGAAAAAAAAATGCACACCAATCAAAATGGAAAACTGAAAAAATGGACTTAATAGCAAAACTGAGCAGACAAATTTATCAGTGAACACAAACACAGAAGTAGAGACATTACTTAAATTAAACAATATATGAAAAAACTGAAGGGGGAACATGTCAATATTTGGGCTATTAAAGTTCTGGAAAGAGAAAAGGAAAAGAACTGGTAAAAAATGATTTAATGATAATTGAAAGTTTTTCAAATATGGTAAAAGACATACATACATACAGAGTCAAAGAATGAGACAAACCAAAGGAATCCAAAGTAATCCATACAGAAATGAAATAATAATTAATCTTATATATTTTTTTTTTCAGAAAGGAAAAATAATTTGAACACCTATGCATTTTTTAATCAGAAACTGTGAAGATCAAAGAGAGTGACATTACATATTTCAAGACAGAAACTGTTGATCCAAAAGTCTATGGTTAATGGATCTACCTTTTAAGATGATGATGAGTTAATCAAATTACCTCATAAAATTGATGTCATTAGTGCACTTACCCCAAAGAGGTTTAGGGCAAAAAGGAGAGTTTCAGAAGAGAAAGTATACTATCAAGAAAGTATCTTCAAACATCAGGAAGGAAAATAGAACAATGACAAGAGTAAAAATAATAAAAAACAAAGATGGTATGGTATGAAAGGAAAATCAGACATGTGTCTATTGTAATTGTTACAAAACAAAATGTGCATGAATTACTGGGAAAAATAATGTGCTTTGAAAACTTTTGCTCAATCCAACACCCTTTCATGATTAAAGCACTCAACAAAATAGGATTAGAGGG
>NW_006399758.1:24042856-24044876 GCF_000299155.1 Elephantulus edwardii | reverse complement strand
GAGTGATAGGGAATGGCAAGGGACACACTGACAAAGGAGATTAATCAGAACTGGCTTTGACAAGCACTGTGGCAATTGGACAATTAAAACAGACATGGGGGGTGGAAAGAAGAACAAACTGGGGATGAGGGTGGAGAAAACAGTGCAACAATGAATGAATGGAAACCCAAAAATCTCTGTAAATGTTCATTAAAACGAATAAAATTTTATAGTAAAAAAAAGAAAAGGATAATCTTGATGGATTGATACTATAACTAGGTTGATGGGGGTAAGTGTATTGGAGTCGTGAGACAGGCTGAGCATAGGGTAGGCTTCAGAGCTCTTGTACATACGAGTTTCGAGGTGAATTGACAGCACATAAAAACAACCCGCTCATTAGCAGCAGCAATTCCTTGCTACGCAGAAACAGGTATGCTTTCTTTGTGAATCTTAATTTCCTTAGGTTCAAATGAGATTCTACTTCCTACTATTTTTAAACATAGAGATACTACCTCTCGTCTGAGGAAAATGATAGTGGACTCATTAGGCCATGTGCATAATCCTCCGAACGTGAATGTAAAGGTAAAATGTTACCTAAGGCTTAGGCAGGGAATGAGAAATAACTGGAAATACATACAATGGATATTTTCTTTGGGAGGCTAGGAAAGTTATACAATTCTGAATTGCGGTGATTAATGCCTAACTCTGTAAATTTAGTGAAAAAGTAAATTATGCACTGCAAATGAGTAAATTTATTGGGATGTAAAGTATACTTCAATAGAATTCTAGAATACTGGGAGAAAGAGTTCCTGCTCATTTACACAGAATGGAAGGGAGTCTGAGAAAAGCATTTCCCCGAATACCTGCTAGCAGGGTTCTGAATTAGAATATGTTAATAGAGGCACTCAGAGAAGAGTTGTTTTGTACCCTTCAGTTGGAATTTTCAGAGAATGTTAATTGTACAGAAGGAGATTTCCCATTCTTCTTTCAAGAAATAGCTGGTGGAATTCAATCACCTGCCTTTGGTTTGGCAGCACAACTCTATAGCCACTAAGCCACCAGCGCTCCCTCATGCAAGAATAGAAGAGAGAAGAAAAACTCAAATCATAGTTAGTTCTAGAACAGCAGGAAATAGATGCATGCTTTCCAACAGATGGGAGAATTTGAAGGGCTTGGGGGCATTTTCTTGAGAAAAATACTGTCTTCTTGGTGCTAGTGGCAGCTGTCATTTCCACCCAGTGTTCAAAGTTCAGGGACCATAATCTTAAACATTCTGAATATGAAAGTGAGGGGGGAAACTAAGAGTTATCCACAGATTTTCCTGACTTTGATTATTCACATCTTACTAACTGCTTAGTAAGCACTCAATTCTCTCTATTAAATTCTGTCCAGTTTGAAATCCCTAGAGCTGCGTAGTCCACACAGAAACCAGTAGTCACATATCTGTGGAGCAATGGAAATATAGCTAGTGGAAGGAAGATTTTTAGTTTTAAATTTTTAAAGATAGCTAAAAACTTTATTTATTATAAATTGATTTGCATCTAAAAATTAACACTAACTCCAGTTATTTAAAAACATTAACATATAATTTAAACAACTAGGTTATATCAATTAATTTGTTTACAAATTTCATGAAGTCTAAATGCAAATAGAAATGTTCTGGAATAATTTCATTGTCCTGATTGTAATGTGATCTCAACATCAGGATATAAAAATAATATGAAATACATAATTAGTAATTTTACATTGGTTTTCTTCTGAAATTATAAATTTAGATAAACAGTTTAAAAATTAAATTACATATTCTTCCCGTCACGTTTCTTCTTTCTTGTAAAATCCAAACTAATAAAAAGAAATGTGTATTTGTTGACCAGTGTATTACCTTGAGTCTGAAAACCTCTCCATTTTTCTCATTACCTACAAAGAATCTGTATATCGTTCAAAACCCATTTCTACATTTTTTTCCTTTTAGAGTAAGGCCTGGGCTTCCCGAGTTTTCTTCTTTATGTTCCCGACTATAGCATTCTTCAGTTATAAGTTA
>NW_006399758.1:24034134-24042156 GCF_000299155.1 Elephantulus edwardii | reverse complement strand
TTGCTCTTCAGTATTCTAGAGAGGTCCTCGACAACAGACTTTCCCAATGCAATTAATCTTTTGATTTCCTGGCTGCTGGTACTAACGGTGTTGATTGTGAAGCCAAGCAAACTGAGACTGTTAACAATCTAAATTTCTTCACCATCAATTACGATGATGCCAGTTGGCCTAGTGGTGAGAATTTGTTTCTTGATGTTGTGTTTCAATCCATATTTGAGGCTGCAGTCCTTGACCTTCTACAGCAACGGCTTCAGACCCTCCTCAGCTTTAGCAATCACAGTTGTATCATCTGCACAATGCTGGCTGTTGATGAATCTTCCTCCAATCCTGATGCCACATTCCTCTTCATAAAGCCCAGCTTGCCACTTAGACTTGCAGATACGGATGGCAGCTCAGGCTGAGCCCCAAATATGGGAACACAAAGGAAGGAGGAACAGTTGCAAGCAGACATTAGTGATTGGAATGTGAAATGTGAGAAGCACGATGTAGAAAATTTGGACATTGTTAATAAATATTGTATGCCAATATTTTTCCATCTTTTCAAATAAAAAGAGTATTGGTTTTCATACATTTCCTTTAGATTTCTCTTTTTATTTGAAAGAGGGAGAGTTTATAAATATGGTTCATCTTTTCCTCCTATCTCAATAACTTCTCTCCTTTCTCAAAGGTATCCTCTATTCTTAATCCAATTAATTCTATATTAATACATTGAAAGACTTTTATGGCATACAAACTCTCTCTGTGTTGTTGCTGTTGACTAATAATCATCTCATCATAAATGACCTTGCCTTGCATTTCCAAGGCTCTAAATCACATGCTAGGAGATTACTCACTTTTCTCTCTGAGAACTGCTGGTGGATTTGAACCATCAGAAAGACACAGCCCTTGGGTTAACAGCACCATTCCCTATGGACTAGACCACCAGAGCATTTTATGGAATACAAAATTTATATATTAGACATTGAATGTAGTGTATTCACAAAAGTGTTGTGGATCTAGTATATACTTAGAGATTTTACTTTTTAATGACATTCAGTGTGTCATCATCAAAAGTAATGGCACACTTTGATCAAGATAAATGAAGCACTTAGAAGTACAAGCAGAAAAAAAAGAGGAATTTTTGGTAAATCCTAGAAAACATACAATTTTGTAACAAGCACCACCAAAAAATGTAAATGTAATTACTTCTGTGTATGTGTACGTATATCTCTGTGTGTGGGTATGTTTGTGTGTGTGGGTAAGTTTATGTGTATGTAGGTATGTTTGTGTGTGTATGTGTGTGTGTGAGAGAGAGAGAGAGAGAGAGAGAGAGTGTGTTTATGTGTGTATAGACAGGTTTCTTTGTGTGTGGATATGTTTATGTGTGTATATAGGTCTGCATACACATGTAGCCAAATGTATATGTATATATACAGGTTTATATAAATATATATGAAACGGTATGCCACGTATTTGTTCTTTGAGTAAATAAATAAAGCGTACAGGTGTCAAAATTACAGATTTTTTTAGCTATAACTAAACTTTTTCAGGACCGGAGTTCTGTATTTGAAGCTTTAGGATGACAGTTCATGTAACTATAGTCAATTAGAATAATATAGTTCATAATATAGTGTAACTGTTGTTTGATGGGAACTTTGGGAACTTCTGGATCCTTAAAAACTTGAGAGCAACTATCTAACACAACAAATGACCTCATTTTGGCTGGAGTAAAAGAAAAAGAACAAAACAAAAAACTCAGAAGTTAGTCTACAGGAATTAAGTCCAGAGGAACCACCTCATCTATTTAGAGGCCAGAACTAGGATCCTCATCGTTATCACTAATGATCGTTTTGTTCAGGGCTACAAGAAAGAGAGCCTGATAGAACGGGAGCAAAATGTGGAAAAGAACTCAAATTCTTAACATTCTAATTGATTGAACCACTTGAGACTAGAGGATTCTTCATGACTATCATCTGAGATCCTCCATAAATCTCAAAATAAAACTGCATCTTGAGGGCGCCTTTAGTAACAGACGGCTTGTGGTGATACAAACATGGCATTGTACGTTAAGCAGCTCATTCCTATAAATTTTCTGTCCATATTGCCTGGCAACCATGTACATGTCTACGTGCTTCTTTAAAATCTAAATTCACAAACACTCAAGATTTGTGTAATTAAAAGCTTTTATTCACATTAATATTGGGGAATACAGTTTCATATTTTATTTAAGAAAAGTGATTTTAGTAACTAAAAGGCTATCACACTATACTATACTATTGAAATTGTATATTACATTAATTCAGAATCAAAAGTCATGATATCTGAATGTGCAAATTGTTATAACAACCTAAAGGTGTTAATAACAATAATGATGATGACATTTTGCTGAGCATATCGCAAACTGCCAAGTTAGGTATTGTTGTAGTTGTTGTTGTGTGCTGTCAAGTCAGAACTAACTCATAGCTGGGCCCTAGTGAGTTTTCTGAGGAAGTTAATCACACGGGAGTAAATTGCCCATCATTCTCTAGCTGAGCAGCTGGTAAATTCGAACTGCTGCTTTCAGAATTGCTGCACCAGTGGTACCACATAGAAATGTCACAGCAATCTGACAAATAATATTTGTGTTAACCATCTTAATATGTGGAAAGAAGGGGTTTGTTAAGGGTTAAGTCACATAGATAGCAAGTTGTAGAACAAGCACATAGAGCCACCATGATCGAGATTTTATTCCATTCTTTGTACTTTCAACCAGGATGGACAAAGAAGAGAATAAAGATACTACTGAAATCTCACAAAGAAAAAAAGGAAAAGAAAGATCTAATTATTTTTAAAATCATCTTTGAGTGTGAATTACTTGAGACACAGCTTCATATTCGCAACTTTGAAACATGGGCATTTGGTGACTGATGACAGTAATTTGAACTTTGACATTTTGAGAATCAGGAGAATTGTAATAATGGGTTTGATTTCCTACAGAATAAACACACTTCTTTTAGTTGGGAAACATAAAGACTGAAATTTGCAAGATTCTTGTAGGTTAGATCTAACATATATTTTCTTCTCATTATAAAAATTCAGAGAGGAAGTGACTGGAATTTTTGCCTTTACAAACCTTGCCAATGGTATGCAGAAATTCTATGTGGCACCGGTGCAGTTTCAGTTGTGAACTCCCATGCTTTGAAATTTTAGACTAGAGTATGTCTTTTGGTGCCTAGGTTAGAAATCTGAAACCCTCATTATTTCTGCATTTGTTAAACTATGTCTTTTGTTCCACTTGCAGACCAAGCAGGCAGCTTTGATAAAACTTGATCTACATTCAGAGATTTGCTCTGATCTCGACTTTCTAAATGGTTCATCCCAGGGCACCCTAGAATGTTTGAGAAGACACTTTTAACTGGCTTCCTTTTTGTTCCTTTTAGCTTGGCTGTTTTCATTTACATACCTGAAACTTAAATTTTGCATTTGTTCTATTTAATTCCAAGACTGGAATGGTTCTGGGGTAGTTCTATTAGAAAAGCTTTGCATTACATGTATTATGCTAGGTTTTAGAATTTTGTAAATTAAAACTCTTATTTGAAATTTATTTAAAAATAATAATTTAGTTTACAATATTTCCTTGTGATTTGGTCCAGAGGATTTGTTTCTAGAGTTATCAAGACTTTCACAGGAATTTTTTTCTGAGTCACTGGAAATTATTAATTTGCATTACAATATAGTGATATTGAGGCTTTCTTGATGTCTGGAGTGATGAAAGATTTTTATAATGGTACCTTTTTTGGAACTAAGAAATATTGGGTATGTTTACCTATGATTAGCCAAAAAAAACCCCCAATCATGTAAAAACCAATAACTGAAAAAAAAAAAAAACATTGTTTTCACTGAAAATTTCCATTAACAATGTAACCTGATTCCTAGTAATCACTGAGGATATTAAAGTATGGCTTATTTTGGAGTTCCATATATAAACAATTTGGGGAACTAATATACCAACTAACTGACAGTACCTGTGTATTTTCAAACTACTTTCTACATATCATTGTTTTATTAGAACACAAAATATCAAACTAATGATAACCATGGCCTATGCATGTGCTTATATACCCTATAATTACATCAGTCTTCTATGTCTTTACATTCACCAAACTCTTCACCACAGTACCTACATGATAACAAATAGAACAATATGTTTGGAGGAAAATTCTCTCTACCTTTCTCTTTTTTTTTCTGAATATAATGACTTATTGGTAAGGAATTGTGTTGCCAGCAAAAAGGTATGTGGTTCAAAGGCACCAGCTGCTCCATGGAAGGAAGATGAGCAATCTTCTCCCGTGCCTCTGAAAACCCAGTGGAGGGTCAGAAATGAACTGGTTCTGACTCGAAGGTTTGTTGTTGTTGTTGTTCTGTGTCATCAAGTGACCTGTGACTCGTAGTGACCCAATGTGTAATAGCTCTGAAGCTTGGCTTGTCCTGAGCCAATCTCACTGATTTTGACACTCTTATCCCCACTGCCTTAGTCACTGTACCAATCGATCTCATCTGGGCTCTTCTTCTGTGGCATCCCTCCACTCTTCTGAGTATGATGTCCTTCTCCAAGGTTCGTTCCCTCCTGGCCACATGCCAAAGTACGTAAGACAGAGAATCAAAACGAAGGAGAACTTGGTTTCATTCTCTCCAAGAGAGACCTATTTGTTTGCTAGGCGGTCCATGGTATGTTCAAGGCTCTTCCCCAGAACCACAATTCAAAGGCATACATTATTCTTCTGTCTTCCTAAGTCATTATCCAGGTCTCAGATACATAGCAAGTAATTGTGAAAATCATGGGCTCTATGAGTCCTCTAGACTCGAAGTCACAGCACAACAAAACAACACACAAAACTTTCAGTAAGGCAATAATGTGAAAAGTTCTTGATGCAAAAATAAGGGTTTTTTTTTCTCTCTTATGGGTCAATTCTGCTAATAAACAAACTGTATTTTTCTGTATTCTTTATATCTCTACATTTTCTTAATTAAGTTTGATTATCACTATTGTTATTAGGTTCTATTCAGAGACCCTGCAGAGTGACTCTGTGATACACAGATTTGAAACCTGTCCTATCCTGTGCCATCCTCACCATCTCTGATACATATAAGTCCATTGCTGCAATTACTGCGTTATCTATCACGTTGGAGGTATTTCTGTTTTGTGCTGACCCTCCATCCTTCCAAGTATGATTTCGCTTTCCAAGGAATAGCCTTTCCTAGTAATATGTCCAAAGTATGAGGGACAAAACTTTGCCATCCTTGCCTCCAAAAAATACTCTGCTGCACCTTTCCCAAGACATACATGTTTATTCTTTTGGTCAGTCCTTGGGATATTCAGTACTCTTCTTCAATGCCACAGCCCAAAGGCATCAATTCTCCTTCTGTCATTCTCATTGACTAGCTCTCAGATGCATAGAAAAGAACATGATCTGAATCAGGTACACCTTACTTGTCAAACTGATATCATTGCTCTTCAGTATTTTGGAGAGGTCTCTGACAGAAGACGCCCAAAGCAATCCTGACTGCTGGTACAAAAGTTGTTAATTTGCATCCAAGATGAAATTATTGACAAGTTCAATCATTTCAACATCTACCATGATTTTGCCCACTGGCCCAGTGTTGTTAGGTACTGTCAAGTTGAATATGATTCATAGTAACCCAGAGAACAACATATCTGAACCCTGCCTTGTCCTGTGCCATTTTCACACGTGCTGACACATGCGAGTCCATTGTGGCAGCCACTGCCATCAATCCACCTGATTTAGGGCCTTCCTCTCCTTCACCAACCTTCCACCCTTTCCAGTGTCATATCCCTCTCCAAGGAGCACCTTCTCCTAGCAACATGCCCAGAGTATGTGAACTGAAGCCTCATTATTCTTGCCTCCAAAGAGCACTCTGGCTGTACCCTTTCCAAGATGTATTTATTTGTTCTTTTGGCAATCCATAGGATGGTCAGTGCTCTTCTCCAACACCACAGCTCAAAGGCACCAATTATTTTTCCGTCATCTTTATTCACTGTGGAGCTCTCGGATGCATGGTAAGTGAATGGAAAGACTATGGCCTGAATCAGATGCACCTTAGTCCTCAAATTGACATCATTACTCCTCAATAATTTGGAGCGGTCCCTAACTGAAGATTTTCCTGGTGCAACGTGTCTCCTTATTTCCTGACTGCTGATACTAAGGGTGTTAATTGTGGATCCAAGCCAGATGAAGTTTCAAGTTTGACAGTTTCAATCTCTTTTCCATCCATTATGATGTTGCCTATTATTCCATTGCTAAGAATCTTTGTTTTCTTGACATTGAAATGCAATCCATACTGAAGGCTGCATTCCTTGATCTTCTGCAAGAAGTACTTCAAGTCCTCTTCACTTTTTGCAAGCAAGATTGTTTCATCTGCATAACACAGGTTATTGATGATTATCCCTCTAAACATGATGCCACATTCCTCTTCATGGAGTCCAACTTCTCAAATAATTTGCTCAGAGTACAGATTAAATAGGTATATAGAGATAGATAATACAACCCTTACACATTCTCTTCTTAATTTTAAACCACACAATGTTCCCCTGCTCTGCTCTGTTCATATAACAGCCTCCAGGTCCAGGTATAGGTTTCACATGGGCACTAAGAACCTTTGTTTTCTGGACGCTGAGATACAATCCATTTGACGGCTGTTGTCTTTGATCTTCTGCAACAAGTTCTTCTAGTCTTCCTTGCTCTCAGCAAGCAAAGTTGAGTAATCTGCATAATGCAGAGTGTTAATGAGTTTCCTCTGATCTTGTTGCCACATTCTCTTCATAGATCTCAGCTTCATGATTATTTGCTCAGCTGCAGATGGAATAGGTATGGAGAAAGGAAAAACACTGATGCAAACCCTTCCTGACTTTAAACCACTGTATAATTTTCCCTTGTTCCTTTTGGACAACACCTTTTTGGTTTAGGTATTTACTTCATACAGGCATAATTAAGCATCTGAGATCCTCATTCTTCTCAATGTTAGCCATAATTTGTTATGATCCACACAGTCACTAAGACACAGATAGACAGTCTTCTGGTATTTTCTGTTTTTAGCCACTGTTCATTTTCCATCAGTAATGATATCCAAATTGTCATGGCCTCTTCTAAACCCCACTTGAACTTCTGGCAGTTTTCTGACAATGTACTGCTGTAGCCAGTTTTGGATGATCATAAGCAATACTTTTCTTGCATGTGATAGCAATGATATTTTCTGCATTCTGTTGGATTGCCTTTCATGGGAATGGGAACAAATATGGATCTCTTTCAGTCAGTTGTCTGGACAGCTGTCCTCCAAATCCTGTCAAAGACTGGTGAGCACATCTAGGGCTGCCTTTGTTAGTTGAGACTTGTCAATTGGTGTCTTATCTATTCTTGGGGCCTTACCTTTTGCCAGTGTCTTCAGCATTGCTTGATGTTCTTCCTTTGTTACCAGTGGTTCTTGTTCATATAGTACTTCCCCCAAATTTTCAATATTGACCAATTCTTTCTGGTACAGTGACTCTGTGTATTCCCTACATCTTATTTAATGCTTAAATTAAATACAAGATTTTTCTCATGGTATCTTTCAATATTGCAACTTGAGACTTGAATTTGTTTTTCAATAGTATGGCACAATTTGAGTGTATCTTCATAGAAATCATTTATATCATCCTTACATGTAGCTCTATATGGATTATACTCAAATTGTGCCATGGACTAACCCATAGCTGACCCTCTGGTGAGTTTTCAGGGGCAGTTAAACACGTGGGAAGAGATTTCCCATCCTTCTCTCGTGGAGCAGCTGGTGAATTCGAACCACGTGCCTTTCAGGATTGCAGCACAGCTTCTCACCACAAAAGATTTTCTGTTGTGCCTCTTCTGACTACTGCTTCTGAGGTTCTGTTTTCTGTCAAGGGAAATACTAGAGGAAGGTTTACGTCCATGAAAATGAGGGCTTCTCCAAGGCAACAATTTGGTTGAGGACATTCTATTTCTCCTACAATTGTTCTCTATCCCCTCCCCT
>NW_006399758.1:24021358-24033919 GCF_000299155.1 Elephantulus edwardii | reverse complement strand
CAGCCCCCCCCCCCGGCCTATTTTTGGATTTCCTTGAACTGACACCCTTTCAGTTAGCAGCTGAAGTCATTAATGCTTACTAAAGCCCAACATCCTTTGATTGGATGCAAGTACAGTAAACTAAAAGGAAGAATGAGATTATAAACTGTGAAATTACAAAATTTAGCTAGCATGCAGCAGCAGAGAGAAAGTGCAGTGCTGAAAGAGGATTTTGAGGATGTTTGATCAAGAGTTTAGAATGTAATAATGTTTAAGCAAGATTCACATTCTCAATATATGAAATATATATGAAATGTATGTGAAATATAACATTATGGCTAGAACCCCAGGGTATGGAACTAATAAGCTGCTTGGCTACAAGGAGCATGGAAAAAAAATATCACGGTCATTGCTAGGCTTTGACATGGAGCTGTTCTTCTAGACCAACTGGCCTTATGTCCAACACAGAGGACTACTTTTACCCTAGAACGTCAGCTGCTCATCCCCACAAGCATAGATATTTACTCTGTTTGGGAGTTTGCCTTCACTATTCTCATAGCCTCAGCAGGATAGCTATCCACGGCTTATAGAATGGTACTTGAGAACCCTACATGGGCCACTCCCATGCACACAACACTCAGTAAACATTTCATAGATATCTCCTGAGTGAATTATTACTTGAATACACAAAATTTATCAGCAAGCCTAAGTGCATGTAGCCAGATATTAGCGAATATGGACAGAAATGGTGAAATGAGATAACTTGGCATGGGACATTTTGAATCAGATGATCATATGATTTACTAGGCTGGGGATGAAAAGGTGATAAAAATGGCATTGGTTTCATAATTAAAAATGTCATTTCTAGACCCATCCTGAAATACAGTGTGGTGAGCGATATGATAATATCCATACACATATAAGAAAGTCCAGTGAATACCCCTATCATTCAAGTATATGCACCAACCTCTAGAGCCAAAAAGGAGGAAATGGAAGATTTCTACCAACTTGTGCAATCAGAAATTGATCAAACATGCAATCAAGATGCATTGATATAGATGGGAGATTGGAACAAAAAAGTTGAGGACAGGGAAGAAGGCTCAGTAGCTGGAAAACATGGACTTGGTGAGAAAAGTGAGGCTGGGGATAGAATGATAGAATTCTACACATTCAATGATTTATTCATTGCAAATACCTTTTATAAGAAATATAAACACAGGCTATATACATGGATTTCACCTGATGGTATGCATAGGAATCAAATCGATTACATTTGTGGAAAGACTCACTGGAGAAGCTCAATATCATCTGTGAAAATGAGGTTGGGTGCTGATTGTGGGACAGACCACCAACTACTGATATGAAAGTTCAAGCTGAAGTTGAGGAAAATTAAACAAAATCTATGAGAACCAAAATTTGACCACAAGTCTGTCCCATCCGAGTTTCAAAATCATCTGAGGAACAGGTTTGAGGCCTTGAGCATCAATGAGTGTAGAACAAATGAGCTCTCAGAGGATATCAAGAAATCATCCATGAAGAATGCAAAAAATCATGACAAAGGCTGAAGAAGAAGAAAAGACCAAGATGAATGTCAGATGAGACTCTGAATATTGCTTTAGAGCATCAAGAAGCCAAAGCAAAAGGAAGAAATGAAGAAATCAAAGAACTGAACAGAAAATTTCAAAAGGCAGCTCAAGACAACAAAGCAAGATACTATAATGAAATGTGCAAAGAGTTGGAGTCAGAAAATAAAAAAGGGCTGAATGTGCTCAGTGTTTCTTAAGCTGAAGGAGTTGAAACACAAATACAAGCCAAGGGTGGCAATACTTAAGGATATTTTGGGTACATGTTAAATGATACAGGAAGCATTAAAAGAAGATGGAAGGAGTAGAGTCACTGTATCAGAAGGAATTGGCTGATATAGAAGAATTTAATGAAATATCATATGAGCAAGAAGAGCCTGTGGTGATGAAGGAGGAAGTTCAAGTTGCTCTGGAGGAACTGGCAAAAAGCAAGGCTCCAGGAGTCGATGGCATAGCAATTGACATATTTCAACAAACAGACGCTGGATGTGCTCACTAAGTTGTGCCAAGAACTCTAGAGGAGAGCGAGCTGACCAACTGACTGGAAGAGATCGATATTTGTTCCCATTCCAAGGAAAAGTGACACAACAGAGTGTGGAAATAATTGAATAATACCATTAATATCACATGCAAGCAAGGTTCTGCTGAAAATCATCCAAAAACGTTTGCAGCAATAGATCAACAGAGAGCTGCCAGATGTGCAGGCTAGATTTGTGGTACTAGGAATATTATGGCTAATGTTAGATGGATCTTGCCAGAAAGCAGAGAATATCAGAGGAATTCCTATCTGTGATTCATTGACTATGCAAAGGCTTTTGACTTGTGTGGATCACAACAAACTATGGCTGACTCTGAGAAGAATGGGAATCCAAAAACATTTGATTGTGCTTATGCGAAAGCTATACTTGGACCAAGAGGCAGTTGTCAGAACAGAGCAAGGAGACACTACATAATTCAAAATCAAGAAGGAGGTCTGTCAGGGATGTATTTTGTCACCATATCTTTCCAATTTGTATGCAGAACAGATTATCCGAGACTCTGAACTGTAAAAGGAGGAATATGGCATCAGGTTCAGTGGAAGAGTCATCAACAACCTGCATTATGCAGATGACACAACCCTGCTTGCTGAAACTGAGGAGGAACTGAAGTGCTTGCTTCAGAAGATCAAGTACTTCAACCCTCAATACGATTGAAGCTCAACATCAAGAAGACAAAGATTTTTACCACTCGGCCAATTGGCAGCATCAGTATGAACGGTGAAGAGATTGAGATAGTTAACAGTTTTGGTTTACTCAGCTCCACAATCAACACTCTCTGTACCAGCAGCCAGGAAATCAAGAGATGAATTGCATTGGGAAAGTCAGATGTGAGGGACCTCTCAAGAATACTAAAGAGCAATGACACCAGGCTGGAGGCTAAGGTGTGCCTGATCCAGGCTATAGTCTTCACAATTACTTGCTGTGTATTGGAGAATTGGACAGTGACTAGGGATGATAGAAAGAGAATTGACGCCTCTGAGCTGCAGTGCTGGAGAAAAGTGTTGAATATACCATGGACTGCTAGGAGAACAAACAGGTTTGTCCTGGAGAGGGTGAAAGTGGAAAGCTCGTTGGAGTCAAGGATTCTGAAGCTTCGTCTGACATACTTTGGGCATGTTGCAAGGAGGGACTGGTCATTGGAAAGGGACATCATGTTTGGGAGAGTGGAGCAACGTTGCAGGAGACAAGACCCTCAATGAGATGGATCGATTCTGTGAGTGGAGTGGTAGGAATGAGTGTGTTGGAGACAGCGAGGTTGGCACAGGATAGAGTGGTGTTAGGGCTTTTGTACATCAGGTCACTAGGAGTCGCAAGTGACTCGATGGCACATAACAACAGGGAAAGAATGACTCTTCATTGTAATAATGAGTGAATTAACAGCTATCCATATAGATAGATGTTGCTAGCTATATCTTCATCCTGTAAAGAACAGAAAGAGATTGTACCATGTTGGTACATTTGTCACTTAGTAGTGCAGTAGAAAAACATATTTTTATAGAAGAAATTTACTAATAGGTATGACATTGTCAAACAAGCAGATTGTTTCAGAAAGTTTCAGGTGATCTCTCCTTGATTTTTGTGGAGAAAGAAAAAAGGAATGATGAAAAGTAGGGGTGATCAGTCCAGCATGGCATTATTGCTAACCAGTCGGCTGTGATATACACAGCAAATGTTCATACACACACATTCACACATAAAGACCAATGTCAAATGCCCATTCATGTCATTGTGAAACAGGTAAAAAATACTGGGCTTGGACTCGTCTCTAGAGACACTGATTTAACTGGTTTGAGTGGAGCTGAAGTATCAGTAGTTTTAAAACTCCTTAGATATTTCTAATACTCAACAAGGAACAAGAACAATTGGTAAAGAGTAAAAGAAAAATAGAAAAGAAGAGTGTTGATTCTTTTTTTAAAATATATTTTTTTATTTTATTATTTTTGTGTGCGTGTACCGTCAAATCACATCTGACTGGTACAGGAGGAGATGGTCCCTCCTTCCCCGGCAGAGCATCTGGTGGATTCGAACCGTGCACCTCTGGGATTGTTGATTCCTTTTTATAAAATTAATGGAAAGTTGAATTATTTCTAGAGAGGATGGTAGCAACCGTACTATACTAAGGGAGTGTCTGAGGTATCTCTCTGTCATATTACTTCTTCATGGGCTGGATGAAATGATAGTTTTGTTTCCATTTAAACATCCCAGGCCTGATTCTTTAATTGATAACATTCAAAGCCTTTTTGTTTACCCCCTTATAAGGTTGCCAGAAATTTCCAGTCTAGATCCATGGGAGTTAGTTGCATACCCTACAAATTGTGTTTTTAATTTATTTCCTTTTACATCATATTTTCTAGTGACTAGTAATGTTTATAGTCTTCCTCCCTTCTCTCTTTATAAATGAAAGGAGATACTTTATTGTGTCAAAAAACATTTACAGAACTAAACCTGGCCAAATAGTAAGTCAATGTTCAAGGATTAGACCGCAGGGCCTTTTGCTCCCCATTCTGCTGCTTTACTCACTGAGGCATGTTGCTGGTATATGACTTTGAAGCCAGCTCCAGACTCTTTGGATTAATCCTCAGCCTTAGTGCCTTAAGACTTAGTGAGCTGCAACATACCAATTCCCACACGTCCCATTTCCCCTCGTGATGGGTTAGTTTTCGCTTCATCATTTCTGCAAGTATCATCAGTGTCAAATGGGTCGATAAAAGCATCAACATTAGGATAGTTCATGTCCCGGTGGTCAGCTGGTGCCTACAAGCTGAGAATCAGGCGGTGCAGCATTCCAGGAGTGTCCCCAAGACACAAGGATTAAGCTGAACTGACACGTTTCTCAGATGGAGCAAAACAATAATTTCTAATCTACTGCATTCCATTGTGGGATTGCTCAGTCATTTCATAGAGACGTCTGGCAACAATTAATACAGCCATAAAGAAGGGGGGAAATAACAGGGGAAAACATGCACACAAATTGAAAGCAGATATGTGAATGTTGTTGTCCCACAAATTTAGATCAACCACACGTCTGCCTGGAAACTTGTAACTAGCATTCATAAGTGATGTTATCATATAAATTGTGATGGGGAAATCACAATGGAACCCATTTATAGTTTCTGGAATTAATATCTATGTGCAGATAATTAAGAGTACAATAAAAATGCACAAAATGAACATACACAAGGGAAGACTGGAACTGAACATGATCCAAATATGTCGTATTGTGGAAACCTTGGGGAAATAAGGCTTTATGGGATACTGGCGGACAGCATTGCTGCTGGAACCAGGATTTTGAAGTTTTTGCAGTTTGACAATAATGCTTTCAGCTAATAAGGATGTGTGGGTGGAATGAAACCCACCACTCCTATTATTGTAGTTAGAATTATGCTCCTAATTCCCTTACTCTAATGGTAACATTACATTATATCAAGATCTGTCTTCTTCTTACTGTTTATATGCACATCTAATTAACATGATAAAGACAAAGACATGCACATGAACTTCAGGAACACTGAAATGTGTTCTAAGAGAGAAAAACGTAGTCATGTTACTCAATTTTAACCATTGGCTTATGAGAGAGCCTAGAGTGGTTACTGAAAGGTGGCCTAACAGCATTGTAAGTGATGCTTTCTTTATCTGATACTCCTACTATTTAGGATCATATGTTAAAAAGAATTATTTGCAATTATATGTACATAATTATATCAGGCTAGATATGTTCTAACTGATTTATATGTTTTATTTAAATACTTCATAGTATAATGCAGCAGGCATTTAGGGGAGAAAGTAAGTCTCATATTTCAGACACAATTTGGAGCATATGCAGTTTTTGGTGAGTTAGCTTTATAAAAATCCTGGTGTTCAAAATCAATAAGTTTACATTATCAACATGTGTGTGTGTGTGTGTGTGTGTGTGTGTGTGTGTGTGTTGGGAAATATGAAGAGAAGTCTAGATTTGGTTTCAGAATCTCTGCTATTTCTTAAAAAACAAAACCATCTGATGATCTGATAGATTATTTTATTAAACACAATTTCAAAACTCAAACAGTGAAATGTCTGAATACAGTTTCTATACCTCACCACAAAAACATGCTTTTCTTCTTCTGAGAAGGGTGGAAAAAATTAAGTTTATCACATAGCAAACATATAAGCTTCTGTTACAAATTGCTTTAAAGCGTTGTGTTTTGTGTGGATTTTTTTTGAGGGCTTAGTTTAGTTTAAGAAGGTTAAATATAGGATCAATTCCTCAATCTAGCTCAGATTACTTTAAACAGTTTTGATTTCTTGTTCATTTTGTCTTTGAGAAATTAAGTGAGAAAATGCTGCTTTTGGTATTGAACAGGTATTAAAGAAAAATCTTAAAATGTTTATTTTAATATGCCCTATTGGTAGTATCTTATAAAAAAAACCATTAAGCAAAATAAACCCAAATTCAAAACCCAAAGTCAATTTATCATCAAATAAAATATTAACATTTTTCTATACACTCCAATAATTATTATCTTCTTACACATAATAATGAAAAACCCATCTTTTCTCATGTAAATAAGACTTTCTTAACTGAAAATGGAAATGCTATTTTGTTGGGGCAAAATATGAGCTTCAAAATACCAACATTATTGGGAACACCGTATTATTTATATAAACATTCCTCAAGATGCTAATAATGGAAGGACCATAAATAGTATTTTCCACTAGTCCAGAAAGAGGGCAGTATTCACTATAGAAAAGAGAACGACATATTGTAAAGAAAATTCAACTCTGAGACGTCTTTAAGACCAGTATTTAAATTATTACCCTCCAGTCTCTAGCCTGGAGCTCTCCTGGTACTGAATATCCCATGAGCTGCCAAAAGAAAAAACAGATACATCTTAGGAAAAGTGCAGCTATAGTACGCCTTGGAGGCATAGACAGTGAAGCTCTGTGTCTCATATACTTTGGACATGTTGCTAGGAGAGGCTAGTCTTTGGAAAGTGACGTCATGCCTGGAAAGGTGGAGAAATAGTCAAGGAGAAGAAAATCTTCAACCAAGTAGATTGAGACAGTGGCTATAGAAATCGGCTTGGGTGTTTCAAAGATAATGAGGATGGTACGTGATAGGACAAGGTTCATATTTGTTCATAAGTTGGCTCAATAGCATTTAATAACTGTCCAAATTTAATAACAGTCCAACATTTAATAACAGTCCAAAGACCATGTATCTCCAGTGGTTCAAATCTACCAGCAGCTTTAAAGGAGAAAGATGGGCAGTCTCTCCTCATCTCATTTTATTGTTGTTAGATACCAGAGTTGACTACTATTCATAGTCTTCCTGTGACAGACTAAACCTTGCCCTACCCTATGCCATCCTCATAATTTTCAGTATGTTCAAGCTCATTGTTAAAGTCACTGTGTCAATTTGTTTCCTTAAGCATCTTATTTTCTTTTGCTAACTCTCCACTTTTCCAAGGTGGATGTCTTTTCCATCCCTTTTCTTTTCTTTCTTTTTTTTCCCCAAGAACTGCTACTTCCTGATAGCATGCCCGTAGGTGAGACAAAGTTGTTTCATCATCCTCGCCTCTAAGGAGCACCCTGGATATGCATCCTCCATGACAGATGTATTTGTTCTTTGGGATTTACTCAAAACTCTTTCGAAACACTGCAATTGAAAGACATCAATTATTCAGGCTTCCTTATTCGTTGTCCAACTTTTAGAGACTCAGAAGTTGATGGAGAATCATGAATCATAACTCACTACAAGACAGTAAATTTGACTTTGAGCCTTGTTGCTGGAAAATTCTAGAGATTGAAGACTTAAAAACGGCACACTCCATGGTATCGCCTGTCATCTTATTATTATGGTTGATAATTCCAGAAAGAAGAGTATACCTTTCTGACAACGGAATGCTCTTTGACAAATGGTCCTGGAAAAACTAGGCTTCTACTTGCAAAAAACTGACACAGGCTCTACATCTCACACATAGACAAAAATCAACTCAAAGTAGATCAGAGACATAGGGGTAAAGCCCCAAACCATAAAATTCATAAGAGAAAAATTTAGAAGCCCTAGCGTATGGCATAAATAGAATTGCAAACATAACAAAAAATGTATAAACTGGAGAGTATAACATCTTAAAATCAAATCCCTTCGTACATCAAAACCTTTCTCCAGTAGGGTGGGGAAAAAAACAAATAGATTTGGGGGGAAAAAACCCCACATTTGGCAATGACATTTCAGAGAAAGGTGTCATAATTAAAATTTACAGAATACTACAGGACCTTCACAAGAAAGATGGTTGATAACCCAATCACAAATGGATAAAAGAATTTTCAAAAAGGTAGAAATTTAGTCAAGAAACACATGAGGAGATGTTAAAAATCACTAGCAGTCAGAGAGATGCAAATAAAAACAACAATGTGATACCATCATTCCTCAGCAGCAGTAGCAAAAGTTAACAACATAGTAAACAATAAATGTTGGAGTGGATGCAGAAAGATTGCAACTCTGATGCACTGCCAGTGGGATTGCGAAGTTGTAGAACTGCTGTAGAAGATAGTTTGGCATTTCCTCAAAAAGCTGAACATAATGTCCCATATGACCCAACTATTCTTCTACTAGGAATATACCCCAAAGAAATCAGAACTGAAACACGGATGGAGATATATACACTTATGTTCATAGCAGCATTACTCACAATATCAAGAAAATGAAAAGAGTTCAAATGTTCTTCAATCAATGAATGTTTTGAGAAATTGTGCAGCTACACAATATAATACTATGCAGTACTAAGAAATAAGGATTTTGTCAACTACTATATAAACTGAGAGAGTCTAGAGAACATTGTGCTAAGTGAAATATCTCAGTCACATAAGGACAAATACTATATAAGACAACAATTGTGAAAATAAGAGGATAACTGAGCAAGATATGTATGAATGTTCAAAAGGGGGAGGGGGAAAGTTGAGGAGGGAGAGGAAAAAAGGGAGGAAAATTACGGAGATAGCAGAGATTGGTCAGTGGTGGTGAGGTGAAGGAACCAGAAACATTTAATGGGAAATTGAATAGACAGGGTGATAATAAGTATAGATCAATGGTAATTAATGATATAAAATATCATGGGTATGAATGATTGCTTAAAATATAAAGTGCATGAATGAACCACAACATATATGAATGCTTTTATAAAACACAAAGTATATGCACAAAATATGGTATAGTTGAATGATTATACACAAGGCAGTGCAAATTTTTTAAAAAAACTCTTCCATATACATAATGCCCTTTGGACTCATATCTGCAGAAAACTTTAAGAAAAAATTGTTCTTCAATATTTTCCTTTACTTGTTAAGACATCACAGATTCCATAGGCAGTCTTCTTTAAGACACCATGTACATTGCAGCCTTACTTAGTCCTTACTTTTATTAAATATATTATATCTCAGAAAACTGTCTCAGAAAACTGTGTATTAATCTGGTAACAGCATTGCAAGATATTTCATGACAGGATCCCTCATGATTCTCACAAAAGAATCAAAACTCATAGATAAACTGATGTTTATGTTCAGTGTGGACAAAGAAAGAGGAATAAGTAATGATTGCTATTTTGAACTGGATCAATTTTAGAAATTAATCTTGACATGTTGTTGTTAAGTGCCGTTGAGTCGCAGGAGACTCATAGTGACCCTATGAAGGAGAGTCCTCAACGCTTGGGTGCCTTTCATCCTCTCTCCAGGTTCATAGGGTTTCCGGAGGCGAACTATTATGGAAGTGGATTCCACTCCTCCTTCCAAGCTTGTTTTAATCAGGGAGCTCCACTCCACTCTCTGTCCGCATTGGGTAACCAACCATTAACGCATTTGACACAGGTGGGTGACTTTTAATCAGCGGCCCTCAGGTCAGCCTTTCATTGTTTTTGTTCAGACATTCCTCTAGATCGTATAGCCCTGGTGTACAAATTGCCGTACCGCGGTCACTTGTGGTTGCTGTGAGGCTGAACACTGTGACACGGATGTGTCAAATGCATTAATGGTTGGCTACCAATCTTGGCATAGTAAACAAAAATCAAGACTCATTATGACTCATCTGGGGACACACACACACACATTCTATTCTCTCACCAAAAACTAAATATAGCAACCTTAAAAAAAATTAATCAGGATCAGAATCTTTAATCACACAAGTATATTCCTTTTCTTCAAAAACATTTCCATGAGTATCTAGATATTAAGTACAAAAACACTTTAATTCTTGCCCAAAGAATATTTTAAGATGTGTACATTATCTGGTCTGGTTCATACAATATTTCTTGCTGTATATCAAACTCGCCCTAAACTGTTTTAATCACTGTGTGGATGAAGGAATATACAGAACACAAGTATGGAATATGATATAATCCCTTACTCTGCTGAATTCTCCAGTCTAGTGAAAGATAGGATGCATAAGGAAATAATTTTACTACAATGTGATGATTACTTCCATGGAAGTATTACAATGTGCTCTCAAAGCATGGACAGGAAGAAAGGTTCACAAAGTGGATGGTATTTCAGCCGAGTCTTGGAGGATCGGTGAGGATTATTAGGGAGATGTGAAATATGACAAACCAGGTCAACTAAGTAGAAATCATATTTCAAAAGCCCTAAGCACTTCATGTGTCTGGAACATAGAGATGAATAAGAGGAATGGAAAAGCGATCAGAGATAAGAGAGATAAGACTAGTTGGATCTACCTTGAACAAAACCCATGCCTTGTATACAAAAGGATTTTGCACTTCACCCTATGCATAATGAGAGGTTAATCATATTTGTGGTTACATATATACTACAGTGAGGACAGGTTCAGGTGAGAAAAAAGGGATAGACTAATTGGTTCTTACTGAGTTGGAAACTTTCATCCTGTTTTAATATTTAAGACACAACTTTGGAAGAAACCAAGTAGCAGATTGTCAAACTTTCATTGATTGAACGTGAAAGCACTCCAGATCAGCGTACCCTTTGGAAGGCTGGTTAGCTACGAGTCTGCCTTGCACATGTTAGAAAGTGTACAGCCAAAATATTGAGTCATTCAAGGCTCATTAAGAAGAGACAAAAAGGGGCGAGACTCATATTTTCAGCTCCACATCTCTAATAGAGAAATGTCAACGAGTCATGGCAAATTGAAATGACAAAATAGTATCCTTTGTGTACTTCTAATAGAAATGCAGGATCTAGTCAAAGCATGTGCGTAATCTAGGTGTCTAAATTCAGAAAAATAACTCAAAGTCCAATGTCATAATGTTGCCTAAAATTGTCTGTGTAAATCTTCCACAAATATTGTTCCCTACTTTATGATTGTGTGGATGGAGGGCAGAAGCAGGTCTCAATGCAAAATGAAGATGCAATATTCTTAACATAAATCAGTTGCCTTGGAGTTGATTCCAGCTTATGGCCACCTTATATGTATCATAATAGAACTTAGTTCTATTAGCTCCATTAGAATGGTTTCCCTTTCCAAAGCCAGATCTTCCTTCTGTGGTGCCTCTGCATAGACTTGAACTTCCAAATTCTCAATTAACAGGCAAGCATAATATCTGTTGGCACCTTTCAGAGAATTTCACTTGGAACAAGTGACTCTTGGCTAATTAAGTAGGTTCTGACTCCAAGCTGATTCTGATTCAGGTGGCCCATTAGGAAAGAGTAGAAAAACCACCTCGGGTTTCCTAAGTTATAGTTTTTTTTAATGGAAGTACATTGTTAGGTTTGATGGCCTAGTTCATAGGGAGTAGTGCTGCCAACCCAAACATGAGCAATCTGAATCCACCAGCTTCTCCAAAGGTGAAAGATGGGTAAACTCCCATTGTGTGATCTACAGCTTCTGAAAACGCCCCTGGAAGGTAACCTTTGAGTTGGTTGTGTCTAAAGAGTGACAGTGAATTGTTCGTTGTTGTTTTTTCTTATACAGTTGTGTTGTGGTTGTTAGGTGTCATCAAGTTAAGCAACTCACAGCAACCCTCTGAACAGAAGATCTGAACCCTGTTCTATCCTGTGCCATCTTCACACTTTCTGATACACAGAACCCATTGTAACAGTTACCACATCAATTCACCTGGTTGAAGGTCTTCCTCTCCTTCGCTGACCCTCCACCATTCCAAACATCATGCCCCAAGTATGTGAGGTGAAGGCCCATCATTCTTGCCTCCAAGGAACACTCTGGCTGCACCCTCTCTAAAACATATTTGTTTGTTCTTTTGGCCATCCATGGGATCTTCAGTGCTCTTCTCCAACACGACATCTCAAAGGCATCAATTTTCCTTCTGTCATCCTTATTCGTTGTCAAGCTCTCAGATGCATAGAAAGTGGTAAGAAAGACTATGGCCTAAATTAGATGCACCTTAGTACTCAAACTGACATGATTGTTGTTGTTGTTGTTATGTGCCGTCGAGTCGTTTGCGACTCATAGCGACCCTATGCACAACAGCCCTAAACCCTGCTCTATCCTGCGCCAACCG
>NW_006399758.1:24006705-24019266 GCF_000299155.1 Elephantulus edwardii | reverse complement strand
TTCCACATATGTAGTCGATCTGATTCCTATTACTCCTCAATAATTTGCAGAGTTCCCTAGCTGTATATTTTCCTAGTGTAATGCATCTCCTTTTTTCCTTGCTGCTGGTACTTAGGGTGTTAATTGTGGATCCAAGCAAGATGAAGTTGTTTGCAACTCTTCTACATCCCTCATGATGTTGCCTATCCGTCCAGTGGTAAGAATCTTTGTTTTCTTGACATTGACCCACCATCCAAGGGCTGTATTTCTTGATATTCTGCAAAAATTGCTTCAAGTCCTTCTCACTTTCTCCAAGCAAGGTTGTGTCATCTGCATAACTCATGTTATTGATGAATCTCCCTCCAATCCTGATGCCATATTCCTGTTCATGGAGTCCAGCTTCTCGAATAATTTGCCCAGCATACAGATTAAATAGGTAGGAAGAGAGAATACAATCCTGACATACACCTTTCTTAATTTTAGATCATGCAGTGCTCACCTGCTCTGTTGGCACAGGAGTCTCCTTGTTCAGGGATGGGTTTTACATGCAGTTGTGAGTTGGTATAAATTACTGACATTTTGGTTAGCAGTTTAACCGTGGTCCTATAGCCACCTAGAAAAAGAAACAGACACCTTCCGTTGCAGCTTATATAAAAGGATATTCACAAAGTAGACAACTGTAAATACCTTATTTTAGGGTGAACATAAGTCAATACTACAATTGACTAGCTAACAAAATGCACCTAGACTGAATGAGTCTGTGAGCTTCAAAATCAACAAATACCAGGAAGGGCAGGACGTAATAGATAATTCACTTATTCATCCTTTTCTACTTACTTATAATTTGCCATTTCAAATAGTTTTACTAAGCACTGTAGATGCAATGTTAATACAACTAATGACTTTTCCCTAAAGGAATTTGCAAACTAGTGGAGATAAAATGCAGATATGTAAATAGATAAATTGTAATGTAATGTGCCAGTGTAATATTAAGATGGAAACGTGGACTAAAATCATCCAGGCAGGGTATATAAAAGGGAAATTTTAATTTTGTCTGGAAGTATGAATGGCACAGAGCCAGGTTAAAGGAGGAAATACATAATATCAAAGAAAATAGAGTTTAAAAGTGTACCTGGAAAAAAGAATAGTTTTTAAATCTTCAGAGATAATAGAATGCTATTTTGAAAAGTAACAAAAAAGCAGCAGGTAACGTACATTTGAAGCAAAGTAAATAGCTGGGAGCATCTATCTTTTCTGAGAGTGCTGGGCAGTCTGTAAGAACAAATGAAAGAAAGTGATTCATTTATTACTTGTATCTTCCATTCTTGCTAAGTGGTAGCATAGTTCTTTTTAATGCTTTTCTTCCTCCATCATATTCTCATTCTTTATAGCAGTTTCACAGCAAATATTATTTTAGATATCCAAATACATAATGTTGATTATTTTCCAATTTTTATGCATCAACTTTTTTGCTCTCTTCCAAAGAATTGTTGGCCTTTTGAAAATTATCTTTTTAAAATAATACTGATTTATTTTTAATTTTAAAAAATGTGTGACTGTCTGTATTGTTCTGAGAGTTCTCTCTTTAACTTATTCATGTATATAGACAATGAGGACAATGGTCCCTGTTTATCTACCACACAAATGTTATGTTGTTATGTGCCATTGAGTGGAAAGTGACTCACATCTGACCCAACCATGAGTTTTCAGAGGCTTTAAGTTGCATGGGAGGAGATTGCCTAATTTTCTCCCTCACCACTCAAAATAGAATGGGCAAGTGCCCTCTATATTTTACTTTACATTAGAAAATGTGAAATGCTACAATGTGATAGTGACATTGTTATAATGAATGTCTATGATATCACAAGATAACTACATACATCTGTGAAATTAAGATTAAAATGAATAATGTGTTCAGTTTTGCCTTTTGTAAGCAAATGAGCAAACTCAAGTAAATATATCAATTTTCTAGTCCAACTTCAACTAATTTAGGCACTATGACAGCATATTCTGTAAGCAGGTGTGCTGGTAACCCAAAGGTTAGAATCTCCCAACAGCTCTGTGGGAAAAATATCTCCTCTTATGCAATTTATAGCCTCAAAAAATTATGAGTCAATTCCAACTTTATGACAATGAGTTGAATGAAAGATCTACAAATTACTGATAATGCAATCATTAGTTTAAACTCTTATGTGCCGTTGAATTATTTGTGATTCATAGTGAATCTATGTACACTAACTCAGAATGCTGCCCTATCCTGAGCCCGTATCATTGTCTCTCACCCACCTCCCTCCATTTTCTCCATTACAGGATCAATCTGCCTCTTCCTGGGTCTTCCTCTCTTACACTATCGCTCCACCCTTGCAAGAATGATCTCCAAGGACTGTCCCTTTATCAAAACATGCCCAAAGTATGAGAAACAGAGTTTCAAAGTCATTACCTCCAAGGAGCACCTTGTTTTCACTCTCCAGGAAGACCTGGTTTATTTTCTTGGTGGTCAATGATCTGTTCAATATTCTTCTGCAACATTATTAGCTCAAAGTTATCATTTGTTCTTTCATTCTTATTCATTGTCCTGTTCTGGGATGCATAGCAAGCAATTGAGAAGACCTTGATTTGGATCAGACTCACCTTAGTCTTTAGATCTACATAATTTCTCTTCAGCGCTCTGGAGAGTTCCCTGAGAGTAATTTTTCCCAATGTAATTTGTCTCTTGATGTTTTGGCTGCTGGTGCCTGGGGTGTTGATTGTGGAACTGTGTAAATAAAAATTGTTAACAATTACAATCTCTTCTCCATCTATCATGATGCTGTCAATTGACTCAGTGGTGAGACACTTAGGTTGGGTTTTTTTGGTTTTTTTGGGGTTTTTTTTTTTTGTTGTTGTTGTTTTGAGTGTGTGTATCATCAAATCAGATCTGACTGGTACACAGCAAAGCATCTGGTGTATTCGAACCACATACTTCTGGATTGCAGTGCAGCTTCTTGCCACCAGATCTCCCCCGAATCTTATGTTTTTTTAAGTTGAACTTCAGTCCATATTGGAGAACACAGTCCTTGACATTCTACAAAATATACTTCAGATCCTCCTCAATATTGACCAGAAAGGTTGTGTCATCTGCATAACACAGGTTGTTGATGAGTACAAACCTGGTGCCATATTCTTCCTTATCAAGTCCAGCCTCCTGAATGATCTGTTCCACATACAGATTAAAAAGCTAGGGAGAAAGGACACATCTCTGAAACACTCCTTTCTTGATTTTGAGCCATGCAGTGTTCCTTGCTCTTTCCTGACGACTGCTTCTTGTTCTAAGTAATAGGCTTTACTTGAGCACAATCAGGTGTTCACGGATTACCATTCTTCTCAAGTTAGCCACAATTTGTTGTGATCCACAGTCGAATGTCTTTGCATAGTCAATGAAACACAGATAGTATTCCTCTGATACTCTACTTTCAGCCAAGATCAATCTGACATTGGCTATGATGACCCTTGTGACATGGCCTTTCCTAAACCCAGCTTGCACTTCTGGTAGTTCTCTGTCAATGTACTATTGTAGTCTTTTGGGATAATCTTCAGCAGGCCTTTGTTTGCATGTAATATTAGTGATATTTTTCAATAATTTCTACACTCTGTGGGATCACTTTTTTTTTGAGTAACTATGGATTTGCCACTCAAGGCTCAAATTTGTTCTTCAGCTCCTTCAACTTAAGAAATACTGAGTGTGTTTGTCTCTTTTGATTTTATGACTCCAGTTCTTTACATATTTTTACCAAATTTTAACTTCTTATATGGATATTGTGGATGGAAGTAACTAACACTGACCTATATTACTGTATACCTATGTGATTTTGATACAGTAATTTGTAAAATTTACAAGAATACTAAAGAAACACTCCTTGAGCCCACATGCTTGCAAAAACAGAAACTCAAAGAAGTTATGTGATGTTACTAAAGCCATGAGTATGATAGTTAAGGGAATTGCACACGTTGCTTCCAAATATCTACTTATATATCCTAGGGGTTTTCTACTAAATCATGTAGTTCCTTCCTATGTTTACTTTAAAAGAAGATAATATCATTGGGCTAAAAATATATTAGTGCACCATTTAATATGCTGACATTATTATCAAGTTTTAGCAAATGAGGTTGAAAAGCATCACATATTTGTGCTTACTTCAATGTACATGTGTTTAATACTAACTTTTAATTATTTAAATATCGTAATACCTATATTGTAAAATAAAGAAAATGGATTTTTACATGCTGTCTATTTTTTAAATTAGTTTGGAATAGCTTAATTTTATGGCATAGACAAGAGATGAGACAACAAGGTCTTACGAGACTGAGTGTTTTAGGGAAGAAAAAGCTTGTTCAAACCACAGTTACTTCTGCTTCACACACTGAGGCTATGTTTGCTTAGGTTTCATTATAAGCCATGGCATCCTCAAAGAATTAGCTGGGGGCAAGGAAGAAATCTTTATTCCCTTAGAATAATCAGCTGAATCACCTTGGGATAGGAAAACAGGAGTGAAACAGGGATTTGAGTACTTTCAAGCACGGCATTAGATTTGAGGACCCTTGTCTGCCTGCTCTAAGAGACTTTAAACAAAAAGGTATCCATTTACCTTAAGAAGTACAAAGTTTATTTAAGAGCCCCTGATTTCTTCAGAATGTGATCTGAGCCCTGGCAATGAACAGAAACACGTGACTTTGCAACATGTGTCCACATGTGGTTCACGTCTTCCACATGTGCTCTCTCAATGGGTCCTGTGACCTCGCTGTGGATCACATGTGTTTTACATATGCTCTCTATGGCCCACATCTGTTTTAAACATTTTTTTCCTGACAGTAGACACCCTTGTTATATTACCATTTGCTATAATAATTAAATTCAAGAAATTCAACCTGAGAGGATTTGAGGGGGAAGGGGATTTTGTTAGTTTTGATTTATATTTGGGACTGTGTTGAGTGATACCTATTATAACTGCTTATCGTATCTCTTTGTAGGTGTGCTGTTTGCTGCATTTAACCTCACTGAAGCCAGACTAATCCAGAGATGGTCTTAAACTCCTATGACTCACAGGAAGGTTATCATCTTAGGAAAGACCTTGAAAACATACTTTGGATTTAGAGCAAAAAAAAAGATAGGAAAAAGGAATAAATAAAATAATCTGGCATTTCTAAGAGCAAAGGGGTCTTTTCATTTTATATTGCAGACATGGAGCTAAAGGCACATGAATGCATACAGTAAATAACATATTAATCATATACCAAAAATTAAATTTAAATGACAACCATATGTAGGGAATCACAGTCACAAAAGATGATTCAAAATTAATGTGGACACCTGCCTGTTTTAGTTATATCAGGAGAAAATAAAATTCATTGTAATTTAATGAATTTCTTTTTGTTATCATACACTTAATTATCTTTTATCCTCAGGAAGTGTATTTTTAAACTCACAGCTGTATCTGAATAGATGCTACCTATTAACCAGGGAAGCACTGATTTTTTATTAATTACAGTACATTTGTTTTCATCTATCTTTAAAGAACATTCTAAAATTAATCTTGCCCCCGAACAAAACAATACCGGATTTAATGAAGTCTGAGAAGCAGTGACTTAATTTGTATCTTTTCTTGAGGTGCGAATGCAGTGCTCATTAGCGTTAATAATATTTGGAAGTAAATGAAGCATGTTGCATTGTTGCTACCTTATCCACGCAGTGGGTAGGAATGTGGCATCCCTCAGACAACAAGTTACCTAATGCTCAGATGGCCAAATTTTAAAAGAGATTTGGTGCTGTAGGCGATTAAATCCACAGTCTGCCCCTGAGGACCATGCAGCCGTAAATAAGCATTTTAAAAGAATTTCTGTCTTTAATGAAGACCAGGAGAAATTTCAATCAGTAATCAGGAACAGCTTTGGAAATTCAGGGATAATGGTATGCATATTTTGATTTGGTGCATAGAACATGCATTGTTTTAGAGACATTCCCAAGGGTGGATCTCACCATTTTGTAAATAGAGGATTTTAAGCATTTGAAGAATTTACATTCGAGAGTAATAACAGACATCTTGGTGAGTAATGATTATACTTAATTAGAAGTAGAGCAAATGACATAGAATGAAATGCTAGAAAAGACAACTATACCAAGATAAGAAAGCGTATGAAGTATAAATTCTAACAAGTCTAATTATTATAGCCACCATGTTTGTATATGTGTATATAGCCTATAATAACAAGCACATTAGTGCACTGACAAAAACCATCACAGGTAATGAGTTATCAGAATTCTTAGTAGCAGATTAAACTCTTGTGTAATTAAATATACTTAGAATAGACATGAGAGACACAAAAAGTAAAAATAGGTCAGAGAAAAAGAGTTTGAATTGGTATGTAAGGACAATTTACCTTTGGCCAGATGTTGTTATTGTTATGTGCCTTCGAGTAGATTGTCTCAGAGTGACCCTATGAACAAGAGCTCCGAAGCAATCTCTATCCCGAGCCAATTTCACCGTCTTCAACATATCTGACTCCATTGCCACAGCACTGTGTTAATCCATATCATCGAGGGCCTTCCTCTTCTACACTGACCCTCCACCCTTCCAACTGTAATATTCTTCATCAAGAGCTGTCCCTTTTTGCAATATTCTGAGAGTATGTGAGAAAGAGTTCCAAAATCTTTGCCTTCAAGGAGCAACCTGGTTTCATTCTTTCCAGGACTGACCTGTTTGTTTTCTTGGAAGTGCATGGCATGCTCTACACTCCTCTCCAGCACCGTAATTCAAAGGCATTAATTTCTTTTCTGTCATCCTTATTCATTGTCCAGCTCTCAGAAGGATAGCAGTAATTGAGAAGACCATGGTTTGGACCAGGTGCACCTTAATCTTTAGGCTGACATCATTGCTTTTTCACACTTTAGAGAGGTCCTTGGACACTTATACACTTGGGGTTTTTTTTGTTTTGTTTTGTTTTTTTTTACACTTGTTTTATAATAGCCTGACTGTTGGTGCTGTAGGTGTTGATTGTGGATCTTGAGCAAAATGAAATCTTTAACAATTGTAATCTTTTCTCCTTGATGCTGCCAATTTACCTGGTGGTAAAGATTTTTGTTTTCTTGATGTTGAGATGGAATTAATTAGTAATGAAGGTTGCAGGTTTTGATCTTCTGCAGCAAGTGCCTCAAATCCTCCTCAGTTTTGGCAACCAAGGTTGTTTTATCTGCATAATGCGTATTGTTGATGAGTTAGATAAAATGACCCATACTGAGAATACCTATCATCAGCTTCTCGGATCACTCTTTTGACTGAATTAGGCAGTCAAAACCAGTCAGTTATTTCTGTATTATTTACCTGGAGTTGATAATGAATAATGAATTGTGCTGCCAATCCAAATGCAATGGGTTCAAATCCACTAGCTGCTCCACAGAAGAAAGATGGTAATCTCCCAATTTACAGCCTCTTTCAGAAAGCAGCTAGAAGGTAAGCTATGAGTTGATTTTAACTCCATGGCATTGAGTAGTTTGAATATGATAACTTATCTAACCCATGAACAGCATGAAAAATTTCAAGAAGGTGGTAAATTGGTTTCCCTGAAAAAAACCAATTCTTGGATGAAATATTACCAGAAAAACTTGATCTTTGTTTGCATTATATCCTATCCACAGTACATGACAACAAACAGTCACACCATACACTTTGTTGTGTGTAAATGAAGTTCCATGCCAGTCAGAGAATCAGAGATACAGTGTTAGACAAATAATTTAAATGTAGGGAAGTGGGAGCAATTGGTAAAGCCGTCTTGTTGCTTTACCTATGTAGCTGTTCTTCATGCTCTTACTGATGATCCCTTGCAGCTCTACCAGTATTCCTTTAGGTGGGATGCAAATTCTTATTCCTCACTCACATAGGGAAATAAATTCATGAAACTTATTAACTCATTTACTTCTCTAGATAAAGAGAACAAGTGACAAATCAATTTATCTATCTATCTTTCTATCTATCTATTCATCTACCTATTTATCACATGTATATTTTTTCTTTTTTTCCTGTCATATATTTATGTTGTTGTTGTTAGGTACCTGTTCAATCAACCAAGATTCACATCTGCCCTATGAGCAGTAGATCTGTACCCTCCCCTGTTTGGGTCCATTGTTGCAGTCACTGTGTCAGTTCATCTTGTTTAAGATCTTCCTTTCTCTCAGTGACTTACCTAACCAAGTGTGATTTTTTCCCCTCCACAGACTGGCTCCTTCTTACAACTTGCTCAAAATATGTGAGACTCAATTTTACCATCCTTGCCTCTCTGAAGCACCCTCATTGCACTTTCTCCAACACATACTTGTTGGATCTTTTGGTGGTCCATGGGATATTCAGAATTATTATCTAAGACCACAATTCAAAGTTATCAATTCTATCATCTTTATTCATTTTCCAACTTTCAGATGTATAGCAAATAATTGACAAGACTGTGGATTGGATCAATCACACCTATGTCTTTAAACTGACATTTTTGTTCCTTAGAGCTTTGGAGAGGTCCTTGACAACAGTTTTTCCAATGTAACACATCTTTTGTTTTCTTAACTACTGGTATCAAGGATTCTGATTATAGATCCAAATAAGATGATATCACTGATAACTTCATTTCTCTCTCTACCTTAAGTGCTTGCTGCGGGAGATCAAAGATTATAGCTTTCAATATTAATTACATCTCATCATCAAGGAAGAAAGATATATATGTAGATTGATTTGTTTCTAGAAACTTATGTAGGACTGACAAATCAAAACTTTATATTTCAGATTTTTGGAAATGAGAGGGAGAGAAAGAGTTCTGCAAAAATATGTGCTTATGCTCTGGAGGTCAAACACATCCTACAGAAACTTTCTTTCTGCTTTTAAGCCCTTCGGCTGACTTCAGCTCACTCACATTATGGATCCTCAAGGAAATATTCAGTTAGAAGACTGAAGTGTGTTGAAAAGCCACAGTCTCAAGGATCCCACAATATCTTTCAAATCAATAAGACTGATCATTTTATTATTATTTTTTATTTTGTTCTACGTGCTTTCCCTCCCTCTTTGATCTTGATCACAGTTGACAGTGATAACCATATGTTTTAATAACCAGTGATTTAACCATGTGTACATACTTCTTACAACTAAATAGATTGGTGTGTGAGTACTATACCCAGACTAGTGTTTGGGCAATAGATAGTCTAGTGGTAAGATATTGTGTTGTCAAAACAAAGGCAGCCAGTTTGAACGTACCAACTGGTCTGGGCAATATCCTCCTGTGCACTTTACAGCATATGAATATCTGATGGAGGGTCAACCACGATTTAGATATGATTCAATAGTAACGAGTTTGAGGGGTATTTTTGTGTTCTGAAAGAAATAAGTATCAAAATACTATTATTGTACGAAGAAATAATCAGGAAATCCTAAACATAAGAATTACATGTTTACCATTCCATTTTTCCTCTCTTTAAATTGATTTGCATACAATGACTCATTTGCATTGTGTTTTGTACAATCTCTCATTTACATTGTGCTTCACACAATCATTCACATATGTTATATTTTATATAATGGATTACTATTGATAGATGCCTATTATTAGCATGTAAATTAGAGTCCTCATTGAATCTTTCATAAACTCTTCTCTCCACACTTCCCCTTGTTCTGCTCTCTTGCTGTTTCTTCTTCCCCTAATAATAATTTACACATGTCATCACTGGCTATCTTTCTATTCTTAAAATAATGGGTTTTTTACAGTATTTATTCTTAGGAGATGGAGTTAATTCACTCAGCATAATGCTTTCTAGACTCTCCCACGTTATATAGTACTTTATAAAATCATTATTCCTTAGTGCTGTATAATATTCTATTATATAATATACTACAGTGATGAGCATTTACGCTTGTTTTAATTTTCTTGCTATTGTGATGAATGCTACTATAGACATAAGTGTATGTATCTTCATTCATGTCTCACTTCTATTTTCCTTGAGATATATTCTTAGCAGCTGAAGAACTGGGTCAAAAGGGATAGTTATGTTTAGTTTCTCAAGGAAATGCCAAGCCTATCTTCCAGAATTATTGTTCCATTTTACAATCCTACCAGTAGTCTATGAAAGTTTCGATCTTTCCACATCAGCTCCAACATTTATTACTTGCTTTCCTGTTAAACTTTGCTACTCTTAGTAGGAGGAGATGGTATTTTATTGTTGTGATGATTTGCATTTCTCTTACTGCCAGTGATTTTGAGCATTTCTTCATTTGTCTGTTTGCCATCTGAATGTCTTCCTTTGAGAAAGTATTTTCATGTCTATTGACAATATTGTTATTAGATTATCAGTTTTTTCTTGTGGAAGCCCTTTAGTATTCTGTAAATTTTCTTGATTGTAGTTGGGATGCAAGTATACTGGGAAAATTAGTTTTCCCTTCAATTAGTGGTTTTGTTTATAATCATAATATAGCAGCCTTCTTCCTACCTCTACCTTGGGTTCCTGATTCCAGTCACTTATCTTTTCTGCTCCTTCATTTCTTCAGTATTTTAACAATTTAATCCAAGGCCTCCTTGATATTGCAAAATATTGCCTAACTGTAGTTATTGTTTTGTGTCATTAAGTTGGAAGTGACTCACTCATAGCTGACAAATGAGATATATCTCCTGATTTCCTGAGTCCTGGTACCAAAACTGTTATGACTTCAAGTAAGACAAAATCACTGATAATTTCAATCTCTTCTCCATCTATCACGATGTTGCTTTTTGATCTGGTGATGAGGATTTTTGTCTTTGTGACACTGTAATACAATCAATATTGAAGACTGTAGAATTCGACAGCAAGCCTTTCAAGCTTGCACTTTTATGAAGCAATGGTTCAGTTCAAAACTAAAGTGTACTTGAGTCAGGTCAGTCTTTCCAATCACATGCAATGCACCCAAAAGCTGGAGAATGTACTAAGGATTAAAGAAGAAGAAGAGTCAATACATTTGAGTTGTGATGTTGAAAAAGAGTGCTGAATATCCCACGGATTGCCAAAAGAACAAACAGATAAATATTGCCTGAAATGCAACCAGAATGTTCCTTCACAGCAAAGTTGATGAAGCTTCATCCCACATATTTTGGACATGCTGTTAAGAAAGACTAATTCTTGGGGAAGGGCATCATGCTTGGAAATGTAGAGGGTTTGAGAAGGAAAGGAACAGTATCAATGAGATGAATTGGTGCAGTGTCTGTGGCAATGGACTCAAATGTAGCAGGAATGAGAAGGATGGTCCAGAATAGTATAGAGTTCAGATCCATTGTTCATAGGGCAGCTACAAGTCATACTTGACTTAACAACTACATAAGTAAATACAGATGTGGACAAATACCACATTCACACACAGCACACATGCACACTTACATTTCACTTTTGGAAGTATTTGAGACTATACACTAAATTAAATATTGATTTTCACATGGAACCCTGATTTGAATTTTCTCATTGGTATTATGTATCTATAGCTATGATTTGCAAAAAACTGAACAGATGTGTCTTGGACAAAGTCCCGCCAGAATGATCCTTGGAGGCAAAGGCGACAAAGCTTCATCTCACATACTTGAGCTTGTTGCTAGGCAAGGCTATTTCTTGGAGAGGGATATCATGTTTGGAAAGGTGGAGAACTAGTGAAAGAGAGAAGACCCTCAAACAGATAGATTGGTAGTGATTGCAGCAATGGGCTCAAGTATGTCAAAAATGATGAGAATGGCCCAGGATAGGATAAGGTTTAGATCTGCTGTTCACAGAGTTGCTATGAGTTGTACTCAACTCTATGGCACCTAACAAAATCTTTATAGATATATTATGTTGTTGTTAGGTGACATTCAGTTAACAAGGACTCACAGAAACTCTATGAACAATAATCTGAAGCCTTTCCTATTCTGTTCCATCCTCATCATCCAGATATATTTGAGTTCATGAATATAGTTGAAATACTGTGTCAATTCACTTTGTGAATAATTTTCCTCTCTTCCACTGACCTTCCATCTTAAATATAAGAAGATGCACTGTCAACCCAAAGTCACAAGGTTCAAATCCATCAGTGCTCCATGGGAGAAAGATGGGCTATTACCTTTTGTGCAATTTTCTGCCTCTGAAAACCCACTTTGGGGGTTGTCAAATATGAGTTGGTATTGCCTGAACTGGCTCAATAGTACATAACACCTATATATACATATATATTTGTTGTTATGTCTGTCAAGTTGACTTATACTGACTCTATGCACAGTAGCTCTCAACCCTCTTTTATACTTGGCCAATATCACTCACTGCCTCTGACACACCTACCTTCATTACTGCAATTACTTCATTACTGCAAGTTACTATGTCAATCTCATTCAGGGTCTTTCACTCATGTGCCATCTCTCTAAATTTACAAGCAGGATGTCCTGTCCAAGGACCAGTCCCTCTTGGCCACTTACCCAAAGTATGTGAGATGGAGCTTCAAAATCCTTGCCTCAAAGGAGTAGCTTGGTTTCACTTTCTTAAGCACGGACCTGTTAGCTCTCTTGGAAATCTATGGTATGTTCCATACT
>NW_006399758.1:23993734-24005445 GCF_000299155.1 Elephantulus edwardii | reverse complement strand
ACACACACACACACACACATGGAAGCTCTGGTGGCTTAGTGTCAAGAAGCTGCAATACAATCCCAAAGGCACATGGTTCAAGGCCTGTGAGTAAAAGAAGGATGAACAATCCCCCGCTGTGTGATTAACTGCCTCTGAAAACCCACTGGAAGGTGATATATACACACTCTGGTGGCCTAGTGTAAGAAACTTTACTGAAATTCTGAAGGCATGTGGTTTGAATTCACCAATTGCTCGCTTATTTATGAAGGGATAAGGGTGGATAATCTCCTTTTATGTGAGTAAACCCTCTCTGAAAACCCACTGCTTGGTCAGCTATGAGTCAGTTCCAACTCAATGGTACTCAACAACAACATAGATAGACACACATGTCAAAAGATCTTTGAATTCAATTCAAGGAGAAAAAGAATATTTAAATACATTTTTTAATTTTAATTATGATTTTAACAAAAGTTTACAGAAAAGTTAGATTTTCATTCATTCATTGTTGCACACTTTACCCGCCTCCCTTTTTCCCCCTCCCCAAATTGATTTTTTTTTATTTTATGGAAAAGAAGTTTTAGTCTATGCTTCCTGAATCTTAAAGAAAGGAAGAAATCCTAATGATTATAGTATGATGAATTTATTTTCTAGATGACTAAACTTAGATCAGAAAAGTTCAGTGACTAGGCAAAAGCCATACTATTATTAAAGAACAAAGAAAGAACTTACCATCTGACGTGCTACCTCCTAGTACATCTCTTTGTGAATGTGCACAAAGGAAGTGGAGACAAAATTCATCTTAAATAACTAAGCTTTAGGCTTCCTGCAGCTACATAAAAGTTCTCCACAGCTCTCTGGAGTCCTTTGTGCCACTATTACTGCAGCACATTGTTTTTGACCTTTTTTCTACTCACCTAATTCATTGTTTCTTTCTATTGAAAGAGAAACCTGAATTTTAAAAATGAGTGCATCAAATGATTGCATACTGTATACTTAAATGTAAACATATATATGCATGTAGATAGGTAAATAAATAGATCCATTATTCCAACTACTCAAAGAGATATTTTATGCTAAAACTCAGATTTGACATATTTTGGGTGAGACAGAGAATTAACAGAGAGAACTAATTTCAGAAAAGAAAAATAAATTCCATTTTTTCATCAAAATTTGAAAATCTGAGAGCATTAATTTTGCATATTTCAGGACTGATTTTCATTTTAATTTTGTATTTCACACTCATAAACTGTATTTTTTTCCTTGATATTCTCTTCTAATTGAACAGCCCTGGAAATTTTCTCTAAGAAAAACTTACTTTTCCTGGTTTTCTTTGTATTAAATAAATTTAAGAGAGAAACAGAACAAAGTAGCAAACAGGGTATTTTTTTTGTGTGTGTGCCATCTACTACCATAGATATAGAGGGATTCTGATTGCTAAAGGACCTTTAAGAAATATAAGCTCTTGATGCTAAAATAGTTACTGGGTGTGTTAGCAAATACTTTTCTATAAGCCCAAACTAAACAGCTGTATGAAACATCTTTTCATTTATTTTTTTGGTTTCAAAAATTTTATTGCTCATGACTTCTATCTTTTATGGTCATATATTTTGAATACATTGTTGGGCAAGGTCTTATTACTTGAGACCTAATAAACAGGGAGATGAAAATTGAGCAGCCCAAATGAAGCCTTGACTTGGCCATCTGGTTACCTACAAAGGGATTTTGACCTTTGTCACAAATGCATTGTTGTGGAGATTAAATAACAAATAGCTGGAAATGATTTTGAAGGGCAAGCTTGGGTGACTTGTGAGTGTTAGTGTACTCAGGTTGCCTGGTGAGAGGCCTCAACATAACAGATGATGCACTAGCACCACGTATAGACTAGTAGCTATTAATCAATCTCTTAAAATGACTAGTATTTCAAACACTAAGTACTTTTTAATCTGAGTAACAGTCAGTCTTTAGTTTGAATATTTTTTGGTTGTTAGCTTGTTTTTTCCAATATATAAAAATATCAGAGAGAGCCAGTTTGTTTGTTTCCATTATATTTACTTTAGCTTTTATTTCATGTAATGTTGATGTAAACACTAATATCACGTGGCCTAAAGTTTAATTATCATGTATTTTACCCTGCAAGGTGGAAAACCAACATTTTTTTCAAATTGTTTGAGAGTCTACTATTCTTTATTTTATTTTTTTTTACTGTAGCTAGGTCTCCATTATTTTACCCATGACCTGTTTTCTCTCTCTTACCAATATCTATTCCTCCCAATCTCTCCAGCACATTTCTGCTCTTTGCCTTTTATCATTCAATTTACACACTTCACCAGCACTTACATAAAGATAAAGGTGAAACTATTCTACTCAAGCTCATATATATCTATATCTGTATCTATATCTATATCTATCTCTATCTCTATCTCTATCTCTATCTCTATCTATCTTTAATTTTACCTTTCACTAGTTTCTACATAAAACCTTTACTGAACTCAACTTATTTCTGTAGAGTCCGATGTCCTTTAAAGTCTCAAAGACTATACATTCCATGGGAGAAGACTGCCCGTTTCTCCCACAAACTCACTGATGAATTTGAACTACCAGAAAGGCATGGCCTTTGGGTTAGCAGCTCAATTGCCTATGAACTGGGCCCCTAGAGCTGTCTTTATTCACTCTAAGAACAATAATACAATCTTGAGTCTATCCCACCTAAATTTAAAATTCATTTTCAGAAAAGGTCTAAGGCATTGAACATTAATGATCAAAGATCAGCTTGAGTTGTGGAATGACATCAAGGATATCATCCATGAAGAGAACAAAAGGTAATTATACAGACAGATGAGAAAGAAAAAAAAAACCCACACCAAAATGGATGTCAGAAGAGACTCTGAAAATTGAAGAAATTGACAAAGAACTTTGAAAAGCCAGGAAAAAGGGAAGAGATGCAGAAGTGAAAAAAGATGAACAAAAGATTTCAAAGGACAGCTCCAGAACACAAAGCAAAATGTTCTATTGAAATATATAAAGAGCTATAATCAGAAAATAAGTGAAGAACTCAGTATTTCTCAAGCTGAAGGAAATTAATTACAAATTCAAATCTTGAGTTGCAATATTGAGAGTAGCTTTGGGTACAATCTTAAATAAGTCAGGAAGCATCAAAAGAAGATAGAAGGAATACACAGAATCACTGTCCCAAAAACAATAATTCAACACAGAAATATTTCAGGAAATACCTTATGTGATCAAGAGCCAACGGTAAAGAGAAAGAAGTTCAAGCTACACGGAAGACATAATTGATGGGAAACCAGTTGACATGTTTCAACTAACAGATGCAGCCCTTGATGTGCTCACTGGTCTGTGTCAGAAAATTTGGAAGATAGCTACTAGACAAAATTCGTATTTGTCCCTATTTCCAAGAAAAATGGTCCAATAGAATATGGAAATTATTGAGCACTATAATTAATACCACATGCAAGCAAAATATGGCTGAAAATCATTCAAAACCAGCTCAAACAGAACTGCCAGAAAACTGCCAGAAGTCAAGCAGGGCTTAGAAGAGGCCATGACAACAGGGATATTGCTGATGCCAGATGGTTCTTAACTGAAAGCAGGGAATACCAGAAGAATATCTATTTGTGTTTTAGCCATACAAAGGCACCTATACCTAGACCGAGAATCTGTTGGTTAAATAATTCAAGGGAAGACTGCCTAGTTTAAAATAAAAAAAAGTTGTGCATTGGGGCTGTGTCTTTTCCCCATACTTATTCAGGCTAAATGCTCAGAAAATCATTTGAGATTCTTGATTCTAGGAAGAAAATGGTGGAATGAGGATAGGAGGAAGGTTCATCAAGAATCTGCATTATGCAGATGACAAGCTCTAGCTTGCTTAAAGTGAGCAGGCCTTGAAACACTTCCTGCAGAAGATCAAAGAGCTTCAAAATGGATTATGTTTTAACATCAAGAAGACCAAAATCCTCAGTACTTAGCCAATATGTAACATGATAGATGGAGAAAATACTGAAATCGTCAACAAGTTCATCTTGCTTAGATCCACAATCAAAATCCTTGGCACCAGCAGTTAAGAGATCAAAAGACGTATTACATTGAGATAGACTGCTGTAAAGGAAGTCTCTCAAATACTGAGGAGCAATGATGCCAGTTTGAAAACTAAGGTATGCCTGATTTAAGTTATGGCTTTTTCAGTCACTTTGCTAAGTGTCTGAGAGTTGGCCAGTTAATAAGGATGAAACAAGAGGAATTGATGCCTTTGAATTGTGATGTTGGAGACAAGTACTGAGCATCCCATGGAGGGTCAAAAGACAGCTATGTCTTAGAGAAGGTGCAGCTGGAGTGCTCCTTAGAGGCAACGATGGCAAAGGTTCATCTCACATACTTTAGACATGTAACAACAGGAGAGGCTGTTCCTTGGAATGGGACATCATTTTTGGAAAGGTGAAGAGTAAGTGAAAGAGAGACAGACCCTTAAGGAGATGCAGTGACACAGTGACTGTAACAATGGACTCAAGTATGTCAGTGAGGATGATGCAGACAAGGACAGACTTCAGATCTGTTCTTCGTAGGGTCACTGTGACTGTACAGCACATAACAACAATAATGATTTTATGAATTACTTCTTATGTCTAGTTTGACTCAAAGGAAAATTAGACAACAATGTTCCTTCTCCTTCGGTTTTACACAAACACTCCATTCAGTCAAAAGATCAGTCTGCTCCCTTCGAATCTTCCCTTGGAGACATTCCCAGCAAATTCCCATCTTCATTATGAGTGCCCTCTCCTACATACATAAGGTTGTCTTAGTGGCCAGTAAATTTGTTTAATCAAGTATCATAGTAAGGACCTATAAATTTACTTATTTTTTTGTTTTGTTTAGATAGGTCATTCATTCACAGTACCCTAGATGTAATGGATTTTTAATAATACTCTGTTGAGAGAAAACATATTGAAGTATAGGAGGATGCTTTAAATACAATAAAAGTCTGAATTTTGTTGTGTTACTCTCTAGCTGTGTGTCCTTAGGCAATTTATTTAATCCTTCTTAGGTTTTTTTGTTTTTGTTTTTGTTCCCTCATCTTATAATGGGGATGATAATAACTATTCCATAGGGATGTGTGAGTGTTAAATATTTAATCAACCTTCCTCTTGGTGATGAAAAGATGCTGAAATTAGAATTTATGAATTTATTCTTTGCTTACTAATTTCAATCTGAAAGAAAATATGAGAAAGAACAGTAATACAGTCTTGCTAAAATCAAACATGGTTTCTCTGCTTCATGTATGTGTTTAATATTTGAATATGTATGATTATATCACAATAGCTATTCTCTTACCTGACGTTATCTTTTTTAAAAAGGTCTGCTTTAGATATTTATTAATAATTTTTTAGAAGTACCAATTTCTACTTGCAAGTTTCATGAAACATAGTTTTCACAAGAGTCATGCTTATAAATTTTTTTCCTTAGTATCAGACTTCTGAATGGAAATATAATGAGTTCAAAACTATCTTGACAGCTCCTTGTCAGGTTAATTCTTTGACAGCCTCATCTGTGTAATAGACTTACAAATTCACTGAAGGGGGTATTTTAATTTACTTAGATTGTGGAAGCAGTATATTCTTCTAGGATGAAATAACATAATCCTCTAAGGTTTGGGTTGGTTTTTTTGTTTGTTTGTTTTTACTTAAGGCTGTGAGAGCTTGGGCTTGACATCATAGGAAACTCTCAGAACTAGTAATTAACATGCCAACCTATCAATTTCAGGGAGCTGTCATGGTGGTTACTTCTCTAAGTCATCTAGTGCTTTCTTATCATTAGCAAGGATTAATATCTCATGACTGTGTATTTTTGGTAGTACTGTGCAGTGAGTGGATAGAACCAACAAAGAGACAGTTTTTGCATTAGCAGTGCGATTTTCCCTCCTTTAGTTGTTGTCTATTCCAATTGGACACATAGGTGATTTTCCAGTGACTGCTGAGGCTGTAAATCGCATGAGAGAAGCCTGCCAATCTTTCTCCCACAAAACAGCTGTGTAGAATGCCAGAGAAGCACAGCTTTTTGATCTATCACTGCTACTCCATACCACTGGTACCAGCAAACAAGAAATCAGAAAACATATTACCCGGAAGGGTCCGCTGGGGGGGGACCTCTCCAAACTACTGAGTGCACCTGAGTCAATCACAGACTTTTCCATCACCTGCTGATCATCTGAGAGTTGGACTGGAGACTAGTGCTAAGCGTCCCATAGACTGCCCCCAAGACAGGCGTGTCTTGGAGAAGGTGCGGTCAGAGCGCTTCTTGGAGGCAAGGATGATGAAATCTCTGTTTGCATACTTTGGACATGTTATTAAGAGACACTATTCCTTAGAAAAGGACCTCATGCTTGCAAAAGTGGAGTGTCAGTGAAATAGAGAAAGACCCTCAATGAGATGGATTGATACAGCTGCTGCAGCTATGGGATCAAGTATATCAGAGATAAAAAGGATAGCATGGGATAGGATCTGACAGGGTTCAGATCTGTTGTTCAAAACAACAGTGCAACTCTGTACAGATCGAGACATGTAATTTCACTCTTTATGGATTATTGTTTGGTACCATCGCTTTGGAACTGACTCATAGCTAACCTTCCAGAGAGATTTCAGAGGCAGTAGGAGGAGAATGCTCATCGTTTTTCTTATGGAGTTGCCAGTGGATTCGAACCTTTGGATGGACAGCACAGCTTCTTGTGCCTTTCAGTGGGCAGTACAGCTCCCTACTGCTAGGCCTCCAGAGCTCCTCTCTTTCCGGACTATTGTTGTTGCTGTTGTGTGCTATCAGAGTCAGAACAAACTCCTAACAGACCCTTCTGTGAGTTGTCAGAGGCAGTAAATTGCACAGGAGGAGATTGCCTATCCTTCTGCAGAGCGGTGGTGTGCCTTTGGGATTGCAGCACAGGTTCTTCCCATCAGATCACCAGAGCTCACTAGGACTAGACATTCTAAATGGAAACATTTTCTTTATAGACTTTTATTATGACAAATAGGACAATGGCAAAGACAAATCATTTTGGATTGAGGGAAGATAAGAAGGCACTGACATTACCACACTCAATCATGCCTGCTCACTGATGGCCCACGAAGCTGACTCAGTTGATCCTCCAGTGAGATCTTGCAGGCTATATATACACTAAAGGCAGGAGAGTGCCCCTTTTTTACCACCTGAGTAGGCAGTGAAATTCCATATGGACTAAGTTAAGGAGCTCCCTGACTCATAGTTACTGATTACCTTTGTAGGCCAAAGTAGAGAACTATGATTGGAATACAGATACAACTTCATATTCAATGGTTGCAAAATTGACTCTGTTGTTCCCGTCGCTGCCCTGGGGAAAAGATGAGTGCTGTTGTGGCCAGGGCTATGGCTTATGGGATTCATTAAGGACACAGCCAGCCAAGTGATAGTTCCTCCCAAGCAGGTTTTTTTTTTCTTTCCCGAGGCTATTTAAACAAACTAATTTCAGGTAAGCAATTCAGAGCAAACTAGTTTTGCCACTTTTAGCTTAGGTGATTTTCAGAAAAGCAGAAAATATAGCAAAGCTAGAAAATAGAATCAGCAAATTAATTCTCTCATCTCAGTCTCAAAGTCACCCTGAATGATTAAGAACACAAGAGCTTTTTAAATTTTTACTTGGAAATATAACAGTTGATTAAGTTGAATCATTAAGGGGTTATTTGCTTTTTCAGTTTTGCTTTTCACTTCTCAAAATTTTAACTATAGTATTTACTTTGGAAACGTAGACTAAATTACAAGCATATCACTAAAAGTACCTTAACTGAGTGAGAGCTCAGATTTGGGAGACTGACCTGTCCCTCTCTGATATGCTTGCTACTGCTAAAGTGGGGATTGGCAAACCAAGTGTTGTGCCTCAGGTTTACTTTAAGGGACTGGGACGTTACCCTGCTGAGGTAAGCTTTGGATCACAGATGCCCAGTCAAAAACATTTCATCATTACAACGTAATGGAAAGCAGATTTTAACATTCAGGGAAAATGTGATTTCAAAAATATTAAAGATCTTTATATGGAAAAGACGTCTTTTTAAACCAAGTCTCTGCAGGAAACAAATTTCCCCTTGGGTGTTATGTAACATAAGCAGGGTTCAGTCTTTGCGATAGGGTTCAGGCAATTTAATGGGAGGACAAAGAAATAAACTCAAGATATCCAGATCTGAACTTGAAAGAAGCACAGATGGAAAAAATATAAAATGATCAAAATTTATACAGCGTCGCTCTCATCAGGAAATAAGTTCATCAAAAGGAATGGTTTTAAAAGTATTTATAACCCAATCGCTGCAAATACTCTTTTCTCTATAAGTTGCCTCTCAATGAATGCTTCCTCCAATGGTGGATGCAAGATAAAATATTGTACTTAATAAATTCTTATAACTGACTCATTCTATCATGATTACTTGTGTACACAGAAGATAATGTACTGCCCTGCAGAGAATACCAGGTTTTAATTCACTTAAGTGACTTTGCCAAATTATAAATCAGAAATGAATATTTTCATTTGTCTGTGAATCATCTCTTGCAGTTATTTCACTAGTAATAATAACCACAATATTGGGAATGCTTATAATTAATTAGTTATTTATAAAATGTTTATAAAATGTTGACCACTTATTTCTAAACCTATTATCACATGCCTGACCTAAGGTACTATGAAAAGTATAAAGACCAAATTTTTATGCATTGATTTAGCAGAAAACAATTTCTATTGACATCAATGAAAGAGAATTACCAGTTTATTCTGTGTAATCTTATGTAGAGAATAAACAAGCACGTTTATGCTAAAAGAGTTAAACAGTGCCTTTTAAATAAATTTTATGACTATGTACTGGCTTTTAGATGTGATGTGAATTCTCTGATGAACATCAAGATACAATGGAGAAAAATCCAGGAAAACAACAAATTTACAGGAATAGAAATAGTCAAAGGAAACCAATCTAACTCCCAAATCTGTTGAAAATGTCAGGCCTACCTCCCTTTCTACCCTTGTCCAGTGGGCTGCTATTCACCGTCCTCATGAGAAAGAATACAGAGTGCAGAAAGCATCCAGTTGTTCAACAGATCTTTATTAAAAATTCTTACTTATCATGTAAAACAATGTCCTACCTAGCTTGGAGATATTGGCAGTTGGGAAGCTGGACAAAATTTCGTCTGCTGAAACATGTGAGTTGAAATCCAAACCCCTATACTTGTGGACTGAAGGAACTTTGGAGACACAGTGCATAGCTTGTACTGCTACTTAAAAAATTCTAGTCCAGCAGCTGCTCCATAGGAGAAAGATGAGTAGTATTCTCCTAGAAATATTTATAGCCTTGAAATAGATGAAAGGTTTTTTGGGGTCAGAATGGACTTGAAAGTACTGATGGGTTAATGCCTGTGTATGTTATCCAGTTTGGAAATAGAACTCTCTTAATTATCCTGATGCTGTCACATGGAAGTATAAAGTTCCCTAAACTTCATCACTTCTGAGTAGTAGGGGCAGAACAGACAAGCAAATACAAGCATAGGAGCACTTGAAGATTGTGATGAAACTTCAGGGCTGCAGAGCCGAAGCACATGACTTTCCCGGAACCAAGAGAGGGCTGTGCTGTAGGTTTAAACCCCTAGTTTCATCCTAAACTGAGAAAACAAATCTCTGTTTTTCAAAACTACCCATTTGTGATATTTCAATTACAATAGCCTTAGCCAGAAGCAAAGAAAATGTGAAAACCTATCCTTTTCCCCCAACACTTGTCTATTTCACATAATTCTCCTAACAGTTTTAACTGCTTTAGAGTTTGCAAATACCAATTCCTTCAATATCTTTTGTTGTTGTTGTCGCACCTATTCAAAAGTAAAGATGCTTCATTATTTTTAATCTCGCACTTTATCTTACTCTCTCTTTGTGATCACTTCCATTTCAGAGTGGAAATGTGCTTTAGAAATTTTTTAACACTTATTTTATCATGATCGTTGCTTTAAATGTTATAAAAAATATATGAACTAGTCATTGAACAAACCTGTGTGCTCCCACAGTGTGACTAAAATAAGAGGTTTGGTTAATAAGTAATTTGATAACCTAGTATAGTTTGTAACTACCTTTAGCTCCTTTACATAGCTAAATGGATTTTCTCACAACCTCAAACACGATCTATTTTCTACTCTGCACTTAGCATTTTCTAGTCTACCTTGTGAAATTAACTTTTTTTCCCCTTTCCTCAGGGACAACTTGTTCAGTCTGTATAGCTCAGCTTATCTGTATCTTTTTTCTCAAAAGAATTTCAAGCAAAATAGAAATAATTTAATATGGGCACTATTCTTTTACCTTTTCATGTGTGGATGTAGATAATTAGGGACAGGAGTGGTATCCACTTCCTAAATAGCATCCCTCCGGAAACTCTATGAACTTCGATAAATGTCAATAATTGTAGAGGGGCTTCAGGTTGTTAAGAGGGCTGCTCTGAGTCATGCTCGACGTGAAGACAATCATCAAAAAGAAACCTTACCTCAGTTGAGTACACATTTATTTTGACTTATAAAAAGTAAATAAAATGTAAATGATCAGTTAATATTGATTACAATTTGAAATCATTGCTAGTTATTACAGGGCTCTCTATAATCTTAGCCTCTTACCTTCCACTCCACCTTCTTCTCAACATTTCCTTTAAATTCCTTGCAATAAGGAGCTGTGTATCTTTCCACTGCACAAGATGATTGGGGCACATGGTTTATTCTTGGCATCTTCTGTAACATGCAGAGTTGCTGGTTAGAATCCTCTAGATTTTGAAATATTTTTTTGTGGGATTTTTTTTTCCATTTTGTTTTTTGTTTTCACATGGCATTGCTTTTTCTGCTGCTATTCTCACCCAGTCCTTCCCTTCTCACTACCTATTAACTGTTAATCATCTTTTTTGTTGTTATTTTTGTTCGAATGAAAGTTTGCCGAGTAAATTTGTTGCAATTTCTTCAATGCAGCAGCACTTTCCCCTATTGACTCTCACATTTTCTTTCACCATTTCTCTCTGCCTTTTCTTTCTGAGCTCTCTTTTTGGGTACATGCTGCCCTTTTGTTACATATATTTGATTGTGCAGAGGAAAGCATTCTTCCCTGGTGTTACAATTAAATGTGTCCACTTCTCTATTAAGAAAGTTACATAATATAGACGGAGAGTTGATTGCAGACTAGTCTCTTTCAGACAAGTAGATGTGATCCTTTCTTATGGTTTTGAATTCTGTTCTTCATGTTCTGCTTCCTCCCAGTCCAAGCCCTTCTATTCTTATGCTGATCAGAGCAGTCAACAGTGCTGGTGGGTACCATCTAGTTTTTGTCTCAGGGTGATGGAGGCTGTGCCAGTGGACCATTAGTCTTTTGAACTATTTGAACTAATTTTTTTTCCTGAGTTTTAGATTTTTCTCCACTCTTTTTTGTTCTAAATGAGAAGAGATCAATAGTTGCCTAGACCAAAGCTATTACTCACAAGATTTTAAGTCTTCAGCTACTGTTGACCAAAGTATGGTGCAGTTTTCACTTTGTGGACAGTTGACCTAAATGGTCTCTGAGATTTTTATACCAGAGACACAATCCCTCATGATGTTTGGTTATGCCTAAGAAGTTTTAAAAATTTGCCTCCATCTACAACCAGGAGAAGGTAAAATAGATGAATGGGACCTTCTAAGAATCAAATCCCTATGCACACCCA
>NW_006399758.1:23991035-23992744 GCF_000299155.1 Elephantulus edwardii | reverse complement strand
GGTGGGGGGAGAGGGCTGGGTGGGTAGAGAAGTGCAGCAATGAATGGATGGAAATCCAAATTCTCTGTAAATGTTCATTAAAATTATTTTTAAAAAAGCAAAAAAAAATAAAAGATATAGGGAAGGATGCAAAAAAAATTGCCTCCATAAACTGTACAATATCCTTAAATAGTTCTTGTTATGTGTCATTGACTTGACTGAAACTCATAGTGACCCTATGAATCGCAGATACAAACCTTGCCCTATTGTGTTTATCCTCAAGATCTTCTGTACACTGAGTCCATTGTTACAGTCACTGTCAATTCATCTAGTGGAAAGGCTTACTCTCTTCTTCTGACCTTCCACCTTTCCCAAAACAATGTATTTTCCAAGGACTTATCTCCTGAAAATAAGTCTAAAGTATGTGAGATAAAATTCCACCACCTTTGCCTCTAAAGATCACCCTGGTTTCACTTTATCAAGATGGACTTTTTGGCTCTTTAAGTAGAATATCCAAAGGATATTCAGTACTCTTCTCTAACATTTCAATTCAAAGGCATTAATCCCCTGTCATCCTTACTTATTGCCCAGCTTTCAGATGAACATGAAGCAATTGGAAATACCATGGTTTGGATCAGGCACACATTAGTCTTTAAATTAGCATACTTGCTCTTTAACACTTTAGAGAAGTCCTTGGCAACAGATTTGATTTCTTAACTTCTGTTGCCATGGGCGTTATTTGTGGATTCAAATAAATCGGCATGATGCTGTCTACTGGTCACCTAGTGGGAAGCATTTTTTGTTTTCTTGATGTTGAAATGTAATCTATGTTGAAGTCTACTTGTTGTTGTTGTTATGTGCCATTGAGTTGCTTGCAACTCATAGTGACCCTGTATACAACAGCCCTAAACTCTTCTCTGTGACATATTTGGAATCACAGAAGCCAAGGAAACTTCAGATATGAGCTATCAGATCAAGGGCTGGACAATGGGAGATAAATGTTGAAGGGAGTGTGTAGAAGTGGATAGGTATCCTGGTGGATGGTGGAGCTGGGAAATAAGTGGGTAAAGAAACGTGTGCCAAAGGCAGGGACAACACTGATACTAATGGTTAACTCCACAATAAGGGATATATCTTTCACTTTTCTGTAAAATGCTGGTCTATCTGATACTTCTCCAAATTTGAACATTCAGATTAAGACAGACTAGGAAGAAGGATTGGCCATCCACTTCTGAAATAGCAGGCCTCTGAAAACCCCATGTATGTTGAAGTCTGCTGTTGTTGTTGTTGTTATGTTCCGTCGAGTCGTTTGAGACTCATAGCGACCCTCTGTACAACAGCTCTAAACCCTGCTCTATCCTGTGCCAATCACATTGCCTCTGACACACCCATCCCCATTACCCCGGTCACTGAATCAATCCACCTCATAGAGGGTCTTCCCCTCCTGTACTGTCCCTCCACTCTACCCAGCATGATGGCCCTCTCCAAAGACATGTCTCTCCTTACAACATGTCCAAAGTATGTCAGATGAAGCCCCAGAATCCCACTGGAATGTAGAGAAGCCAAAGCACAAGGAAGAATCCAAGACACTAAAGAGCTGAACAGAAGATTCCAAAAGGCAGCACGGAATGACAAAGCAAAATATTACAATGAAATATGCGAGGAGCTAGAGTAGGAAAATCAAAAGGGCCGAACTCGTTCAGCATTTCTTAAGCTCAAGGAACTGAAGA
>NW_006399758.1:23966420-23986839 GCF_000299155.1 Elephantulus edwardii | reverse complement strand
TGCAGTCCTTGACCCTCTGCAAAGAGTGCATGAGGTCCTCCTCAGTTTCTATGTTGAAGTCTATAGTCTTTAATATTTTTTGGTAAGTGCTACAAGTCTTTTTCATTTTCTGTAAGCAAGTTGTGATCTATGTTAAATAAATTGTTGAAGCTTTCTCCCACCCTGACCCTGCATTCTTATTCATGTAGTCTAGCTTCTCAAATTAGTTTCTCAACGCACAGACTGAATAGATGTGAATGAAGGATACGACCCTGGAGTATACCTTTCCTGTTTTCAAACCATGCAGTTTGCCCTTGTTCTGTTCAGACAACTGTTCCTGGTCTATGAATAGGTTTTGTATGAGCACAATTTAGTATTCTAGGGTTCCCATTATTCTCAAAGTAGCTATAATTTTTGTGATCCAAAGACTCAAATGCCTTTACATAGTCAATAAAACACAAGTAAACATCTTTCTCGTATCCTATCAGACAAGATTCACCTATCATCAGCAATAATATCCCTTGTTCTAAAACCTTTTCTGAAACTATCTTGAGTTGCTGAAAATTCCTTGTAGATGCACTCTTCTAGTTGTTTTTTAATAATCTTCAGCAAAATTTTACTTGAATGTGTTATTAATGATATTGTTAAATTAATTCTATGTTTTTTTGGATCACCGGTTTATAAAATTGGATTGTTATATGCTGTGGAGTAGGAACCAACTCATAGTTGACCTTCTAGTGTATTTTCAGAGGCTATAAATTTCACAGGAGGAGATTATCCATTTTTTCTCTTGTAGGAAGTCTGGTGGATTCAAATTGAGTGCCTTCAAGTTGGTGGCACAATTCATTGCCACTAGGCCAGCAGCACTCCTCTAGAATTTAATGATGTATTGTTTTATTGTTACGTGCCATTGAGTTGAACTCTACTCATAGCAATTCCATGAATAGCAGATCTGAATCCTGTCCTATCTTGGGCCTTCCTCACCATCTTTGATACACTTAAGCCCATTGCTGCAGTCAACATGTCAATCCATCTTGATGGGGACCTTCCTCTCTTTCATGACCCTCCACCCTTCAAAGCATCATATCCTTTTCTTAACAACTTGTCAAAATATGATAAAACTTTTCCATCCTTGCTTCCAAGATGCACTCTGGCTGACTTTTTCTAAGACATATCTGTTCATTCTTCGGCAGTCTATCAGATAACTGCTAATACAATTCAGAATTAACCTAGGCCAAACTTATGTAAACTCATAGATGTTCTCTTATTCACTTTTGTACATCCATTCAATTCCCATATCCATAAATACCTATTTACCCACTTGTAGATGTTTTTATTATTGTTAATGTAGAATTGTATATATAATAATACTTATGTTTGTTGGTTGTTTTTTACTATGTGTACCTCCTAGTGATTTTCCCTTCTGTTTGTCATGTTGTACTTCTCACTACTTATTTGTTGCCTTTCCCTTTATTAAATGTGTGTAGCTCCAGCGGTGTTGTCTGTGGAAAGCTTCATTGTTACTTAAAAGTGGACCTTATTTACTAGATCAAATCCATCCATGGTTTCTTGGCAAAAAGATTAAGAATCTCTCCAGTGAAATTTACAACTTTTTGGAGGGTCAGCTATGAGTCACTTTCAACTTTATTGCAATGAGGCTTTTTTCTTTTCCTTGTTTAGTGAATTTCCACTCTTTTGTCTTCCAAAGAATATTTCATTTATAAATCTTTTATTGCCACTTTGTAATAGAGGTTTTAAAAATATTTGTCCTTAGTGATTCACTTATTTCATTCCACAAAATGTCTTCCAGGCTTACGAGTCTTATGAGGTGTTTTGTGGAATCATTATTATACTTTAATGTAGTATGTAGAACATTTCCTGTATCACAGTATTTTTCAAACTTTTTGATGCTGCGATCAATACTATGATGATCATAGGAATGTATGTTTGTACATAGTATTTGTTTCTCCATAATAGTGAGCTTTCTTTCACCACTAATCTATCAGTTTGCCGTATTATGTTGGCTTACGCATTGCTGGATACTGGAAAATTGTTGTAATGCAGAACTTCTTCTGACAGAGTACCAGAAGATGATCCTTTTCAGATGAAAGGTACTCAAAATACAACTAAGGAAGAGTTGCCTCATCAAGTATAATCAACTTAATGACATAGATGGTGTAAACTTCCACTGAATGAAAGACCTTCATTTGTCAGTGTGGCACAACTAAAAAGTGAAAGAAAAGCAAATAAAAACAATCTTTAATAATTGAAACTTGGAATGTATACAGCATAAATCTATGAAAATTAGAAAGTATCAAAATAGAAAATATAATGCATTATCATTATCCTAGTATTTAATGAGCTGAAATAAATTCCATTGGCCATTGAATCAATTATGTGGTTAACTGTACTGTGACTGTTGTTGTTGTTGTTATGTTCCATTGAGTCATCTGGAACCCATAGTGATTCTATGTACAACAGCTCCGAAGCTTGCCCTATCCTGAACCAGTCTCACTGACTTTGATACTCTTGCCCTCATTGTCCCAGTTACTGTATCAGTCCATCTCCTCTGGCGACTTCCTCTCTTGTGCTGTTCTTCCACTCCTCTGAGCATGCTTGTGGCCATGTTCCAAAAGTATGTGAGATGGAGCTTCCCATCATAGTCTCCAAGGAGAAATTGGTTTCATCCTCTCCAAGACAGACCTATTTGTTTTCTTGGAGGTCCATGATATGTTCAAGACTCCTCTTCAGCATCACAACAAATTGACAAAGAACAACATTGCATCCATCATCCAAAAGAACATTTCAATAGCTACTCTGAAGTACAAATTTGCCTGAGATAGGACAATATCTATAAGTATACAAGCAATACTGGTTAATACTATTATTATAAAAATATGCCCACAAATCACTACAGCCAAAGAGAAAAACTGAGGATTTCTAGCAATTTCTTCAGTTTGAAGTTGATTGACTGAAATGTTGTTGTTGTTAGGCACAGTTGAATCATGTACGACCCATAGTAACCCTATGGATAACAGATCTGAACCTTGTCATATCTGGTGCCATCCTTACAACCTCTGATCCTGTCAAGCCCAATACTCAGACCATAGGTGAGAGAGCTAAGCAGGGGTGAGAAAGACCAGCCTCACAGAAGTGACTGGAGGCCTAAACCACCATAATAAGGGTTGGATTAGTGGAGGTGGGAGAGAGTGCTAGCCTGGCTAGGCTGGGGAGGGGATGTAGTGGAATTGGATGCTTGGGGAGCAGGGCAGGGGGAATGGAACCAAGTCACATGAACCAAAGTGGTAGACCTTTGCTTGGAAGAGCAGATGGACAGCACAGAGAGGAAGACCCTGGTTAAGATGAATTGACACAGTAACTATGGTAAAGAGAAAAGGTGTATCAGAGGCAGTGAGATTGGGTCAGGATAGAGTAGGATTTGGAGCTATTTTGTATATGGTCACTTTAGACAGAGTCTACTCAACAACACATGGCAACAACAACAACAACGTTAAATACATGTCACCAATTGAATTGTGTCCTTCCAAAATGCATGTATACAATGGCATAAAGTAGAAGCTATGTAGCGACACTTCTTGATACCACAGAATGCCAGGATATATGGAGGGCTCCAGATAAGGCTAGACCTACAGATATTTAAGGAAATAAGAAGTTTCCTCAACTACTGACACAGAGAGGTGATTCTCCTAGAGCCGACACTCAGAATTTGAACTTTTAGCTTCTTAAACTGCAAGAGGGGAAAAAAAATCTGTCTGCAAATCCATCCACTATGGTAGCTTTGTTAGAACAGCTTTGGATAACTAATACAATATATGTCTGATTTATGGAATTAACGACTTTGATAAAAACAATTAGAAATTAACTCACAAGATTCCTCCTCAGATATATTTAGTAAACTAACTCAATCTAGAGTCTCAGATTAACTTTGAAGGACATGAAACAATTTTTTTTATTCCAGAATAATGTTTTTCCCCATGTAGTAAAAAGTCTGAACCAAATTATTAACAATACGACTGTTGTCTAAACACCAATCTAAACAAATCTTCACTTATATACTAGTCTACTTTGCATTAAACCCTTCTGGACCAGGCTCTGGGGGAAGGCAACAAATTCAGGGTAGTAGCATGTAGGACCTTAATGATTCAATTAAACTAACAACAAAAACATTCTGTATTTTATTGTTGTTACGTACTTTTGCATTACTTTTAATTCATAATAATTTTATGCTATAACAGAAAGAAACATTTTCCAATCTTATACTATCATGATGTTCATTACAATATTTGAGTTTATTACTGCATTTCCTGTGACAATCCTCTTTTTTCTTTATATTCTACATTACTCAGTATGATATTCTTCCCTAGGAATTTCATATGGGACAATGTTTCAGTCTGTTAAACATAGAGTCATTATGAAGTAGAGTTGACTAGACGGCACCTAATAACAATAGATAAATATATTCATCATAATTATAGAGCTCTGGTGGCCTAGTGGCAAGAAACTGAGTTACAGTCCTGAAGGCATGCATTTCAAATCCACCAGATGCTCCACTGGAGAAGGAGAGGCAATCTCCTCCCATACCAGTCAGATCCAACATGATGGCACACAACAAGGAACATATATATCTATTCATCATGTTAGTCCATGGGGGGTCAAATAAGGAGGTCAGGTAGAATAGGTTATAGAATGTTGCATGGCTAACCAAGTTATTCTATGGAGAAAATATAAGCAATCTCCTCTTGTCATGATTTAAACCCTTGGAAACCTGATGGAGGATAACTATGAATCATAACTAACTTGAAGCACTGAATTTTAATTGTTTTGATTGGTCAGTTAAGCGCTCAGTTCCCAACGGAAAGGTTGGATGTTTAAATCCACTCAGAATCACTTTAGAAGAAAGGCCTGAAGAAAGGAAAGAAGAAAGGCTTTCTAGAAGAAAGACTTGAATTCAGAAACCTCAGCTATGGAAATTCCCATGGACCAGAGTTCTACTCTGATAAACATGGAATTACCGTGTCACCATGTATGTATATATGTTGTTGTTGTTTTTGTTATGCACTGTTAAGTTGAAATTGATTCATAAGTAACTCTCTAGTGCATTTTAAGAGCCAGTAAATCGCATGGGAGAAGATTATCCATCGCTCCTGCGAAACAGCTGGTGGATTTGTACCACATGCCTTTGGGTTGGCAGTGCAATTCCTTACCACTAAGCCACCAGAACTAAATAAAGAAAAGGATATGGAAACACCTCACAGATCAAGTAGTACCAAAAAGCATGTATATCTGTTTATGTAGGAGCAACAGAAAGGGGAAGATTAGTCTCAGCACCTTCCTTAAACATTACTTTTTCACCTCTCGACATTTGATCCCAAGTCAAGTGTTCCACCAGATCATTTTATTTCTAGTTGAATCAAAATCCTATAAACAGTGCCAAACTTGGAAAGCTGTCATTACTTGCAGCTGTCAGAGCTAATGATATAGGCTGTTCTCTAGCATGGACACAAAATCTGTTGCCATATGGTATTCTCATATTTTCAAGTGGTCATTCACATTATTAAGTGAAGACCTTGATGTTCAAATCATCTTGTAAAGAATTAGGAGGCTTATACCCATAAGTCACTTTATACTTTAATCTTCACTAAGCATCTGTAAAGTTTCTGGATTGTTGCCTTCTTATTCTTCTTAGTTGATTCTTTGTTATGCTGGCACAATTTCAGTATTATATCACAGATGATGTAATACTTACTATGCTATAGTGTTTGCTAGCATATTATTACATTATCCATAGGTATCTCCAATTAAAGCATAGTGATTCATTTCTTAGTAATGCCAGTGACTTCTTGTCATTCACTTGAAATAAGAGTGCCACCAATATAACGAAAACAAAACTGAAAGTCTCAAAAGCTCTCCATTTTTTGTTTCAAGATTTATACATGAGAAGCAAACTTCTACAGTGACTTGGGCTTCTCTGTGTATTCAAAACTGGGAGATGCTCCTCACTTTTACTCTCTGTCAGCTGTAATAGATTGCTAGGTTCTTATACAGGAGAAAGTTGCTACACGGAAATCCAGATGTCAGTAACAGCCATAGAAACCACTTACTCATTTGTGGAACAAGCACACTTTAGGAAAGCTAGTGAGTGGCTATTTCCAATTCTAAGTCTCTTTTCATATAAAAACAATAATGATAACACTAAATTAAGCATCTCAGGTCCCTAGTGCTATAGTGCTGAATTGCAATGAACCTGGCTTCAGTGCCTGTGGGGTGATGGCATTCCCCAATCTCATTACTGAAAACTCTGCCTTGTCATTTAACATTTAGTAGAGCATGCAATGTTGCAGGTAAAATTTTCTTTCAGTTTAAATACACAATTGTAGCAGCAAGTTGGAGCTCTCTTTATCTGCAGGAGAATAGGACATTAATTCATTTTTGCATGCACTGGTCAAAACTTTCTTAATCCCTGCTCTATGCCAACAAAATGCCATTAAAGAAGGACAAAAGAAATATCATTCATGATGCCAAGAGTGGAGATGCTTATATTGGAATCTTTAGTTGAATCTAAAGTTTCCCTTAGAATCACTTGAATCTAAGTTTTCCTTTACTAAAAACTTTAATTTTAGGAAGAAATAATCATAGCAGATATACTTTTTTATCACTTATGATATGCCAGCCAAACCAAACCATATCCTAAATCAAAACCAAATCTGCTGTCAGTCACTCAGTTTCAACTCCTGTGCATTACCCTCTGTACTGCTTGTACCAAGGATGTTGATTGTGGACCCAAGTAAGATGAAATTATTAACATTTTCAGTCCTTTTTCCATCTATCATGATGTTGTCCACTGACCCAGGGGTATTCAATTAGTAGTCAAAAAGACCTTTGTCTTCGAGTAGTAGTCAAGTGCAAAAAATATATTTTTTTAAAATAAATCTTTTCCAATATCTGAGTACTTAGCTCCACGGGGGTCATTTGGCTGCAATCCTTAAACAAGTCAGTCATCAGACCTTTTTTCATAGCATCATAAGGCCATATTGTCAACTTTCACTTAGTTGTTGTTAGGTACAACTCAGCCTATGAACTAAGTTCTGAATCCTGTCCTACCCTGTGCCATCCTTACCATCTCTGATACTCTTGAGCCCATTGCAGCAGTTATCATGTCAATCCATCTCAGTGGAGATCTTCCTCTCATTCTCTGGCTCTCCACCCTTCCAAGCAAGATAGCCTTTTCCAAAGAACAGCCTTTCCTAGCAACATGTCCAAATTATGAGAGATGAAGCTTTCATATCCTTGCCTTCTTGTCTTCCATCTTCATTCATTGTGCCGCTCTCATGGCCTGAATCAGGCACACCTTCATCTTCAAATTGACATCATTGCCTTTAAGAATTTTGGAGAGGTCCCTGCTGGTGCACTTGTCCAAAGCAGCATGTCTCCTCATCTCTGACTGCTGGTACCAACGATGCTGATTGTGAACCCAAGTAAGATGAAGTTATCAACTGTTTCAGTCCTTTTTCCATCTTTCATGATGTTGCCCTCTGTCTGAGGGATCTTCAATTCGTAGTCTAAAAGACCCTTGCCTTCAAGTAGTAAAGTGCAAACAGAATATTTTTTAATATATCTTTCCTAAGTATGCCTTCCCTTATATATCTTCCTATTGTGGACATATTACAACACAGCTTCCTTTTCTTGATTCATGTATTTCATTTTACTTCATTCTATTGGTCCCCTAAATAATCACACAGTGATATATTTAACAAACATAATCATGCTAAATTATATAGAAAACTAATCAATGGACCTCCATTATCCATTTCTATGCCCGGTGTACAACCCATGATTTAATCCTTACGTGTTATTTCTTGCCACGTCTTTGCTTCAATAGGAGTACCTGGTAATACAAATTATAGATACTTCTTTGCACTATCATTATGATGCATTCACTTCTTCTGTTAAGCATATATTTCTCCTCTTCTGGGTTGCTTAAATTCCTCTGTGTATTTCTAGACCACTTAGAGCATGTCTATGTCTTAGTGTTTCCTACATAATACTGAATTTTTGCATTTAATTTTTAAAATTTATTTTATTTGTGCATTTTTCTTGCCAAATAAACTTAACCACTTCCATGCAGAGGCCATGTCTTTCTTTTGTAGAGTTGAACCAATGATGACTAATAAAATACTTAATTGTCAAATCAGAACTGACTCATAGCTGACCCATCAGCAGACTTTCTGAGCTAGTTAATCACAGCAGAGGATATTACTCATCTTTCTTTCATGGAGCGGTTGGTGGATCCAAACAATCTGTCTTTCAATTCGCAGAGCAATTTCTTAAAATTAAGTCATCATCACAAGTCCTAATTAAGGTTGCATAGTGGAGTGTACTCGGGTGGTGGGAGGGTGCGGGGGGATTGTATACCAAAGAAAGAATTTTTCTTTTACTTTTCAAAGATAGGAGCAACTGGGGGTGGGGGGAGGACTGGGCAGGGAGAAAAGTACAACAATGAATGAATGGAAATCCAAAATCTCTGTAAATGTTCATTAAAATTAATAAAATATAATAAAAAAATTAAGTCATCAGAGTTCTCTAAATATTTAGTGTTGTTGTTCTGTACTGTCAAGTTGGAACCAACCCATGGCTGACCCTACTGTGGGTTTTCAGAGGCAGTTAATCTCATTGGATGAGATTGCCCATCCTTCTTCCGCAGAACAGCTGGTGGAGTAAATACATATTTGGTGAAATTAGAATAAACTGAGATTTTTAATGTTCACTGAGAAACACGGGAAATACTTCGGAAATAAGATTAGGTGAGGAATAAAAAACATAAGTATGTTTGAAAAGTTTGATACACCCTTCCATTAATTTGTCAAGTGCGATCAGACCAATGATTTATTAATTTTGGAAGTGCTGCCATTTTCAAATTAGTTTAAAATTTGCATTGAATGCTCTGTGGAAGACAGCCTTTGAAGTCCATGATTCCTACAACCTAATTCTACCTTGTAGAATTTTAGGGAGCTCTGCTGGCCTAGTGGCAAGAAGCTGTACTACAATCCCAAAGGCAAAAAGTTTGAATCCACCTGCTACTCCGCGGGAGAAGGATGGGCAATCTCCTTTCACGAGATCAACCGCCTCAGAAAACCAACTTGTTAGTGCATAAACAACAATATCATCAACAACAACATACCAGAAATTCCATTTCAAGGTGTTTTTCAAAAGCAAAAAGTATGAATCAACATGATTTCTACACATAATGGGGGAAACAAGATAATAAAACTTTGTTTCATAGCCTGAAGCTGCTTCTTTGGGCCAACAATCCACTCTAAAATGTTCCTCTAATATTTAAAAAGTTTATTTAAGAATATGAGACAAAAATGACAGGAAATCTCTCCAAATAGAAAGCAAAAGCTACTGTATTATAGCCTTCATGTATTTGTAATGTCTTACTCATTCTATGTGAAAAGTTGCCAGCATGGTCTTGCCTTCTTCCTTTCGACATAACATGCCTATCAGAATCTTGCAGAATTGAGGATTCTGAAACAACTATCCTTGACTCCAAAAAATCCTATTCTCTCAGTGAAAAAAAGGTTTATCTTGAAAAATAGTATCAGCTATGGCACCAGGCTTCACGTGAAAAAACTCCTCATTAGTGTGGCTGGACTTTCTGCTTTCTTTGCCTGCCAGAACATGCATTTCTTTAGCTATAAAGTACTCCTGCTACTGAATGTGGTCAAGCTGTCCAAGCATGTTACAAAAATAGCAATACATACCGATTTTAAGAGTCACAAACACTGTGTTTCAGTCAATTCAAGCTATTTAGAAAGCTAAAGATGTCATACTGGAATTCAGGGGATTTTATGGACTGGTTAAGCAAAGTAAAAGAGTAACTTGCCAATTTTTATGTTGTTGTTGAAAAGAACAAAACAGTAATTATCCAGTTCTATATCATCATAATCCTTACTATGTATAAGCTCATTGCTGAAGTCATTCTTTCAGTTCATCTTATTGAGGGCCCTCCTTTTCATTTTGTTCTGCTTCTGCTTTACCAAGCATGATGTCTCTCTGCAAAGATAAGTCTCTCATCATGATATATCCAAAATACCTGAGATATAGTCTCACCACCTTTTCTTCAAAAGAAAATTCTGGTTCAACTTCTCCTGAGGCAGATTTGTTCTTTAAACAATGTATAGTTCAGGTCATGATCTTTTCAATCACTTGCTATCTGTGAAAGCAGGACAATAAATTAGGATGACAGAAGAATTGATCAGGGAGAAAAATACAACAATGAATCAATGAAAATCCAAAGTCTCTGTAATGTTCATTAAAATTATTAGTAATAAAAAGAATTGATGCTTTTGAGCTTTGGTGTTAAAGAATACTGAATATCCCATGAACTGCAAGAAGGATAAGCAGAAATGTATTGGAGAAAGTGCAACCAGAGTGTGCTTTGGAAGCTAAGATGACAAAGCTTTATCTCACATATTTTGGGTATGTTGCTACACATAATGATTTCTACACATAATGGGGTTATTCCTTTGAAAGGAATATCATACTCAGAATGTGGAGGGTAAGAAAGAGAGAAAAACCTCCAGTCCAATGGATTGACACAGTGAATGCAACAATGGGTCAGGGATGATGTGGATGACACATAATAGGAGAGGGTTCAAATTTGTTGTTCATTGGATGAGTCATATTTAACTCGATGGCTTCTAACAACAACATAGTTCTGAGTCATACTCAACTCGATGGTACCTAATAACAACAAAAACATAGTTCAGAAACATCTTCCTCAGTCTTCTTTAGTCATTGTCTAGTTTTCATATGCATATTCAGAGACTGAAACTATAGAAAGGAATCATAACTTTTCTTTGGTTGTGAAGCATGGGTGGACCAGTCAGTAGGCAGGTACACTGCCAACCCAAAAGTGAGAGGTTCCAATCAACCAGTTGCTCCACAGAAGAAAGATGAGCATCTCCAGCTGTGCTATGCCTCTGAAAACCTACTAGAATGTTAGCTATGGGTCGATTCCTATTCAAAGCAGTGAGAGGAGTTTTATTGTTTGTTGTTTTGTTTTTTAATGAGTTGGATACATCTTAGGTCTCAAAGTGACATCATGAGAATCTTCTTATGTGTATTCATGGCATAGTGTGTAATGCATAGGGCTTCTAACAAAAACATCAACAGTTCAAATCTACCAGCCACTCCAAATGAGGAAGATGGAAGGCTCCTTCCACAAAGAGTTACAGCCTATGAAACTGATGGAGGGTCACTATGATGTGGAATGAACTTTATAGTAGTGGGTTTATTTTGATAAAGTTTTGACTACCTACCTTCCTAACTATCATATTATCAGTGTTCCTTTTAAAAGCCTGGTAGTTTAAACCCACTGAATAGCACCTCCCATTGAGATTACAAAGTAGAAATTTACAAGGCACTTCTACTCTATCACAAGGGATTACTGTGAATTGAAATAATCTCAACAGTTTCTAAGCAGTAACAGCAACATCTATTTTCTTGATAACAAATAGATAAAAACTGAGGACAGCACTTATTGAAAAAGGCATTCTGGTGACACATTGACTCAAGCATTTCATTATTAATCAAATGATAAGTGTTTCAAACCCACTAACTACTTAACAGTAGAGAGCTTTCACAGTCTGCTTCTGTCAAGGATGCCCTATGAAACAGTCCAACACTATTTTTCAGAGTTTCTATGAGTAAAAGCAACTTACCTTTAGTGTTTTTCACTGGTAGTATTTTTTTTTCCATTAACTAACCAATAAGAGTTATATACCAAATTATAAAAATACAACTAAAAAATCACATTAGAGTAGAACTGAGAGTCAAATTTGAAAGAAAGATAAATTAGTCTTCAGAAAAGTAGACAGTTGATTTTAATACAAGAAATTATAAAAGTAATAATTTTGGAAAATCGTTGTTGAGGGATTTGTTAAAAGCAGATCATGGTTTTCAGCTTTTAGCTGAATTTATTTTGAAGCTCCTGAAGCAGACACTGCAAATTTTTACATTCTAATGAGTGAACTAAAAACATATATTTCAAAGCAAATAGCACTCATAAATTACATTTATGACACAGGAGGTTGCTGACTGCTGTGCAGGGCGCGCAGAGTAATGGTGCTAATATGCACTCTAGCTTGATTTTCTCAGTTCCCAACATGCTCTAATTCCACACTACAAATCTTTAAATGGCAGTTATATTTTAATTAATGTGATTATGTGCTGCCATTAGCAAACCCTCCCCCCAGCACATTTCTCCTGCCAGACCCATGAATGCCGGTAAACCATTAACATAAAAGGGCTGTTTGCTTATTAAATTCATCTACACAAATAGGCAAGGGTTGCAATTGTTGATTTGCCACTGAAAGAACAGAATGAGAAGGAGTTGCTCAGTGCCTGGCAGTTGTAATTATCCGGTGTAATTAAGTCTAATTTATAAACCCCCCCAAATGAGAAAGTAACAATTTTTGTTAATTAACAAGAGCATTTGTAAAGCTCGTTAACTCCATCATTCACAGTCGGCATGGAAAAATGGAAGCATATGGCTATTATGATGGGACATGTTGCATATGTGTATTTGTGCATTAATCTGTTCGGAAGGCCTAATAATTGAAATGGGAGGTAGAAATGGATGTTATATTACTGCGAAAGAAGATCTACTGTTTTCATTTATCTTTACATCAATGTGAGTGCTTTGTCATTATCTTGTGCATAGAGTTTCATTATTCTGATACAGCACTCTACATTGCCTCATACCATCATGCCCATAAGCCTGCAGGGTACAAGAGCACTTATCTTTCCTGATGACTGTTGAATCATTTAAAACAAGTTATTAGTGAAACAATTAAAATGATATTGGTTCACAATTGTATTTATAGCTGGCAGGCATAATGAAACATTCTGAATAGCAGTCGGGGTTCTCAGAATGGATGGAAAAATGCTGTTAATCAGAGACAAGAGAAACCTCTAAAGAAAACCTAAATTGCAAGAGCCCATTAATTGTATTGGAGCATTTCATTTAATTGAGAACAAAGGGAAGGTAAAAATCATATTATCAATGTTTTATGAACATGAAGAAATAGGAAAATTACTATGTCATTTGTCACATATCTTCTGTTGAAAATTAAAATTAAAAAGGCAATATTTAACTTTAACCAGAGTAGGCCAAATGCATAATGTTGTTACGCATTTTCTTTTTTAGAGATATTGACAAAGTAAGATAAAATAAAACAAAATAGAATAATTAATTAATAGTATGGGAATATGTGGAGGAGAACCATCCTTGTACATGGAAAAATTCTAATCATACTTACAGTTAGGCTAGGAAAGATACTGATGGGTTCCCTGTCCAGTTTCATTCATGATTCCTGAGAATTTATTGCAATAAGATTAGCTGTGATAATGGCTTTGTGCTCTTTGTCACAGGTATTTAGCAAAGGCAATTGAGAGCATAAAGATGGATGAAGGACAAACGTCTTCTCTCATATAAACCATTTAAAAAATATATTTTGACTATAAATGAGGCTGGAAATTATCAATCATACAACATTGTGTGTGTAGGGTTGAGTATGGCTTTAGTGTGAAGAAATTAGACTAGAATAAACAAGGCTTAAATTGGGGCATTTATTCAGTAAATTAATTTCAAAACTCAAATTTCTATAGCGAAAAGTTAATCCATTACATCAATGGGCTAATCTCTAGTTGCAATCTAACTATAGATCTAAGTTGTTCTTGTTGCTGTTTGCCGTCGAGTCGAGAATGACTCAAAGCAACCCTATGAACAAAAGATCTGAAGCCTTTCTATAACTATCGTCGTTTCTCAAAGTTCATAGAGTTTCCAGAGGCATGTTGTTTAGGAAGTAGATGCCATTCCTACTTCCAAAATAGATCTAAGAGCCAAACTAAAAAATTTAAACTCATTGCCTTTGAGTTGGAACCAACTGATAAGTGACTCACTGTTCTTGGATTTTTTGAGACTGTCAGTCATGTGAGAGATTACCCATATTTTCCCCTTAAAACTGCTGGTGGATTTGAACCAGAAACAACCTGCCTTTGAATTGGTAGTGGAACACCCAACTGTACTACTACATATATTGATAAAAATAGCAAACATTTTAATTTAGTTGAATGCAACACAATATAAATATAGCACTGACTCGCAGTCTAATCAGTGTGAATCCAAAATAGCAATTGCATGAATCACAAAAAAACCACATAATTTTTTTCTTTTTTTAGCTTTTTTAATTAATTTTAATGAAAATTTACAGAGACTTTGGATTTCCATTCGTTCATTGTTGCATTTTTCTTCCTGCCCCCCTCACCCTCCCAATACACTCTTCTCTTTGAAAAGTAAAAGAAAAGTTTCCCCATTGTTTTACAGTCCCTCCTCCCAGGTCCACTTCACTATGCAGCCTTAAAAATATGGAATGCTTTACGAATTTGTGTGTCATCCTTGCATAGGGGCCATGTTAATCTTCTCTCTATTGTTCCAATTTTAGTGTGTGTGCTGCCAAAGCGAGCACCATAATATTTTTTCTTACAAAATTTTAGAAGTTTCCTTAAAGTAGAAATTAAAATAATATGGTAAAATTTCAACAAGAAAATTTATGCTATACAACAGAAAATGCAAACCGATTGAAATTATTTGTTGCATCACAAAATTGTAAAAAACTTAAGAATTTTAAAGGTTATAAGTATTTCCACTTCCAAAATAGCTTGCCTCAGGAAGCTCTGTGAACTTGGAGAAAAGATGAAAGTTACACAAGAGTTCAGGTCTTTCGCTCATAGGGTTGCTATGAGTTGTCTACGACTCAGCAGCATTTAACAACAACAGTAACGAGAGAGCTCTCTTGGCCTAGTGGATAGAAAGCTATGGTACCAAAGAAATGTGGGTGGTTTTAAACAGCAGTCCTCAGGCTGGTTTTAATTGTTTTTGCTAAAACATTCTTCTAAGTGGCATAACACTGGTTTGTCCATTTGCTGTACAGAGGCAACCTGTGGTTGTTGTGATGCTAAACACTTTGACACTGATGTGTCAAACCCAATAATGGTTACCCATGGTGGACAGTGTTTGATGGAGTTCCCTGATTAAAACAAGCTTGAAAGCAGGAGGAGCATCCACTTCCAAAATAGTTTGCCTCTAGAAACTCTATGAACTTGGAGAAATGATGAAAGTTAAACAAGTGTTTAGGTCTTTCATTCATAGGGTCGCTATGAATCGTAAATTACTCGATGGCACTTAACAACAATAACATCAAGTATGAAAAAAAGACTATCATAATAACAGCTAGTGCTTACTGAGTTCATAATATTTACCATTTATTACTTGAACTTCATGAATCAGCTTGTTTTAACCTTATAACATTCCTCAAAATAACTCCATGTGTATTATCACAGCTTTGTAGCTGAACAAATTTAAGTTCAGAAATTTCATGTAATTCTCCTACATGAACATCTTGGTAGAAATTATTTATCACCTGATTATATTATAATCCATTAAGTAAAATACTTGAATTTTATACATCCTCTTGCATTGAGAAATATATTTTTACGTTATTAAGACAACTTGTTACACATTGGTTTTCCAAGATGCACGTGTATTTTTAAAAATTAATCTATTTATATGGGGATATATTATGCTTTTTTAAATTGCAAATATATATATACACATATATATGTGTGTGTGTATATATATATATATTTAATTTTTATCTAAGTGAAAATTTAAAAAGCAAATTGGGTTTTCATTCAACAATTTATACATGTTTTACAGTATTCATTACAATACACAACTAATAATTACAATACCCACAAATTAATAACACTCTCCACACTGTTACTGTTGTTGCTAAACTCCATCGAACAATAGTGACCCTGTGAATGAAAGTCTTGAACACACAAAAAATTTTCATCTTTTTCCTAAGTTATTAGTGTTTCTGGAGGCAAGCTATTTTGGAAGTGGATGCCACTCCTGCTTCCAAGGAGTTGTGCCGCAAGCCCAAAGACATTTGTTTTGAATCCACCATCTGCTCTGTGGGAGAAAGATGGGCAATCTCCTCTCATGCAAATTACTGCCTCTAAAAACCTGGTGGAGGGTCATCTATGATACTTGACTGCACACAACAATAGCCATGTCAACACTATCCATTTAAGGGAAATGACAAGATGGTTAAAGAGGAGCAAGTCCTAAACCAATGTTGAAGATAGCTCTTCATTAGTCCTTGTAGCTCTGATTCTTTGTATAAAACTCTACAGATAGCCTCCCTAAATGTTTATTTCTATTCATCCTTCTATCCTACTATGTTTTCAGGGCCTTATCCTTGAGTAAATGTTGCAAAAAAACCTGATAAGATTAATTATTCTTAAGGAGTGAATTTCTCTCTGATGTTATTGGTCACTTTATAAATGGGCCTGTTGTTTGACTGAAGTTTAAGCAGTGAGAGTATATTTTGTTCCAGGCTGTAGGATTACTAAAGGCTGTAGTCTCAGGGTTCTCCCAGTCTTTATCATCAATATTTTAGTTTTGTTCCACATTTCTCTCAGCTGTATCTAAGATCGTCTATCATGATAACTTTTAGAATGTTAATTGGTGCATGCTGGGCACCATCTAGTTCTTCTGGCCTCAGGGTCATGGATATTGAGGTTCATATGTAGCTAATTAGTCTTTTTAATGTATTCTTTCAAAAAGCATCTTTGCTTTTGTCCCCTCTTTTTTGCTCTGAACAGGGAGAGACAAATAAATACACTTAAAATTGCTGCTCTCAAACTTTTAAAAACTCAGCCAGTCAGCTTTAAGTTTGGATCTGAAGGACACTTGACCAAGGGTGGCCCACATCAGCTCCTCATGGCTGACAGAACTGACAGGCCCTGGCTCCCAGCTGGAAACAAAGGAGAACACTTCAATGATTTCGATCCTCCCAGAAGAGCTATGGGTGAGCATTAACATTACTGGTAAGTATATTTGTTTTCTCCTGGACACAAGAGCCTACTATTTGGTCCTAAAAGCCTTCTGAGGTCCCAACTCTTCTCAGTATTTCTTAGTTGTTGGAATTGACGGAAAACCTCATAAGCGGTTCCTTACTTTACCTCTGCTCTGCATGCGGACTTTCGAGCTGTAAAACAACCCAGTGGTAGATGGAATTTGGTCCAGGACTTAAGAACAATAAATGACATAGTTGAGCCTCTACATCTTGTGATTCCTAACCTTTATACTATAATAGACTAAGTGATAGTCAATAGGCCTTTTATTTTAAGAACTACCTTCCGTCTGTAACTTGATTTGTGCCACTATTAGAAGCTCTACTTGGAATATTATTGCTTTTTAATTTTTGACTCATGTACTTTTAACTTGTTAAATTTGTGTTTCCTAGGCTGCAACAGTTCCATGATACATCTTCAAGGATATGAACATGTACGGCTAACCACAACTGATAACAGTGCATCTAAATTCCAAAATCAATCTCCACAGTAGTCTATGTGTTTCCTACTGCCAAAGGGGCCCTTTAGAGTAGTGAGAGAATATCTTCGCCTTGAAACCTATAGCGTCCCTTTTCAGCAGGAAGTAGCTAAGAGAATACGCTGTTCCCTTTTCCTTATGAATCAGGGTGAAGTCTCTCTCAGGGAGGAGTGATAGGGAATGGCAAAGGACACACTGTCAAAGGAGATTAATCAGAACTGGCTTTGACAAGCACTGTGGCAATTGGACAATTAAAACAGATTTTCAAGGGGGAAAAAAGAAAAAGAGGAACGAACTGGGGGGGGGAGGGTAGAGAAAATAGCTCAACAATGAATGAATGGAAACCCAAAATCTCTGTAAATGTTCATTAAAATTAATAAAATTTAATTAAAAAAAATATTATTATGAAAACAAAACAACACCTCAGCCAGTCCTCACCAAAACAAGATGAAGAACGTTGCCTTTGTGGACTATATTATGCCAATTGGTGTTGATATCACCCAAGATTATGAATCCAAGTTCTAGAACCTGAATACTTTTAGAATCAAGACACTTAAAAAAAATACATTACTTCATAATCACCACCAAAGCAGATATATACATACCCATGTTCCAAATAACTGGCAATAAGAAAGATGCAAATCAAAACCACAATGAAGTGCCATCTCACTCCAGTAACAGTGAGAAAGTTTTACAGGGCAACAAGTAATAAATGTTGGACAAGATGTAGTGAGAAAGGTACTCTTATACATTGTTGGTGGGATTGTAAAATGGTAGAACCATTCTGGAAGGCAGTCTGGCGCTTCCTTCAAAAAGCTGAACATAGAAATTCCATATGACCCAGCTATTCCACTACTTGGAATATACCCTGAGAATATGAAAACTGAGAGACAAACTGAGATTTGTACACTGATGTTTATAGCAGGGTTATTGCAATTATTTTATTGTTCTTAATTGCACTCCATTGTGTGAATATACCATGGCTGTTTTAACATTCCTCTTTTCAAAGACTCTTTGGTTGTTTCATTTCTTTACTATGGTAAATAAGGCTGGAATAAAAATGAGTGAACATGTTTTTGTCACCGCCCTTTTGTTTTTAGCATGTATACCTAGTACTCAGATTGCTGGATCAAACCGTATTTTTTTTTCAACGTCTTAAGGATACATTTCCCTAGTAATCGGACCCTAACATCTGCACCAGGAGTGTTGAGATACTCTTGCCAGCATTTGTTATTTACTATCTTGTTCAACTTTGCTATTGTTGCTGAAGTAAGGGGACCTCTCATTTTTATTTTGATTCGCATCTCTGGAAGTATAGTCTGTAGAAAGTTGTCTTGTTAACCCAAAAGCCTCATCTCTCTGAGAGTTCAATTCCACTACATAACTAATTCTAAGAAAGAAAGATGAATAATTCCTTATTATGTATGGTTTACAGCCTCAAAAACCTAATGGAGGGTCTGTTATTAATTTTGGTTCAACAGGCAATGATGTTTCTTCCTCTGTTGCACGATATTTTAAAAAATAATAGCCAATGTTCTTGAGAACTTGAAAATATCTTTATGTGTTTATTGACTCCCGAAATGTAAATATCTTTTCATGTCCTTTTCCCATTTTTAAATAGAGTTCATTGTCTTTTTTTATTGAGATATTGGAGTTTTGATAAATTGTATGCATTCTAAAAAAAAAGAAATTAAGACAGACTAAGAAGATTGAAAGTAGATTGACCATCCACTTCTGAAATAACAGGCATTCGAAAACCTAATGTATGATAGAGCATGCTTAGACAAGCAGACATGGCAACTGAGGCTAAGATCTCAAATATGGAAACACGAAGAAGGAGCAACAGTTGTAAGCAGAGACTAGTGACTGGAACGTGGAATGTGAGAAGCATGAATGTAGGAAAATTGGATGTTGCTAAGAAATGTAACACATAAATATTGACATACTAGGTATTGGAGAAGTGAGATGACTTGGCATGGGGCATTTTGAATCAGATGATTGTATGATCTACTAAACTGGGGATGAAAAGGTGAGGGGTATATGGGGTTGATTTCATAAATAAAAAGTGATTTCTAGATCCATCATGAAATACAGTGTGGTAAGTGACAGGATAATATCCATATGGATACAAGGAAGTTAAGTGAATACCACTATCATTCAAATATATGCATCAACAACTAGAGCCAAAGAGGAGGAAACAAATTTCTACCAACTTTTGCAGTCAGAAATTGATCTAACATGCAATCAGAATGAGCTGATAATGATAGGTGACTGGAATGCAAAAGTTGGGAATAGGGAAGAAGGATCAGTAGTTGGAAAACATGGACTTGGTGACAGAAATGAGGCTGGAGACAAAATGATAGATTTCTGCACATTCAGTGACTTAATTATTGCAGGTACCTTTTATAAGAATGCTGTAGATAGGAGGATAAATTTTTTTGTATTATAAAAAAGAACACAAAAATTTAATACTGTGGCCGGGGGAGGCGGGGGCGCCCCAGCTGGGCACCGAGGGTCGTCGTGCTCCCCGTGCCTGACACCGCCCGGCTTTGATCCAGCAGCCGGTGGTGCCCCTTTTCCGGGTGGTGGCGACCCGCACCGGACCCTGGTTGATCGGCGGAGGCAGCGCGAGGACTCTGCGGGACCGGACCTGCGCTCGGCTTGGCGGCGGAGTTCCGTGTTGCGTTCTGGTTCCTAAGGAAGGAAGAGCAAGTCAGCCCTGGAGTGGCTTTACAGTCATTTCAACAGAAGGGTGAGAGATGGAACCCGAAGAAGAAAGGATTCACTACAGTCAGAGACTGTGCCGACAAGATGGCGGACGGGGAGCTGAAAGTGGATAGTCTCATCACCCGATTGCTGGAGGAACTCTACTATGCTTAGGCGGGAGCTGCATCACTACTGACCTGCCCTTGGGTTGACTCAGCAATTCTGGTAAATCACCACCTGTAGCAGAAT
>NW_006399758.1:23965365-23965877 GCF_000299155.1 Elephantulus edwardii | reverse complement strand
TGAATGAAAACCGAAAATCTCTGTAAATGTTCATTAAAACTAATAAAATTTAATAAAAAAAATTTAATAATGTGAAGTGAGACATGCTTGTCATTTTGTTAATAATAATTTGCTCTATAAATAAATGATATAAATGTAACTATAATATTTTAAAATATTAGAGAAGTTTTTCTTAATACAGATGTTATTAAAAATTTGTATATGCTATTCAGAATTCCTATTGGATATCCCAGTGGGAAAATTTGTAGAATTTTTGGGAAATTACTTGGATATTCTATCATGAATCCCAAAGAATAGAATTAGAAAATTAAGAGACTTGTATTAATCTTAAAGAGTCCTGATAGCGAATTGATTAAGTATTTGGCTGTTAACCGAAATATTAGCAGTACAAACCCATGTAGAAGGAAACAAAACTGCTCTTCAAAGAGCATAAAACTTCATAAGGCAATCCTACTATTATATTGATCCAGGTCATGGTCTTTACAAATGCATCAGAGAGCTGGACAATGGAC
>NW_006399758.1:23958209-23964630 GCF_000299155.1 Elephantulus edwardii | reverse complement strand
AGACGAAGCCCCAGAATCCTTGCCTCCAAGGACTAGCTTGGTTTAATCCTCTCCAAGATGAATCTGTTTGTTTTCCTGGCAGTCCATGGTACATTCACTACTCTTCTCCAGCATATATATATAGTCACTATGATTTGTAGTTGACTTGACGGCACATAACAACAACAATGAGCCAAAATCAACTTGATGGCACCTAATAACAACATTCTCTAGTCTTAAAAGTTAAAAAAAAAAAATTTACTGTCCTAAACATGTAACCTATATGAGACCTCTGTAGTCCTTAGAAGGTGGCACTTCTCTCTGTCAATTGAAATCCATTAGTAGCTCTGGTTCCAAGGGAGAAAGAGGGACAATTTCCTTCTGCATGATTTACAGTCTCAGAAACTGGCTGAAGGGTCAGCTATGAGTTGTTTCCAACTGGACCACAACGAGAGAGTTCATTTCAACACTTACTGGAACATAAGCCATATCTAAACACCACATTGTATTACAGTTAAAATATATTTTAAACACTTCAAATACATTTGTTATTGTTCTATTAATGGAAGTAAGAGCGCTTCTAGTATTGAAAGTCAGACTTATATGCCATTTATATTCTTATTGTATAAAGATCAATTTAGACACTACCACATAGGTAGTGTGTGGCCAAACTACCTTCAACCTTCCAGTAATTCATAAATGCTGATATAGACTTAGTTCTGGTGACCTAGGGGAAAAAAAATAAAACAACAAGCCCATACATAAAACTATTATAGTGCCTGATTTGGGAATAAATCAAGGTTTAGCCAAAATTGTGTTATCAAAACATTTAAGCAAAAGAAAGTAATTTTGCCATTGTCCTACAGTATTCTTCCAGCAAGTGGTGCCCTGTGCACAGAACTAAATTCTAGTTTAGAGCAGCATTATTCAAAACCGTTGGCAGCAGGCAAAATAAGTTCATAAATAAATCCTTAATAAACTCTATTGCACCCCCACCATCATCCTCAACCTTAAGATATTTTCTATTTTTCACTTGAAATATTTTTAATATAATCTATTAACATTTGCTCAAACAAGCTCATTGTCCTATTTAAGAGTTTTGAAAGCATAGGTTACACAATTAAATAAAGAAGGAGGAGCATGGAAAGGAGACTTAATGTTCTTGGATGATAAACTTTCTTTCTGCCTTTCCATATCCCTTCTTCATTAGAGATAAAGAAGACAAAATATTGGGAAGTCAGAACTGTAATACTCCCTGATGTTCCCTGCTCATGACATTCATATGTATTTTTTAAATTTTTCCATGGTAACCACCCCCCCCCCAAAAAAAAAAACAACAACCAAAAAAACCAAATGAAAACAGAAGAAATGAGGAAATCAGAAGAATTCTTGTTTGGCTATACTAGCAAGGGGCCTTTCCTAATTGATATTGAAATTCAGTGTGGTTTCATAATGAGTACTGTTAAATTTAACTTATGTTTTTGCAGTCAGATGTCAGACTCTACTCACTATTTTGAGAAAAGTGTTTAAGGTTGGTTGGCTTATTCATTTTGGACCAAAATAGTTTCCAAGTGGAATATTCTTTTTGGCAAAACTTCCTTAATCTCATTGTTTAACTAACTTTCACAGTTGTTTTCTTATTGCATTTCATTTATTCCCATAATGTCCCATATCTTTAAAAATCTTTTATTTCCACTTAAATTCTCTGTCCTATATGTTCTTCTCATATCCATTATTTCCTTCTTTTTATTTCTCCCTGCTTATGCTTTTCTCATTCTACATTTCCTAAGAATGGAAAGATTTTTTGTAGTACTAAATACTTTAGAGTTCCTTATTAAATTGTATATCACGGGAATCAATGTTAAGGTGTTTTCCAAACTTCAATTGGCAACCTTCCGTCTTTCCTTCCTTGCTATATAATCTCCTGTTTCCCTGGTTCCATTTTTGTTAAGGATTTTGTGTCCCTGGTGCCATCCTGTGTGCTAGTACTGTCTATATGAGTTTGTGTATCTGATGCTCCAATTTCATAGTTCCTAACATCTTTACACATCTATCCACGCACCTATAGACATAGAACAGACACATTCATTTAAGTTATCCATTCTCATGTCTCTATCTCGTATTTGTTATCAAACCAAAGCATCTAATCAGAACTCTAAGCTCTTTTTCTTTATCAAAAGCTAATTATTATTCTCTCTAATGATCTTACTGACATAGTGACAAGTTCTATTATCCCTTTATCCTCCCTCTAATCTCCCCCATAAACATATACATAACTTCCCCACTCATCAGCTGATTTACACTCTCATTTCTAACTAATTTCTACCCTAATAGGCAGGGATTTTAGTATTGAAAACTGCTCATCTCTTTTTCTTTCTTTTTCTAACATTTACAGAGAACTTTTTTAATTTAGATTTTTATTTTATTTTATACTAGTTTGCTCACAAAGTTCATATACATTGTGTTTCACACAATTCTTCACTCATATTATTTTTTATACAATCATTACCAGGTATTTTGTTTTATAAAATCAATCACCTTTGGACCTTGCCTATCATTACCCTGTCTTTTCAGGTCCTCACTGGATCCTTCCCATTTCCTTCACCCCCTTCCTCTACCCACCAAACTGTGCAACACTGTGGTTTGGCCCCTACCCATCTTCACCTCTCCACTTCCATCCCTTCCTTCATGGTTCCCCATACATGTTTTACTAGTTATCTTTCTATTTTTACAATAATGGTCTTATGCAGTGTTTGTCCTTATGAGACTGAGTTTACATAGCATAATGCTTTCCAGTCTCTTCCAAGTTATGTAGTATTTTTCAAAATTGTTGCTCTTGAATGCTGCATAGTATTCCATTGTGTGAATGTGCTACAATTTCTCAGTCCACTCAATTGTGGTTGCACATTTGGGTTGTTTCTATGTTCTTGCAATGATGAGTAACATTGCTATGAATATTGGTGTGCAAAGCTCCATTTGTGTCTCAGTTCTAATTTCCGTAGGGTACATTCCTAGCAGTGGAATAGCCGGGTCATATGGAAATTTTTATGTCCAACTATTTGAGAAAATGTAAAACCGTATTCCAGAGTGGTTGTACCTATTTTAGAATCCCACCACAAGTGTATGAGAATTCCTGCCTCTCCATAACCTACAGAAGATTTTTTTAAAAATTACTATGACTTGAGTGAAAATCAACAAAGCAAATTGATTTTCTTTCAACAATATATATACTACATGTTCTGTGATGTGAACTACAACCATCATAGTGTAACAGCCCCCTTCCCTGTTCTTTCTTATGTTTACCATTTACACTCACCATCATTTCTTATTCTTTCATGCCTCCTGAGATTCCCTAAACAAATGCTGCCTTAGTAAATCTATATAGTTGGTTGCTCTAAGGTGTGCATCCCTTCCTGATATTACTTATTACCCTATGTTGTTACCTGCCTTCCAGTCACCTGAGATGCATATAGACCCTATGTATATTAACTCTAAACCCTGCCCTATTTTGTACCAATTTCATGGTCTTCCACAAATCTTATCCCATTTCTTTTGTCACTGAGTCAATCCATTTCATTCTGCTCCTTCCTCTCCTGCTCTATCCCTTCACCCTTCCAAGAATGATGTCCTTCTCCAAGGATTGTCCTTTAGGGCGGCATGCCCTAAGTATATGAGATGGAGCTTCAAAATGCTTGCTTCCAAAGAGCAGCTTGGTTTCACCCTTTCTAGGACAGATCTGTTTGTTCTCCTGGAAGTCCATGATATGTTCAACACTTTTCTCCAGCACCACAGCTCACAGGTATTGATCATTCTTCTATAAGCCTTAGTCATTGTTCAGCTCTCTAATGTATATTAAGTAATTGTTAAGGCTATGTCCTAGATCATCCTAGACTCCATATTGACATCATTGTTCTTCAGTACTGTATACAGGATCCTGACAGCAGACTTTCCCAGTGCAATTAGTCTTTCAATTTCCTGGCTGCTGATATCAGGAGTGTTGATTGTGGAACCAAGCAAACTGAACTTGTTAACAATCACAATCTGTTCTCCATCTATCATGAAGCCACCAATTGGCCCAGTGATGAGAATCTTTGTTTTTCTTGGTGTTGAGATTCAATATATTGAAGATTATAGTTGTTGATCTTCTTTAGCAAATGCCTTATGTCCTCCTCATTTTCAGCAAGCAAGGTTGTCATCTGTACAACGTAGGTTGTTGGTAAGTATTCCTCCAATCCTAATGCCACATTCCTCCTCATAAAGCCCAGCCTCCTGAACAATCAGTTTTGTGTATAGATTGAAAAGGTATAGAAATAGGATGCATTCTTGACATATTTCCTGAATCTGAAACATATAGTGTTTCCCTGCTCTGTTCTGACTACTGCTTCCTGGTCCAAGTATAGGTTTCACATGAGCATAATTAAGTGTTCTAGGATCTCTGTTTCAAATGCCTTTGCATAGTCAATTAATCACAGAGAGATATTCCTCTGGTACATTCTGCTTTTGGTTAAGATGCATCTAATGTTGGCTAATATCTCTAGTGCCACACCTCTTCTAAGCCCAGCTTGCACTTCTAACAGTTCCCCACTGATGTTCTGTTTCAGTTGTTTTTTGGATAATCTTCAGCAGGATATTCCTTGCATATGATAGTAATGATATTGCTCAATAATTACCACAGTCAGTTGGGTCACCTCATTTTGAAATGTGAATATAGATCTCTTCCAGTCAGTTGGCCAAGTAATTGTCCTCTAGATTTCTTGGCATACAGTGGTGAATGTGCCCAAGGCATATCAGTTGCTCAAATATGTCAATTGGTATTCCATCAGTTCCTGAGACCTTGTTTTTTGCCCTTTGAGAGTGCTTTGAACTTCTTCCTTCATCACCATTGTTTCTTGATCATATGTTGTTTCATGATATAATTTTCTGCCAACCAATTCTTTTTGATATAGTATCTATGTGTGTTCCTTCCATCTTCTTTTGATGCTTCCTGGGCCATTCAACATTCTGCCCTCAGCATCAAGCATTGCAACTCAAAGCTTAAACCTTTTCTTCAATTCTTTCAGCTTAAGAAATGCAGAGTGAGTTCATCCCTTGTCATCTTCCCACTCCAGTACTTTGCACATTTCATTGTAATACTTTAGTTTTTCCTCCTGGGATGCCTTTTGAAATCTTCTTTTCTGCTCCTTAACTTCTTGATTTTTTCCTTTTGCTTTGGCTTCTCAGTGTTACATTTTAAGTCTCTTCTGACATCGTTCTTGGTCTCTTCTTTCTCCTCTGTTTTTTGTAATGACTTTTTATTTATGAATGATATTCTTGATATCCTCTGACAACTCATCTGGTCTTTGATCATTAGTATTCAAGACCTCAAACCTATATCTGAGTAGGTCTTTACATTCTGGAGGTATAGACTTGAGGTCAAACTTTCGTTCTTATAGGTAGGATTTTATTTTCTTTAGCTTCAATTTGAACTTGCATATGAGTAGTTGATGGTTCCACAACTATCACCTGGGATAGTTTTCATAGCTGTAATTAAGCTTCTCAAGAGATTTTTTCCTCAGATGTATTCAATTTTATTTTTTCTCCATCAGGTAAAGTCCATGTGTATAGTCACTATTAGTGTTTCTTGTAAAAAGTATTTGTAATGAATAGGTCTTTGATTGTATAGAATTCTGTCATTCTATTTCCAGCATTGTTTCTGTCACCAAGTCCATGCTTTCCAATGATTGCTCCTTCCTCTCTGTTCCCAATGTTGCATTTTAGTCACCCATTATTATCAAAGTATCTTGGTTGCATATGTATTAATTGGCTAAATATTGACTCATAAATGCAATTTCAGTTTCAGGCTTGAAGGGTGACTAAGGATCCTCTTCTTGAAGCTTCTACTAGTCTCTATCAGACAAGTAAGTCTGATCTTTTAAAATTATTTTTTAATATTGTTTTGTATTTTCCTCCCACTTTATCTGGCATCTTCTACTGTGATTCCTTTCAAAAGAGTCAGCAGTAGTATCCAGGAACCATCTGAAAGTAGGTCTTCTTTCTCTCAGGATTGTGGAGATTGGAGTTCACATGCTCCACTATTTCTCTGACTTAAGTCCGCTTGTCTTCAATGTATCTTTCTCCTGAGTGGGAAAGATCAATTGCTGGCACTTTTAATAACTGTTTACAAGTATTTAAGACACAGGTCCTACTAAATAGAATACAATGGAGAATTTGTCTTTGTGGACTATATTCTGCCAGTTGACCATGATGTCCTCCATGACTATGGTTTTGAGCTCTTAGAATGAGTGACTTATTCCTTCAAGGTACTGGTTATGGCTAAGAATTTTTTTTTTAATAATTAAAAAAATTTTTTTACAGAGGTTTTGGATTTCCATTCATTCATTGCCACAATTTTCTCCCTTCCCACCCCTCCCCACCAGCTCGCTTCCCCCTCCGAAGAGAGAAA
>NW_006399758.1:23915178-23955904 GCF_000299155.1 Elephantulus edwardii | reverse complement strand
CTTTACCTGGTTTTGGTATCAAGGATATGTTTGCTTCATAGAATGAGTCTAGGAGAATCCCATCTTTTTCTATTTTCTGAAATAGCTTATGTAGGATTGATAACAGTTCTTCTGTGAATGTTTGATGAAATTCACTTGTAAAGTATGGCTAAGACATTTTAATAATGTTTAAAAACACCAATTTATTGATAAATAAGATCATGAAAAGTAGTGTAGATAGGTATAATTTTATTTGATCATCATAAAAATATAGTATACCTTCATGATAATTGCTTACTGTTATTCTCCTTGTCATCACATATCAATTTGTCCTTGGAATAGTCTTTGGAAAGATTTTTACATATTCATCAATCTCCCATTTTTCAGTATGCTTCTCAGTTTTATACCTGTCCTACTGTATTAATTTCTTATCATAGCACTATTCTGCTGAAATTTATTTCAAGAGTTCTCTATTGTTCTTAGGTTTAAAAACGGAATTGATTCTAATCTTTTACCATATGAATCCTTGATCTCGTATCTCATGCCTTTAAAACCCAAATACACAACAATGTCAACATTACTCCAAAGCAATTGCCAGCAAGTGGATTCAGTATCTTTGCAACTTCTTTTGTTGCATAGCAGAACTGCAGTGCATAATATTTTATTTTTTAAACAAATTTAATTTTTTATGATAGTTTAACAAAAATTTACAGAAAACTTGTATTTCCATTCACTAATTGCTGCACATTTCCATCCCTAACTCCTCAGTTTGCCTTTTTCTTTAAAAATTTTTTTCATTATTTCACAGTTTCCTCCCTCTTCCTGTCTCCTGTCCACTTTGCTACACACCTGTTATTCTGGACTGTTGCCATGTAAATAATATCTAATAATATATTCTTTTTAGACAGTTCTATTCCTTATCTGTTTCATTGCAATGTTCACTATTTATTTTCTCTTTCCTTAGTTCCCCTTCATCTCCCATGTCAGTACTGTTTCATAACAGTGACATTATATAATATTTGTCCTTTTGTAGCTGAGATATTTCACTCAGCATAGTGTCCTTCAAGATCACCTATTTTGTATAATATTTTATGAGCTTTTTCAGTGCTGTATAGTATTCCATCATGGGAATACATCACAGCTTCTCTATCCATTCATTTGTTGATGGGCAGCAAGAAACATAAGTGTACATATATCTGGTTGGCAGTTCTAGTTTCTTTAGTGTATATTTCTAGTAGTGGAATTGTTGAGTCAAATGATATTGCTATTTCCAACTTTTTGAGAAAGCACCGTACTGCCTTCCAGAGTGTTTGCACCATTTTACACTCCTATTGACAGTGAATAAATGCTTCCAATATCTCCACAACTTCACTAGCATGTGTAATGTTTGCTGCTTTGTTGAGCTTTTCTATTGATACTGGAGTGAGATGATATTTCATAGTTGTTTTGATTTGCATCTCTCTAAGAGCTAGGTATTTTGAGCATTTCTTCATGTGTTTGTTTGCCATATGAATGTCTTCTTTGGTGACGTGTCTGTGCATATTCTGTGCCTGTTTTGTTATTGGGTTGCTTACCTTTATCTTGTTGAGATACTGGAATATTCTATAAATTCTAGACGTAAATCCCTTAATCAGACATATCATTACCAAATATTTTTCCCATTCTGTGGCTTTCCTTTTTACTCTTTCAGAGAAGTTTTTAGATATGTATAGGGATTTGATTCTTAGAAGTTCCCATTCAACTGTTTTACTCTTTTCTGGTTGTAGGTACTGCGTAACATGTTCAAGACCACGGCCTCTAGAAGTATATCACCAGATTATCTCTTGGGTTAGTTCATATTCACGACATTTTTGTGTTAGTATTCTAACTCTTAATTATTTGTACCACTCTGTAGTTCCTTTTAGGGTACACTTTAGGACTATTACAGATAGGACTATTACAGATACTTAATTTTCTAGCATTTTTCTGACCCTCCCTCAGCAAGACAAGATTGAAATCTGATATTAATAGGGCTGCTATGAATTGTAACTGATTTGAGGATGCCTATGAACAACATCCAGTAACTAAGCTTCCCATGCTCCAACGAATCACTACATTCTCATAATTACTTAATTTTCATTTGATTGTATTTCAACTTGGACTTCTGGTTCCTCAACAAAGCCATCCTGAACTTCCAAATTTAAATTAAGTGAAAATTTAAATGAATTAATTCATCTTCCCATACAGTTTCACGTTATTACTAATGTAACTCATGGCATTCTTTAGTTGCTTATTTACTTGTTTGTGTTTCCCACTAGACATCAAGCATTAGAAAGTCAGCTATAACATCCAATTTTTCACTGATTTTTCTTGGAGGACATTTTTACTGCTTGTGAATTGGACTGACCTGTGCGTTCCAGTTCATCGCAGATCACATAAGATGTGTTCATCAGCAAGGGGAATCTAAAAGGATTCATAAAGCTATATCATTTTCAAAAACAATTAAGCATACCAAGTAAAGAAAGCGATAATTGAAAAACCAACCACCACCACCAAAACAAACAAACAAACACAAAAAAACACCCTTCCGTAAACTCATAAAACCTTTAAATTATTTAAGCACTTCTACTAACAGAAACAACTGCCCTTCTCCCTTCAGGAAGAACCTTAGAAGTATCAGAGTAAATGTTATCAAAATTAATAATCCCTTAGACATTAATTATAGATTTACTTCCAAAAATTTTAAAGAAAAAATAGATTTAAAAGAGAACATTTGCCATTTGCTTTAAATATTGTATCTTAGGAAGACATCAAGTTTCAGACTAATTTGGAGGCTTTCTGAAGAGATTACTGTTAGTCTTGGGGGCTGAATACATTGGAAATAGAAAGTTTGGAGTAACTGTGGTATCTGTGAGAATTCATAGGAAATAGATGGAAACCTTACTAAGTTTGGTGATTAGTCACAAATAATTCTCTTGAATTTTTTTGTAGCTTGAAGTGTATGTTGTTGTTGTTGCTGATTCCTGTAGAGTCGTGCATGCTCATAATGACCCTATGAGCAAAAGACCTGATGCCTTTCTATAACTATTGTCATTTTTCAAAGTTCATAGAGTTTACAGAAGCATGTTGTTTAGGAAGTGGATGCCACTGAAGTATATAAGAAACAGGAATTGTCTTCTCCTCTTTCTAAACTGCTTGACTGCATTAACTGAAGATAATATTTTGCCAACATTAGTTGGAAAGGAGATTTTTTTCCATTTTCATTACCTATAAAATATAGTAAGTCCTTTGCATTCCTTTCATTTATTTCCTTTATTAGATATCAATTTTATGGTAGGCCCAGGGTCTGACAGTGCCCTAAAACAGATAGTGTCTTCTTTTTGGCAAGTTCTATCAGGGAGAATGAGCCAAACATTTGTCAGAGAGAGTGATCTCTGTGTTGAAATAAAATTATCAGTGATAAAGGTGGGGCAATCTAACATTATTCTCAAAGGAATTTGAGGAGTACCTCCCTATTCATGACTGTGTAGGTTAAACAATGATTGCTTAAAGCTTTTTAAATGTCAAGTATTCAAATTATTTGATGTATCTGAAATGGCAATAAGATCCAAGAGACAAACGTCTACAGCTCCAGGTTATAAAATAAGAAAAAAACCACATCATTTTATGAATGTAATACATGAAAAAAAGAACAAAAAGAGTACATTTACATGGATTTTTATTTAAACTGGGTACAAGAAAAATTGTGGAAAAGTCTAGTGGCTAGAAGGCAAAATTTAGTGTACATATCTAAAAGATGTAATTCTTCCTCAATATTGTCTTTACATAGTTGGATTTTTTCTGTATTCTTTTAATTAATGTAAAACACATGCATGCAGTCTTTTGTAGATCACTCCTGACAGAAGTATTTTTTTAGTTACATTTTTTAATGATGTAAAAATCTATTTTGCTTTTTTAACAGTATTTTTAAGTGACAAGGACCCTCAAATGTAGAAAGAGAGCATTTTTATTTATATTTTTTCTTTACATTATCTTCAGGTCAAAATTTAAAATAGAAAAAATGTCATAGTCTCTTATAATCTCATATTTAGGTTTTGAAATTGACTAATATTAATGAAATTACAAAAATGAAATATGTCATGTAAATGTGGGAAAAGGAATCTCCAACATGCAATCCAATAGTAAAGTTCTAAATCAGGATACTAATGATATGTATAAAGAGATGTCATATGATTGACAGCCACAGAAAACCATAACACACCCTTATGTTTCACTCTTATTCTCACATATTGCAATCCAGAGCTGACTCATACCTGAAACCTCTTTGGGTTTCTGTAGCTATAAATTGCACAGGAAGAGATTGCTCATCTTTCACAGAGCAGCTACTGGATTTGCATGGCCAGAAAGAATACTGAACAGTAAGCTCCATGAAGATTAGTTTCTCTTCAAGTTACGAAAACAAAAAGAAAACTCATTCAACAACAACAACAACAAACAAAAACCTACTGCAGTTGGGTAGATTCCAAGTGATTCATAGTGAATCTCCATTAGGTTTCCAAGACTATTGTACTCAGAGCTATTCTTTGGAGAGGGACATCATGTTTGGAGAGGTGGACGGTCAGCAAAGGAAAGAAAGACCCTCAACAAGATGGACTGACACAGTGGCTGCAGCAGTGAGCTCCAGGGTTGTCAGAGATGATGAGAATGGCAAAGGATAGGACAGTGTTTTAGTCTGTTATTCACAGGGTTGCTGTGATTGATACTTGAGTAGATGGCATCTAATAACAATAAACCTTTACAAGACACTGCCTATCTGCCTCCTGCAAAACTGCTAGTAGATTACCCTGCAGATCTTTTGGTTAACAGTGAAACACACATGACATACTTCTAGTGGGAGAAAATACCCTCCCACTGTCCTTCTCTCCATGGTGACCCTTAAACCTGCAGGTCTCCAAAAGTGTTACTTGCAAAGGGCACTAGGAATTTGAATTGCAGGCTGAGTCATCAAGTTACCCAGTCCTCAGATGAAAATCCCGCTTTTTATTTAGGAAATGAAAGAGATTTGTAGACAAATGGAAATTACAGTCTGCCGTTTTCAGGAAATCCTTTTTGTTTTTGATATTCTGAAGAAATATGCAAGTGCTATAAACAACCTAACAGTAAAATGTTTTCAATGCCAAAATTCAGAGGAATAATAAACTATACTTGATAGTCGTGGGTATCATGAAGGAATTGTTGTTTGTTGCTGGAGTTTGACACCATGATTTTCTATTACTGAAATAATTTACTTTCATTTCTGGGGTTAATATTGGAATCCATACGTTTCTGATATAAAATAACTTTTGGCATTTTAAATATATTTGATGCTCAAATACAAACCAAAGAAGGAAGTTTTTGGTATCCCTAAGCCACTCTGGATATCTTAAATTTCCCTCTGTTAGAGGAGTGTACCACAATCACTGAATCCACTTTGAAAGAAACCTTGACCATTTAAGCAGTATTTAAACTGCTCCGTGGTGGTGAGAACACACAGCCAAACTGAATGACTTCCCAGACCCCGTGTGGTGTGCTCCACTTCCCGGTGGATGCTGGTGAATGCTGACACACATGGCTCCCTAAATCACCCCTAGTTTAATATCCTGGCCCCCTTAAAGAGACTGAGTTGATGTGAGCCTAAATCCAACCCTGCTTCTGCTGGATTCCATTCAACTGGAAAAACTAACATGTAACAACCACAGGGAATGAGCTTTGCTTATGTGGGCTGTACTCCCAGCCACTGCGTTAACTCCAGTGACCTTTTCTCCAGCACTTAAGACTGTGAGGGACTTGGCAATGCAAAGGAGTAAGGAAAAAAGTGAAGTCTTCAAAATTTTGGTTGGCCAGACTGCAAGCTACTGAGACCATACAAATTCTGCGGCAGGCATCCAACAATGATTGTAGAGGCTGACTCCTTCTTCTCAGCATCGATAGCTCATTTAATGAAACATGTATCTTCTTTTAAACTGTAGCAGATCTTGGTACATACACCTGCACAGATGCTCCCTTCAAATCAATCACTTCATCAATAAATTCATTTCAATAGTGACAAAATTCACTTCTTCCAGGTCCTTTACACTCAGATTTATAAAGATGCTTTCAAATTGCTAAAGACTGCATGCTTACTTTTGGTTAGTTAATTGTTAGCCTGTAGGCTTCCAAAAGTTCTGAACGCAGACCACAATGAAAAAGAAAACTTCCAAGGGAAGCTAGCACATACTTATAGGAGTTGCTATTTCTTACTTGGAAATGGGGAGCTAGTAAAGTCTCACTTGTACTCTAGTTCGGTTTTCTTGCTGGGCTCCTATCCCAATATACAGATAAAGAAACTGAGGCAAGGAGACAAAGACCTTTATCATTGTCTATCAGAATTCTGGAATGTTCCTTCTTCTTAACAACACTGACAGTATATGAATATCAGCTGAAGGGTACTCTTTATATGCTGTTCTCTCTAAAAACTTCTAGATACAATTGAATAGCACTTTAAAAAACGTAGCTGTTAATTTTTATTACTTCTTGTTATAACTATAATTTAAAGAGGTAAACAAATAGCAAGTTGTAATTGCTATTTCCTTGTATATCATTATTTCTCATCCATTTATTAAAAATGTACTAGGGCCATTAGAGAGAATTAGGAGTTGCATAAACCTCAGGAGAGGACATTTCTTCTGAGGTATTTGGGGTTTTTTGTCTCTTACACAATGACTATTCTTTACAAATAATGGCCATTCAAAAAATATCTGTGTGTGTGTGTGTGTGTGTGTGTGTGTGTGTGTGTGTAAGCAACAGTGACTTGCTTCTTTAAAAACCTATAAAATTATTCAATTCATTTACACTTATCTTACATTTGGAAAGTAAAAATAGAGTAAATAATGTTCAATTTATTTCAGGGACAGATAATAAATTTAACAGTCTTGATAGTATTGTAGGCAAACAACTCTTCAATTAGGATTACAATGTCAATGTAAGAGTTTTAATTATTTTTGTCATTTTAAAAAAGTCTGTAGCTGTCTTTTCTAAAAGTATTTTTCTTTTTTATTTGGGAAAATATAAGAATGTTTTAATGCAAGCAAAATACCTACTGTTTTGTGTTGAATGAGTGTTATATGTGTCCTATGCAGTAGCTAACCCACTGAAAAGTAAATGAAACCCTCAAGTATTGCAGATATATTTTGCTGATGAAGCCTAACTAATCTCTAGAGACTATTAGCCCTTGGTATTTCTGAAACACAGCCACCTTATCAATCTCCAATGAGTATGGTAGTTTTTACTTTCATAGGAGAAAAGCAGAATTCTCTCAACGCAATATAGCAATAAGCACTGGTAAACATACAAAAAAAGGAAAAAGAAAAGATTGTCTTGGCATAGAATGCCCTCATCCTGGGCATAGAAATCCTATGTAGATGTAGATGATTGGATTTACTTACCATATCAAAAGCCATGTCTTTCCTAAGGCAAAATTAGAACAGCATTTAATGATAACAGACTGAGCTGTGATGGTGGCTTTTTTTAAAAAAAAAATAATAAATTTAATGATTTTTACCCTAGGTGCTGTTGTTTGAAAACCTACATGAAATCAGATGAATGTTAGCTAAGTACACTGTTAGAGGTGAGCTGGACTTTAAAGTGATAATGTCTTAATTGCCGGATGGCAGTGCTGAATACATCAGTGACAAGTTTAAGGCAGAATAACATTTCAGGATTAATGCTTTTAAATGAACAACTCTCAACTTTGTAGACTCAATTGCAAGCTATCATGTTGAAGATGGGTGAAGTTTGTATTCAGAGATCCCTCTCACATTTTCTAGGATTTCTTGGTCTTATTAATTCAAATCTTACTCTCAATGCATGCATGTAGCCAAGATAATTACTAGAAGGCAAGATCAAAGCCAGCATATTATAGTCCTATTCCATTTTCTGCTGATGTGAGTGATCTGCCTCTCCTTTGATGTTGTATGCTTCTACAGCTAAAGTACAGAGGATAAAAATACTACACCATGTAATCTGGCATTTATCCCATGAGAGCAGAATTCCAAATTGTGACACATGTCAAGAAGTTAAAAAAAAATAACTTAAAAGAGACCTATGCTTTATAAAGTGACATACTCTGCATTTAAACACCATCAAACATCATTTTCCATTACAAATTTAGTCCCTGATATAAAATTCAAAGAATTTTTGTAACTATAGTAGAAGAAAATAGTTACCATATTTACTAGCAATTACATGAAACGTGTGCCTGAGACTTCTTTCTACCTAATGAGGGCAGTTGAGAGGATGCAGAAGCAAGGCACGTGCACACACACACACACGTACATCCATTCAAAGATTCAGAGTCAAACAGTTAGTGTACTCTACACATAGAGCCAGCTGGTTTTAGTTTGCTCTGAACCTTCCATCACCTTAGGTCATGAGGCTGAGTAATTGGTAGATCTCTGAACTGCTTGTTGCTGATTAGAGATTAAAAAAAAAATAAAAAGAGTTTGGGGTAAAAAACAATATATTTGACTTAATATGTTCCCTATGCCCTATCTCTTCTGGTATTCTGTTAGATACTAGATCTTGTTGGTCTGATCATGCCTTACATGACAGTATCCAGGGTCGAATAGCTTGCTTTTCAAAAACATGGTAAATATGTATGTGTGGGAGTGTAGGCTTATGAATATGTAAATATAGATTGCAGTCATATTTAAAAATTAATTTCCTGGTAAATTAAATTGAATTTTAGTCTTTTAGAATAGAAAATTCTTTGCCAAACACAGCTCAGTTATTTGTTGATTCTGGTCCATTTTACTTTAGACTGAGAGCCCTACAAGGTACCATGATCAGACTTAGATGTTATGATGCGATAATGGAAAATTATCTGAATTTCATAGCTGCCACTGGTAAATCACAATACTCAATACTATGAAATAGATTTTAAGAGAATATGACTTTATTCAAACCCTTCCAATAAACATGAAATCATTATTTTTTAATTTAAAAAAAAATGTTTTTCTTCATGCCCATAAAATAAATTTTATAAATATTCAAATACCAGTAGGATTATAATGTGTGATAACATAACAAAATTAAACACACACACACACACACACACACACACACACACACACACACACCTATTTCTTATTTGTTTCTGGAATCAGCTTCCAATTAAATTAATAAAAACAAAACAAAACCAAGCTATAATACAATGTAGATCTTTAAGCAGATCTGAATATCAGATTACCAAATATACAGAAATGTTTCTTGTGATCTTTGGTATATTATAAAATAAAGTGCTGCTAGAACATTAAGTATGAGAAAATATGATGAAAAGTTGACAGAATCTGAAAACATGGAATCGTGATACATATCTTTGATAAAATTAGAAAGCATATTTTTAAACAAATACTGCTTAGACACAAACGAAATTAAAGATGAAAGACACATTTTACAATATGGGTTCAATTAAAAATCAGTTTTATTTAAGTAACCTCAGTCTCTTTTATCTGAGTAATGCAATAGACCACACCATAGACAGTACACTTTTCCCCCCTCCTTTTTTTTTTATTAATTTTTATGAAAGTTTGTAAAGACATTGGATTTCCATTCATTCATTGTTGTACTTTTCTCTCTGCCCACTGCTCCCCCACCAGTTCACTCTTCTCTTTGAAAATAAAAATAAAAATTCTTTCATTGTTATACAGTCCCTATCCGCAAGTCCACTCCATTATGCAGCCTTCACTCTGGACTCCTGTCATGACAATAATACCTACATATATCCCTTTTAAACAGTTCTCTCTCTCATCTCTTTCAATGCAGTATACATAATTTATCACATCTTTCTCAGTCTCCACCCATCCCCAATATTAGTCCCATTTTACAACAGTGGCACTATTCACTAAGCATAATGTCCTCCAGGGTCACTCAGTTTGTATAATATTTCATGAGTTCCTTGTTTTTCAATGCAGCGTAGTATTCCATTTTGTGAAGGTACCACAGCAGTTCGATCCAGTCGTTTGTTGATGGTCACTTAAGTTGTTTTTAATTCTTTACAATTGTGCTTAAAGCTGTGATAAACATGGGTGTTCATATATCTGCTTGAGTGGCAGTTATAAGTAATTTTATCTCATGGTGTTAATGGTTAAGCATTCATCCACTAACCAACAGTTGTTGGTCTTTTGAACCTCCTCTGAGGCACTTCTGAAGATAGGCTTGATTGTCTAGTTCCAAGAAATCAGTCTTAGAAGCTCTATGAAGCCATTTTTCTCTCCATGTATGGGTTCATTCTGTATTGCAATCTCTTGATGTGGATAATAAAAATAACACCACCATTATTCAATAGGATCATAAATTTAAATCTTACTAACTACCTGTTAACAAGATTCTCACAATCTAGAAAGGAGCAAGAACCGAGACTTACAGACTACATATTAAGTAAAGTTAGAGAGATATCAATATGTTATCCTGTTATAACTTTTGGGATTCCGCAGACATTTTTGTCTTTGTGGAGTCATTGTTCTTTAAGAATATTAAAAATTTAAATTTAGGACTCCACTGGTATAAAGACAAATATTGTTGTTGTGTACTGTCGACTCAGAACCAACCCATAGCTGATCCTCCGAACCACAAGTCTTCGGGATTGCAGAACAGCTTCTTGCCATTAGGCCACAGAGCTCCCTATATTCATATTATATATTAAAACAATTTTATTTTTTTAAAGAAGTTAAAACATTTTTGTTGGTCCTTAAAATTATCATAATAAATAGTTTTTGGACCTAGTTCAGTGAATAAATTAAGAGATAACCAATACTCTTCAAAATTTTAAATTTTTTAAAAAATTATTTTAATGAGCATTTACAGAGATCTTGGATTTCCATTCATTCACTGCTGCACTTTTTGATCAACAAATATTTTAATTGAATGGAAATATTAAAAGAGGTATGACAAAGTGCTTTGGTGATTCAGTGAAAGAAGAAACTTCTTTGACTGGAATTGTACCAATCAATGTTTAATATTTGACTTCTTAGGAAAATACATTGAAACCACTCTTGTTACTAACTTTTGTGCCACTATATTAATTTAATTCTTTTAAAATCTATCATATATTTGGTTGTCTTCTTTCAGAATTTTTTCCCACATTTTACTTTATGGATAAAAGTATCACTATGTTTTCCTGTTTTGTTTTGTTTTCACTATTTAATCCTTTTCATTGCTACTCTTCTGTTTATATGTGGTCTCACCTATTGCTGTGATTCTGAAAGATGGAGTCATCCATTGTGGACAGATTTCAGTGGGGTTCCAAATTACAGCAGACTGAGAAAAAGAACCTGATAATCCACTTTTAAAAATTACTCAGTGAAAACCTCATAAGTAAGAGTGAACTATTGTCTGATATATTGCTGAAAGTAGGATACCTCAGTCTAACATACAATACCAGCAGAGCTATCTTCTCAAAGTAGAGACAATCTCAAAGATGTGGGTGGGAAAAAGTTTAGTGGAACTTTTATTTGTGAATGTGACACTGATCAAAATGAGAAGAAACAATTGCAAACAATAAATGAGTAGTAGCAATGTGGGATGTGTCAAAACAACCAACCTGAAAAGTTTGGTAATAGATGTCTTAAGCATTAGTGAATTGAAATGAACTGGTACTGGTCATTTTAAATCAGACGATTATATAGTGCACAGTGAGAGGAATGACAAATTGAAGATGAATGGAATAATACATATTGCAAAAAAGGATATTTCACAATCTTTCTTAAAGTATAAAAATTATCATTGATTCCATTCCCTCACTTGTGAGAAAAACTATGTGGTACAAGGAAAGCTAGAAGGTCAGTGAAAGAGAGGAAGAGTCTTAAAAAGATGGATTGAAAAATGAGATGTGCAACTCAATGAAATGTGTTAACTCTCAAAATGGACTTATGCAGGACAGAGACATGAGGATGGCACAAGATAAATCAAAGTTCAAATATATTTTTCATAGAGTCATTATGAATTCTGGGAAGCTTGATGGCACCTAACAGTAACAACATGTCATAGCACAGTGGTTAAGTTCTCAGCTATTAACTGAAAAGTCAGCAGTTCAAACCTCCCACCAGCTTTATGAAGGCAAGTGGCTAGATGGCTGAAAGCTGTGGCTGTCTGTTTTTGTAGATTATACATTCTTAGAAATCCTGTGGGCAAGTCCAACAATGTTTTTCAGGGTCACACTGAATCAGAAATAACCTAAGGAAAGGAAGTTGTTAAGAAAAGTCAGTTAATATTACTATTATTTAAATTTACTCACCCATCACTAAAGACAATTATGTAAAAATTGAAAATTTTTACCCAGTTATTTAGTCTTGGTTTTTTATCAAGTTCCTCAATGATGAGTAAAAAAAAAAAAAAAAGAAGGGAGACAAGCATATGATTAAGATATGTTGATAATTACTGGTAACTAGAATTGAAAATTAGAAACAAAGAAGGAGAATTAGTAATTGGAAAAGATAGCTTTTGATGATGGAAGCAATTCCATAAATCACATGCTAGAACCTTACAAAATCAATGACATATTCATTAGAAATACCATTCCCTCCCACATGAACATAAATGACGTCTATGTACTCTGTTCACCAATTGCCTGCTCTGGGTGATGCTGGGACAGTGGAAGCTGAGTTACCACTATTTATAATATCAACGGTTTCACTCATGGTGGGCAGATTTCAGTAAAACCTCCAAATGAAGATAAAACTACATAAAAGGAGTGGCACAATTCTTCTGAAAACTGACAATTGAAGCTCTTATGAATAACAGTAGAACATTGTCTTATACAATGTCAGATAGTCCCTCAGATTGGAAGGCATTACAGTAGAGTCTTCTTTAATGATGTGGATGAAGTAACTCATCCAGGATTTCTTGGTGCACACAACCCCAAATAGGACGAACCAGTTGCAAACATTCAATGGTAATCCCTGTGTAAAATGTTTGCAATATTTTAAGAGTCAATGTATCACAAAGAATTTGGTGACATTCAACCATTTCAGGAAGTAGCATTTAATCAAGAACTTGCAAGACTGAAAGAAGATGACCAGGGTGCCTGAAGGCATTGGCAAAAAACAAACTCCAGTGGTTGATGAAATACCAACTGTGCTATTTCAAGAAATGAGTACAGTACTTGATATACTCACTGTATGAGTACTAAATGAGTACTCACTTGAGATACTCAGCTATACAAAAAAGAAAGGGGAGATAACTGCCTGCCTAACTGACTAGAAGAAGTTAAATTTGTGCCCATGACAAAATAAGGTGTTACAACAGGAAGGAATGCATCGCTTCGGTACTCTTTTAAATTTACATGTGCAATCTGTATGCTGAGCAAATAAACCAAAAAGCTACACTATATGGAGAACTCAGCACCAGCATAGGAAGAAAACTCAGCAACAACCTGTAAAATACACTAGATCCAAGCTTTCTTGCTGAAGGTAAAGAGGAACTAAAACACTTACTGATGTTCTCAAATAGGAAGAAAACAAAAACATTCACAATTAGACCAGTAAGTAACATAATGATAGAGAAAATATTTATGTCAATAATTTATTATTTTGGTCATTCAAAGTCAACACCCAGAGAAACAGCAGTTAAGAAATCAATTGACTTTGGGCTGGAGTAAATCTGATGAAAAAAATGGCTTTAAACTATGAATAGCAAATATTTCATTTGGAGGACTAAGGTGTAGTTGACTTCAAGTGATGACATTTTTAATTTCCTTATATGCATGTAAAAACTTGGTAATTGAATAACTGGGTCATATGGAATTCTATGTCCGGATTTTTGAAGAAGTGCCAAACTGCCTTCCAGAATGGTTTTACCATTTTACAATCCCATCTACAATGTATAAGAATTTCTATCTCGCCACATCCTCTCCAACATTTATTACTTGCTGCCCTGTTAAACTTTGTCACTGCTGCTTGAGTGAGATAGTATACCTTTGTGGTTTTGATTTGCATCTCTGTATTGCCAGTGATTTGGAGCATTTCTTCATATGTCTGTTTGCCATTCAAATACCTTCTTCTGTAAAAAGTCTTTTCATGCCTTTTGCCCATTTTGTAATTGGGTTACTAGTCTTTTTCTTGTGGAGGTCCAAGAGTATTTTGTAAACTTCCATTATGAGATTCTGTCTGAGATAGTGCTAACAAATGTTTGTTTCCAGTCTGTAGGTTCTATTTTCACCCTGTTGGAAAAAGTTTCTGATGCACACAGGGATTTAATCTTTAGAAGGTCCCATTCATCAATTTTATCCTCTTCAGATTGTGCATTTCTTCTTGGAATATACCCTGAGAAAATGAGAACTGAGACACAAATGGAGACTTGTACACCAATGTTGACAGCAGCGTTATTCACCATTGTAAGTGCATGGAAACAGTTCAGATGTCCAACTACAATCAAATGGATTAAGAAATTGTGGCACATTCACAGAATGGAATACTATGCAGCATGCAGGAGCAAGGATTTTGTAAATTATTACCTAACTTGGGAGGGACTGGAGAGCATTATGCTGAGTGAACTAACTCAGTACTACAAGGAAAAATATTGTATAATATATTGTAGAATGTTTATGAATATCCAAGGGGGGAGAGGATAGAAGCAGAGGAATGAGGATGTGTGGGGGTAGGATTAGTTATGGAGTGTACAATTTGATGGGGAGGGTGAATGAAATTGGAAGAATCTGAAAAACAATGCATCAAATTTTGTAAATAAACCAGTATGAAATAATATAAAATAAAAAAATAGTAATTGGAAAAAAAACCCAAAAACAAAGCTGGACAATTTGTAAGGAAGAGAGAGGAAGAATCCATGCCTTTAGATTCGAAATCATTAAATTGTTGTTTGTGAATAATATTGAAAATGTTGCCGACTGTCCAATGAATCAGTAAACCTATTTTCAAAGATGTGTACTTAGACTGCTTTTTAGAAATGAAGATATTTTGTCTCACATATTTTGGATACAGTGACATGAGAGATCATTCACTGGTGGAAGGAATTATACTTGGTAAATTTAAGATTCAGGTAAGAAAAGGAAAATCTTCAGCCAGATGTATTGACACAATGGCTAAAACAATGGGTTCAAGTATAGCCATGTTTGGGAATATAGTGCAGGACTTGGCAATATCTCCTTTAACATTGTACATGTGGGAATAATATAAGCACTGAACTAAATGCCATCTTTCAAAAGACACCTGTACCTCATCAGGAACCCAATCTACTACATCTATGGAAAGAGATAGTGGAAAAGCTAAAAAAATCATCAATCCTAACAAAATCATAGAGTAGCTGTAGATAAAAACCCATTAGTTGCTCATATGCAGGTTCAGTTCAAGGATAAAGAAAATGAAAACAGGTAAGAGTTGGAGTACAAGCTTAACTGTATTCCATCGGAATTTAGAGAACATCTCAATAATAGACTTGAAAGACTGAATTATTTTTTTATCATTAATTTTAATGAAACTTTACAGAGACTTTGGATTTCCATTAATTCACTGTTGCACTTTTCTCCCTGCCTCCCCAGTTCCCTCTTCTCTTTGAAAAGTAAAAGAAAAATTCTTTCATTGTTATACAATCCCTCCCCTCAAATGCACTCCACTATGAAGCCTTTGTTTTGAAAAGTAAAAGAAAAATATTCCTTCCCCACCCCCAAGTCCACTCCACTATGCAGCCTTCACAGCCTTCATTCTGGATTGTAATAACTAAAAACAAATGAGTTGTACATCATAATGAGAAATAAAACAAAAAAGTCACTGAAAAAATAAGAAAGAAAAGACCAAAATAGTTGTCAAAAGAGACTCTAAAACTTGCCTTAGTATATAGAATAGCTAAAGATAATGGAAGAAATGCTAATGTAGAAAAGTTGAAAAGAAGATTTCAAAGGATGATTAAAGAAAACAAAATATCTTAATGTAGTTAAAAAACAAAAATAAAAGGAAATACTCAGTATGCCTCACTTTGAAAGTACTGAAGGAGGAAAGGGGTGCCTTGAATGGCAATATTAAAAGTTTTACAGAAAATATTATAATTACACAGAGAGCATCTAAAGGATAGATGCACAGCATCACTTCACTAGAAATAAATGACCAATGTACAATTATTGCAAGAGGTAGCATATGATGAGGAACTAGAATACTTTTATGTGTGATTGTAATCAGTATCATAAAATAAAATATATATGAATTATAGAATTCCAATGCACTCTGAAAATATTCACTCAAATCACAATAAAATATTAAGAAAATAAACCAAAAAGGAACTTATATTGAAAGAAAAGGTCTAAATTGCACTGTCAAAAGAAAAAAAATTAAAAGCAAGGCTCCAGTTACTTATGATGAGATATTAATTGAGTTATTTCAACAATATTTCAACAAACTGATGCTATGTTGAAAGCACTCACTTATCTATGCCAGGAAATCTGGAAGATAGCATCTAGGCAGCTGATTGGGGATATTCATACTTGTGCCTATTAAAAAACAGTGATATAATTAATTGAATAATTAATCAAACAATAGCATTAAGATTATACATGAACAATATTTTTAAGACAATTAAAAAATAATTGAGGCAATGTATCAGCAAGGAAATTCAAGCTGAATTCTGAATAGGATATGAAACGAGGTTATTAATGTAAAAAAGAGTTGAATCAGATAATATCAGAAATATAAGTTTTATTGACTATGTAAAACATTTGATTGTGCAGATCATTAAAAAATTATAGAGAATTGTGCAAAAAATGGGAACTCCAGCAATATTTAATTATGTTTGTGTGAAACCTGTAGACCAAGACACATAGTTGGAAGAGGAGAATTAACATGTGATTCAAAATCAGGAAACGTGTATATCAGGATTGTATTCTTTCACTATACTTACTCCATATGAGTGTATTCAATCTGAGCATATGCAACCAATATGTTGAGCAAAATGAAGCTGCCAATCTGAAGAACAAGACATCAGGATTGGAGCAAAAGTCATTAACAACATGCACTATGCAGATGACACATTCTTGTTTTCTAAAAGAAGACTTAAAGTACTTCTTGAAAATCAAAGACTATAGACTTTGTTAGGATTACACTTCAACAACAATAGCAACAACAAAAAAATCCTCACAACTAGATCAATAAGTTACATGATGATAAGTGAGATAAAGTTTGAAGTTGTCAACTATCTCCTTTCACTTGATTCACAATCATGATCCCAGGAAAAAGTAGTCAAGACATCAGAGCAAATAGTAAATTAAATAAATCTATTGCCAAATGCTTCTTTAAACTGCTAAAGAGCAAAGATATGATTGTGAAGACTACAAAGCCAAACCAAAGTATTTCCAGTTACTTCACACACAGTTGAACAAAGGAAAACAGAGGAACAATCAAAGAACTGATGCCTTTAAATTGTGGTGTTGGTTAAAAGCATTGAATATACTATGGATTGACAAGAAACCTAAGTACATCTGTCTTGGAATAAGTACAAACTGCTGAAATTTCATCTCACATGCTTTGGGAAGAACAAAAGCAGGGATCAAACCTTGTACAAAGACATCATGCTTTGGAAAGTTTGACAGTGATCAATCAGTAAAGTAAAGTAGAATCTTCAATGAGATGTGTTGGCATGGTGACTGCCAAAAAGGACTTAAGCACAGTAGAGATTGTGAGAATGTCACAGACAGAGCAGAATTTTGCTCTGAACATAGGTTGTGATGAGTTGAAGCTGAATCAACAACTTCTAAAAATAACTCCCGAGTTCATCTTTACAGCTAATTCCTAAACTTCCCCTTGAAGTGTTCTAAAAATTGTTTTAAAGCATGTTGAACAACTCAGATTTCTTTTATTATTTTTTGTGTCACATTTAAAATGACTTGCAAACTTTATCTAATATCTAGCCACATATACCACATCCATTATTTGTCCCTATTCTACGAACTTGAACCAAAGTAAAGCAAGAATAGGGAATTTTCTGGAAGAATTCACAAACTTGGGAAGTATGGAAACTGAGCTGTTAAAATATACTTTAAGGTAAGAATGTCAGTCATTGAAGAACCCTGGAACGCACAGTTCTAGTCTGACTCACATGCAGTGATCATGAGTTAGAGTCTTCTGGCAACTGGTAATGTTTAGTATGTACATTTTGAAATGAGTATTGTGGAAGAGGCTCAATTTTCTCATGCTTTATAAGAATGTTATTTCTTTAAATGATTCCCAAACAGTCCAGAATAAAGATTAAGAAATCTCCCTTGTAAATAACTGGAATCTGTCTATGACACTTATCTTTAAAGTGAATCTGTGGAGAATCTGTGGAGCAAACTCCTTCATACAATCTAAAATTTGTTTTCTTTTTCCATAATAGTAAATTTGTAGCTAAGAGGTAGAAACCCAGCCAAATGCTGCATTTTCCACCCACAATCACTCTTGATTGCAGCCATATAATGAAGTTCTTGCCAATAAAACATGAGTCAAAGTGTTTGTCAGTTGTTTCCAACTCATGGATTTAAAACATTGCATATGTTTTCTTTTAACCTCTTTCCCTTTACTGTGAGACTCAACATGCACATGTCCATGAAATAGGTTCAGGCATACAGATTAAGAGTATACCATAGGAACAATGTAGAAAAAGTGAAAGATATGTTTGCCCATTAAGTGGAGAGCAGCCCGATTTAGCAGATTTAGTAGGTTAAGAAATCTATCTATGGACATATGTAAAGGAGATAGGGTTCTATTGCAGTAATCAGCAAAGGGGTTTCAGTGTTTTACCTCAGATAATATACTTGTTCACCCTTCAACTTTTATAACTCTTTATTATTAGATACGAATTTGCAATATTACTTGAGTAACTTTCTTTGACCTTGCAGTAAAAGATTTGTTGTTGTTGTTATGTGCAATCAAGTCACCTGCAACTCATAGCGATCCTATGTACAGCACAGCCTTAAACCCTTCTGTATCATGTGCCAGTCTTATTGTCTCTGACACACTTACTCTCATCATCCCCATCACTGAATTGATCAATCTCATCAAGGGTCTTTCTCTTTTACACTGTCTCTCCACCTTCCCAAGCATGATGTACCTCTCCAAGGACTGGTCTCTCCTTGTAATATGTCCAGAATATGTCAGATGAAGCTTCAGAATCATTGCCTCCAAGGAGTAGTCTTGTCTCACCTTCTCTAGGATGAACCTGTTTGTTCTCTTAGCAGTGTATGGTCTGTTCTCGAGCACCACAGCTCAAAGGCATCAATTCTCTCATTTCCTGTAAACTTGAAACAAATAGTAATCCTGAAGGACACATACTAGAGATGGTCCCTTGGTGATGAAAACGATTTAATATTCAATTACTTGCAAAAACATTTTAACAAGGTAATTTGAACCAGAGTCCTGGAGATCTGTTTCTAAAAGGTCAGAGCCTTGGAAAATCTTGATGGGATAATTCTACTCTAAGCACATGAGTCAAAACAACTCCACAGCAACTAAAAGAAAAATAGCAGCACCTATGCCAGAATTTCTTTGGTTAACAAGTAAAACCATGGCCTTTGATAAGTCACTTCTATTTCTATCTTTTTTGTTATGTGCTGTCACGCTGGAACTGACTCATAGCTGACCCTTTAGCAGGTTTTCAGAGGCTGTGAATCCCATAGAGGAGACGGCCATCCTTTTCCCATGGAGTAGCTGGTGGATTCGAACTGAACCCAATTCCTGCGGAGCTGTATTGCCTTATAAGGGAATCCTTTACTTTCTGTCCATTACAGAGTTAGCTCAGAAACAATCTTTCTATGGCCAATTGGGTTGCTTCAGCCTGGGCTTCAATACACTTTTAAATTTATTATCCAAAAGAACAAGGTTCTCCTTCAAGCAGTCCCTCATGAGCCAGTATGTCACAGGTGCAACTGAGAGGTATTGTTATAAACCTCAGATACAAGAGTTTTCATTACCAAGTTTCCATTTATCTTCTTGGAAGAGTTGCTTATTCCTTTCCAGTTTTATCCCCTGGAAGATAAATTTGTAGCAATAAGATAAAGGAAACTTCACTGAAAACCACAGCGAACAAGTCCGTTTTAAAGTGTATTTTTCATCTACCATATTATTCAGGAAAGTCTAACTAAATTTCAGTGCACATAGAAAATTCTTGCTTTTACTTTTTTGAATAAAATCTGATGTAATGTTAACTGAAACCATAATTCAAGGTTCTTTATTTTTCTTTCCCCCACCCATTCTTCTCTGTCCTGCTCACCTCTTGCCTTCAGCAGCTTCTTGGTAGGATTCCCCTGAAAGATGTGGAATCTGAATTGTCTCCAAACTAAGGTTTCCATTTGGATTTTCTTTTAATATATATAAGAAATTGCCTTGTAGTTCATCCCATTTCAGAACAAATTACTGCTATAATCAAGAAGGGAAAAAGAAATGCTGTAATTTGATAACCTGATAGCTATCCAAAACAGCCCTCCTTTCGATTTATTTAGCTCCTAAAAGAAATCATCTGGTCTATAAAAGTGCTGTGCAATTAGTGATTTACCATATTTTGAACATAATAGTGATGGGTCAAAATAATTTAAGCCTAATGTATATAATTACAATCACTAACCTCTTGTGTTGTTCAGTACTTTCTGTATCATTTTAACTAACAGTCATTATTCCATTTGGTTTTTATAGTAGTTCTGTGAAGTAGAGTTATCATATTACACATTTTCTTTTTCTAAATGTGTAGCTTAAGGCTCCTATAATTCAAGTAACTGTGTAGCTAGCAGAAACAAAGGTAAATTTCCAGGTTCCAGAGCCTACCATCTTCCTACTTTGCCATAGAATATGAATTTGAAATATAAAATCTTTCTTTCAAAGATCAGTTTGCTAACTGCAAATTCACAAAATATATATCTACCAATTTATGTGAAAACACAATAAAGAAGAATCATAGTAAAATAAGCCTTCTGCCTGCTTCCTTAGGAGAATACTGTTCAGTATAAAGACATGCTTAAAAGTGGACAGATGAAAAGTTATTAGATAATTTAATGAGCTTAGTTTTTTTTTCTTGTTATAAATTCTAATGCAAAAATTGTCTTACCTACAAAAAAGTATGAAATGCTAGAAAATAAATCTAAACTGGAAAACTATAGTTCATAAGTTTCCTTACTATAGCTATTGTTATATGGCAGGTAGAAAAAAGATTGAGAAAAGAATGAGGATAACATTGGAAGAGATGGATTGATGTAGTGACTCTGGCAATGGGGTCAGGTGTGCCAGAGATGGTGAGGGTGGCTCAAGATAGGGCAAGATTCAGAGCTGTTGTTCATAGGGTCACTGTGAGTTATGGTCATCACACTGGCACATACATAGCAACAACAACAACAACAACAACATAGGCATTGTGATCATTGTGGAGTAAATATACTGCCTAGCATTTCTTTTACATGTTGTTGTGTCTGAGCCAAACCATATCTGACCCTTCAGTGGGTTTTCAGAGGCAATTTAATCTCACAGGAGGAGACTGCTCATCTTTCTCCTGCGGAGTACCTGGTGGGCTTAATTGTATGTCTTCAGGATTGCAGCACAGCTCTTTACGCCTGGGCCACCAGAGATTATTAACTATTGAGTTATATCCCCCTGAAAGAAATATAAAAGTTTCCATTTCTGTAGTTGTACATGTGAAATTGTTTAGAAACAGGGTCTCTGGAGATGCTAATAGGGAAACATGAGGCCATGCTCAAAGCAAAACTCACACTCACTGTCATTTAGCCAACTCTGATTTGTGGAGCCTATAGTTACCAAGGCTGTAAATCTTGATGGGAAGAGAGTGCCATCTTTGTCAACAGAGTGGCTATTGAATTCTAACTGCTTGAACCACAGTCTTTTTGGTTAACAACGCAACCCAGAGAAGAAATCAACAAAGCTCCTTGAGGTCATGCTACAGCAAACCAAAGCCAAATTCACCACTGTTGATTCTGACTCAAGGTGATCCTCGGTCAGGTATCTGAGGGTGTAAATCATAATAAGGTAAGACTGGCTCATTTTTCTCCTTTGGAGTAGCTGGTGAATTATAAACTGTTGATCTTCTGGCTATCAGGCAAACACACACCTCACTGTACTACCAGGTCATAGTAGATCCTAATCCTATATGACTGATGTCTTTACACTAAAGAACAAGATACACAGAGACAGTTAGAGGGAGGGTAACCATGTGACAACAGAGACAGACACAGTTTTAAGTTAAGGGACATTATGGATTGTAGAAGTCAGCAGAAGCTAAAATAGAGTCTTAGGAAAGTCACTTTCTTAAAGTCCTTAGAAGAAATCAGCATGACCAGTATCTGAATGTGCACACCTGGCCCCTAGAACTGCAAGACAACAAAGTTCTGTTCATGTAAGGCACCCCTTTTGTGATATTTTGTTAGATAAAAATTAAACAAAGGGTATTCCATTTCTTATCCATTTATTTTAAAACTAAAAATTTAATAATTGATTAAAAATTAACAGTTGCTACCAAGTTGACTACAATTGACACTCTATTTTGGATCAGAGATGTGTTCTGCAGGGATTCAGTGATTAATATTTTTAGTACATTGCCAAATATTTTTTTCCTCAGGCATATCATTATGACTTGGAACTTCCAAACTTTGGATTTGTTACACAAGACTTCCATAAAAAAGCAATTTTTTTAACACCAGTAAGGATATGGAAAATTTTCTGAACTTGTATCTAGACCTTAATAGATTTATTTTAGAAATAAAAGCTTTAATCCACAACATAAACAGCCTACCAAGGATCCTGAAGAACCTACAACCAGGAGAGAATAAAATAGATGAATGAGACCTTCTAAGAATCAAATCACTATGCACATTAAAAAAAATTCTTCAACAGGGTGAAAAATAAAGCCAAAGACTGGGAAAAATATGTTGTGGTGATATGTCTGATAAGGGATATATATCTAGAATTTATGGAATAATCCAGCACCTTAACAAGATAAACCTAAATTACCCAGTCAGTAAATGGGCATAGGATATGAAAAGACACTTCACCAAAGAAGTGTCTTAAAATGGCAAGAACGTTCCAGAAAAGTGAAGAAATGTTCAAAATCCCTAGCTCTTATAGAGATACAGATCAAAACAACTATGAGATATCATCTCACCCCAGTAACAACAGCAAAATTAAACAGAGCAACAAACAACAAATTCTGGCAAAGTTGTGGAGAAATTTGATGCCTTGTTCACTGTTAGTGGGAATGTAAAATGTTGCAACAACTCTGGGAGGCAGAATGGTGCTTTCTCAAAAAGTTGAAAATAGATATACCATTTGACACAGCAAATCCACTACTAAGAATATACCCTAAACAACCCAGAACTGCCACCAAAACAGATATATGCACACCCACGATTACTACTACATTGTTCACAATAGCAAAGAGATGGAAACAACTCAAGTGTCCGTCAACAAATGAATTGATAAAGTGGTGGTATATTCACACAATGGAATACTATGCAGCACTGAAAAACAAGGAACTCATACTCATAAATATTATACAAAATGGTGACCTTAGAGGACATTATGCTGATTGAAATATCTTAGTCACAAAAGCACAAATCATACCACTGTGATAATACAGGACTGACATGGAGGTTAAGGGCAATTAAGAGGGGATAAATAAAGAACACCGCATTGGAACAGAGAAGGAAAATAATTATTTAAAAGGAATATATGATTAGGCATTATTTGCGTGACAATAGTCCACAATAAGAGGTGCATAGCAAAACAGGCTGGAGGGTATGGAGGAAAATGTGTAACAATGAATGAATTTTTTAAAGAAAAAAGTGAACTAAGGGTGAAGGTAGGGAGGAAAATGTGCAAAATGTACAACATGAATGGATGGAAATTCAAGTTTTCTGAATAGTTTTATTAAAATCACAGTAGCAACTATAAATATAAATATAAATATAAACTACCTTTAAAAAAAGCCTAATGTAATATACCTGGGTACTTTAGTATCTATGAGTGAATGGTGAACTGCTTGAATTTTTTTAAGTAAATTTTGTGCTCCATGTTAGCAAACAAACAATGGATATTTATTAATTTGGCAAAATGTACTGTTTTCCCTCCAATCTACCTAATTGACTGGTTGTTGACATTGTACACTGAAAGACAAATTCTTTTAATGGGTATCTTCATGCTCACTGAATAATATTCTCTACAAGGACTGGATTTGATGCAAATGTGTTAAATTTGATTTACTGAGTCAAAAGGAACATGAGGAACTGTGAAAGGAAGGATATTAAATCAGCACAGAAACTACTGAAATGTTTGAAAAATATGGACTTCTCCTCTTTCCAGAATAAACTGCACAGAACCCTACATAAATGGTGCATAAAGCTTCCATGCCTTCTGCCCCAGGCTACAGATTTAAATGGTCGCCATTGTAGTTACATATAAACAGGGGGACTGAATATTAAGAATTACAATAATAGCAAAGCAGCTATACCATTATTAGCATGATTTTATTTTTATTTTTATGGTTTCTTGACGAGTTTGACAACTATCTACTGACTTTTCGGATATGCCTCAAGTGTCAGTTAAACATGCCTTTATGGTAAGAAAAGATAGGCAGCTTTCGCTTTCCTCCAGGGATCATCCACGGGAAAGCTTCTCAGACACCAACTTCGGGGGGTGGAGTTACAATGAACATTTCATAGACAGGCTTCCTTGTTATCAATTAATTCAACTTACTTCTTCATCAATTCTTTCCCCCTTCAGTCTTGATGGTTTTATGGCCTAGACCCAGGCAATACCCTTAGGCGGTTCATGTGATAATTGACACATTTTCTAACACAGTGTAGTGATGCCCAGGCCACTGCTTTCAGGCTGTGACTTGAGCTTATTGGAGTCTGCAGCAGGGACTCCTTTTATCCTCATACATCAGAATACACTGACAGCTCTCCCAAGCAGGGACCACGCACATCTTTCCCCCAGGAAAATATATGCAAACACCTCCAGAACGTTGTAATGGTTGCTAGGCATCACAATGGTGACATCTTTATGATAAACACAGTATGCAGAAGAAGGGCTAATAAAAGAATAACAAATTATTACATCCAGAGGGCAATTTTACAAGATTAACGGGTGTAATAAATTACCACTAGAGTCAAAATACCATGTTACCTTTTAAGGTATTTCACAGTGGAGACAAAATGAACTAGCCTATAAAAACACAGAGAATGTGGGAGAGAATAAACTGCTTGTTCACATTTTTTTGAAAGATAGTCATGATATTTGCCTTGGAATACAGTGAGTACAGCAAGTAATTACTGTAAAATAGGGTTATGCATGTAATGTAAGCTAAGATGACTGCATTTTTTATTATTTTTCATACTACTGTTGGATGCTCAGAACATTGCAATCTACAGGCTATCGATTTAATTAGGTGCCTGTAGCATTTCATTTCTAAGACAATTTTGATACATAAAATATTGCATGGTAAACACCAGTACTCAAATAAACTTTGTAATAATTATCAAATATACGGAGTGAATTTTGATGTTGTTATAAAAGACACTGAATAAATTCTCTTGGTATTTTTGCTCGAGTTTTCAAAATATTTGAAAAGAAAATATAAATGTCAATTTCTAATTTATGCTACATATTTTCTAATGTTTTATGCTATACATATAATGTATTACAAAAATGGTAAAAAAGAGTTCTGTGGCTTCAATAGTGGAGAATTGATATTTGTGATATACCCAAATATTTTTATTTTATTAGAAGCATGATGGATATTCAGATGTGTATGTCTTTCATTGTTGTTAGGTGTCATCGAATTGAGTTCTACTCATAGTGATTCTATGAAAAAAAGACCTGAACCATATTCTTTCATCACACTTACTGATCTCACAAGAGCCCACTGCATTAGTCTCTGTGTCAATCCACCTGGTTGAAAGTCTTCCTCTACTTCGCCAACCCTTCACCCTTCTGAGCATCATGTACCTCTCAAAGCAATAGTTCCTCCTAGATAGCTAGCGGTGGCTGTCTTTCACTACTCAATATTAAATTCCCCTGATGACTTTAGTCTTTTCCAAACAACAAGAAAAGAAAAAGGAAGAAAGAGATTCAGAGGTAAAAAGAAAAAGAGATAAAAGAAAGAAAAAAAGAATTAAGAGACTATTCAAATATTATTCCATGCTCAAATATTCTGATATCTGAAGTACAAAAGCAGGCTTTTTATTAAAAATTATTTTGCAAATAGCTAGTTTAAATAATGTCTCATTGAGATGCAGCTAGGCTTATTGGTGATTCTACTTAGTTGTTGCTAATGAGAGTGGACCACTGGCCTAAGAAAAACTGCAGTAAAATCATTTTTCTTCTAATACTTTTATTAGTTTGCATACAATTATTCAGATACATTGTGTTTCACACATGAGCATTGTTTTATACAATCTTTCATTTACATTATGCTTCATTCATGTACGTTGTGTGTCTTATATAATCATTCATATGTCGTTGTTGTGTGGTGCCAAATAAGCTGTAACTCCTAACAATCCTATGCACAATAGCTCAGAAGCTTGTCCTACCCGGAGCCAATCTCAACTCTCTGACACACCTAATCCCATTATCCTAATTACTGTATCAATATACCTCATTCAGGGTCTTCCTCTCTTGCTCTGTCCCTCCACCTTTCCAAGCATGATGTTCTCCAAGAAATCCTGAAAATGTGTCCAAAATATGTGAGACAGAGCTTATACGTTAACTATTATGTAACTTCTCACTATTATTCTATACCTATTATTACTGTCTTTTCAAGTCCTTGTTGAATCTTTCCTATTTCTTCACCCATCTCCATCAGACCACTAACCTCTGCTATCCTAGTGATTTTCTCCTTTCCCTTTCCTTGCCCTCTTCCTTCCTTCCTTTCTTTTTTTGAACATTTATACACATCTTGTTAAGTTATCCTTCTATTTTTACAATAATTTCTTCTTATTATACTAAATTATTTTCAAAATGTTCTCTAGACTCTCCCACGTTATACAGTGTTTTAAGAAATAGTTAGTTGTTCATTAGTGCTACAGTCAAGAAATTACACAATATGCTGCAATGAACTTTTCCAAGCCAAACAAACTGAAAACCAAATTCAAGCCAATAGTTGCAATGCTGAGAGTTATTAGTGGTAAAATCTTGAATAATCCAGGAAGCACCAAAAGATGGAAGGAATACATAGAGTTATTGTTTCTAAAACAACTGGTCGACACAGAAGAAGTTCAAGATGCATCATATGAACAAGAACCAATGGTAATAAAGGAGAAAATTCAAAAGCATTGAAAAACATTTACAAAAAAATAAGGTGTCAGGAATTGATGGGATACCAATTAACATGTTTTAACCAACAGATGAAACAAACCCTGGACATACTCACCAACCTAAACCAGGATGTTTGGAATACAGCTGCTTGGCCAACTGACTGGAAGAGACAATTGGAATTCCTAAAATAGGTGATCTGACGAAATGTGGAACTTGTCAAATAATATCATTAATATCACACACAAACAAAATATTACTGAAGAGCATCAAAAAATAGCTACAACAGTACATTGACAAGGAACGGAGAAAATCTAAGCAGGGTTTAGAAGAGGTTGTGGTGGCTGTTGTTGTTGATGATTGCTGTTAAGTGAAGCACAACTCGTAGTGAACAAAAGACCAAACACTTTTATATAACTATTGCTGTTTCTCAAAGTTCATAGTGTTTCCAGAGGCATATTGTTTAAAAAGTGGATGCCAATAGCAGGGATATTATTGGTGATGTCAGATGGATCCTGGCTAAAAGCAGAGAATAACAGAAGAATGTCTATTCGTGATTTACTGTGCAAAGACTTTTGACTATGTGGTTCATAACAAATTATGAGTAATGTTGAGAAGAATGGGAATCTCGGAACACTCAGTAGCTTTCGAGCTTGGAAAAGTAAAGGGTAACCAAAAGAGATGAAGACCCTCAATGAGATGGATTAACACAATGACAGCAGCAATGGGTTCAAATGTGTCAGAGATGAAGAGGATAGCACAGGATAGGACCTGGTTCAGATATGTTGTTTGTAGGGTCACTATGCATGGTGCTCAAGGATACCTAACAACAATATTGCAAATGGGATCAATCAACTGCCAAGGACCTCAAGAACTAAAGTTCAATGGACTCAACCCAGGGTCCTTTCAATTGCCTTGTATACATATGGGAATTGGGCAATGAATGATCAAGACAGAAGAATTAATGCCTTTGAATTAGAATCTTGGCAAAGAATATTGACTATACCACTGATTGTCAGAAGAATGGACAAATCTGGAAGAAGTACAGTCAGTGTGTCTTGGAGGTGAGTGTAATGATATTGATTTCACATACTTTGTTAACAGGAAGGACCAGTTCCTGGAAAGGACATTGTGAGTGGTGGAGCATCAGCAAAAAGGAAAGGTCTCAGGGAGATGAATTGACACAGTGGTTTCAATTATCACAGAAGTGAGTTTGAAGATTGTGCAAAACTGTACAGTGTTTCATTCCACTGTGTGGCTTTTATTGGGAACTCATTCTTTCATCTAACAGCAACCAGTTCATGGATTCAGTGCCTTCTATTCCAGCTAATCAGATCTTCTCCGTGACAGCCTTGATTTTACCTGTATCTCAAGAAGTGAAGATAGTACATTATACAACAACTCAATTTTTAATTATCATTTGTTCCATTTTCTTTTGTAAGGATGAGTATGAGACCTTTCAAGCTCCTTATAAATCACAACTGAATCTGTAATTTGCTAATACTTTTCAAATATTCTTCTGCATTAAAACTTGCACACAAAGCATTTACCAATATTCTGAAAGATGTAGTATGTTCAGCTTTCTTTTGTTACTAAATAAAATTGTCTTTCAATGGAATAATCTTTCTGCATTTTTCAAATTACTCCTTTGAGGCAGCATCTAATTAAATTGACAAGTATCTGGATCTTGTCTCTATTTTGTATATTTTGCCTGAGACACAAGAGCTGTGGCAGTGCAATGGTTAAAGCAGTCATCTACTGATGGAGCAGACACAATTCGAACCCATTCATCATATCACCAAAGATATAATGATCTGTGAGGACTCACAACCTAGAAAACCCTGTGGGCCAGTTTGACACCACCATGCTCCGTCCTGCAGGATCCCTGTGTGTTGACACCAACTCAACAAAATAGATTTAAAGAAAAAAACAAACCAAAAAACCCCAAAAATCTCTGAAGTCTATTCATCTTAATTCTTAGTGAAAAAAAAGAAATTATTCCTTTTTCCTTATTGGATGATATGAAGCCAACTTTGTATGTACTAGTTTATTTTTGAAAAGAAAAAGAAGATTACCTTAGAAGAAATTGGTAAAGATTAAGGTCCCCAATACATTTATTGTGCTTAAAATAGTGCTAAGAACTGCTTAATTTCAATATTTCCCAAATTTTATCTTAATTCCAGCAGTCTTATGAGAGTTCCCTTCTTGATATAAAATTTTGGTTGTGCTGTGATCCTGAAGTCATGTGGTTCAAATCCACCAGCTGCTTTGTGGGAGGAAGGATGCACAATTCCCTCCCCAGCAATTAATAATCTCTGAAAACCAGCTGGAAGATCAGCTATGGTTTGGTTCCGACTCGATGGTACTCACAACAGCAACAACAACAAGGTGTTGTTGTTATGTGCCATCGAGTAGTTTGCGACTCATAACGACCCTGTGTACAACAGCCCTAAACTCTGCTCTGTCCTGTGCCAATCGCACCGTCTCCAATACACCCATCTTGATTACCCCAGTCACTGAATCAATCCACCTCATAGAGGGCCTTTCCTTCCTGCACTGTCCCTCCTCCCTCCCAAGCATGATGTCCCTCTCCAAGGACTGGTCCCTCCTCACAACATGTCCAAAGTATGTCAGACGGAGCCGTAGAAACCTTGCCTCCAAGGAGCCACCCAGTTTGACCCTTTCCAGGATGAATCTGTTTGTTTTCCTACCAGTCCATGGTACCCTCAATACTCTTCTCCAGCACTACAGCTCAAAGGCATCAATTCTCCTTCTATCCTCCTTAGTCATTGTCCAACTCTCTAATGCGTAACAAGTGATAGCAAAGGCCATGGCCTGTATCAGATGCACCTTAGTCTCCAGAAAGACACCATTGCTCTTCAGTACTTTGGAGAGGTCCCTAACAACAGACTTTCCCATGGCAGTACGTATTTTAATTTTCTGGCTACTGGTGCCGAGAGTATTGACTGTGGAGCCAAGCAAACTATAGCTTTGAACAATCTCAATCTCTTCTCCATGCACCCTCCAATATGGATTGAGGCTCAATGTCAAGAAGACAAAGATTCTCACCACTGGGCCAATTGGCAGCATCAGGATAAACAGTGAAGAGAACAACGGAGTAGTGATTTAAAAATTAGGATTACTAAGGCCTGAAAATATTCCAGCTAATCAAAATATTAGAACAAAGAAAATATTTTATTAGCATATGGATCAAACTCTTTTCTCTTTTTTAAATACAGGCCATTTAGTAAACTTCTTTACAAAGTGTTATTATGTTGTTGTCAGGTTCCATTGAATCAACTCCAATTTATACATACAACAGAATAGAACTCTACTCTATCTTGTGCCATTCTTATAATCTACTGTGCTTAAACCCATTATTACAATCACTGTGCCAGTCCATCTCATTACAGAGCTACCCTTTTTCATTCAGTCTCTGCTTTTCCAAGCATGGTATATTTTTGCAGGGACTGATCCCTCCTGATAACATTATCAAAGTACATAAGAAAAAAATCTCACCATCCTTGCTTCTAGAGATCACTCACTAATTAAATTTACAAGTATCTGGATCTTGTCTCTATTTTGTATACTTTGCCTGAGAAACAAGAGCTGTGGCAGTGCAGTGGTTATCTGGTTCCGCAATAGATGTTATTTGTTCTATTGAAAGGCAATTATTTATTAAAGATCCTTTGCCAATACTACACTGCAAAGACATCGATTAATCTTTGGTTCCCCTTATTTAAAAGACAGATTTTTAATATCTTGTAATGATACTTTAATGAAATTCAGAGACTTTAGCTTTTGATATTCCTAAGACTTCAACAAAAAGAAAATAAGATTTTTGGCAACTGAGGCAATAAACAACATCATGATAAGTGGAGAAAGAATGGCGTTGTCAAAGATATAATTTTATTTAGATCCACAGTCATCACCAATAGAAGTACTGGTTGGAAAGTCAAAGTATTGCAATGGGCATATCTGCTGCTAAGGACACCTCTAAAACATTAAAAGGCAAAGATTTCAGTTTAAAGACTAAATTGCACCTTACACAAGCCGTGGTATTTTCAATTACTTCGCTTAGCTGTGCTGAACAGTTTATTTTCAACTATTTTAACAAGACATTTCACTCACTTCTGTATTTAAAGATGCTTATAATCCATGAAATGATAAAAATACCATAATTTTTCAAATACATTGTTGTTGTTGTTATGTGCCGTCGAGTCGCTTGAGACTCATAGCGACCCTATGTACAACAGCTCTAAACTCTGCTCTGTCCTGTGCCAATCGCACTGTCTCTGACACCCCCATCCCAATTATCCCAGTCACTGAATCAATCCACCTCAAATACATAGTACTTGTAAATTTATACCAGAGTTTTGGTGGCCTAGTTGTGAGAAAGCGCACAGCAATCCCCAAAGGCAGGTTTGACTCTACCAGCTTCTCTTCCAGTGCTATTTACTGTCTCTGTAAACCTGTTTTTATGCTGTTGTAGGGTGTTATCAAATCAGCTTTGATTCAGAGTGACTCCACATACAAAATAACTAAAATTATGTGGTCCTGCACCGTCCTCATAGGTATTGCAGCTACATTTGAGCTCATTGGTCAAGCTTCTGTGTCAGTTTATCTTGTTCCGGGCCTTCTTTTTTTGCTGATTCTTTGCTTTGCCAGTATGTTGTTCTTCTCCAGAGATTGAATGCTTCTGATAATTTGGCTAAAGTATATGAGGAAAAGTTTTGCCATTCTTAATTCTAAGGAGGTTTTGATTGTACTTCTTCTAAGTATTTGTTTATTCTTCTAGCAGTTCCTGATATATTCAATATTCTTCACCAATATCACATTACATAAGCATCAATTATTATCCTGATTTATTATATACCTTTACATCCATACAAGGTGATTACAATATGATGACTTAGATTGTTGTTGTTATGCACCAAGGAGTCAGAACCAATTCATAACTCAAAGGTTTTCAGAGGCAGTAATTTGCACGGAAAGAGATTGTTCATCTTTATCCCATGGAGCAGCCGATAAATTCTAATTATGTGCCTTTGGGTTGAGAACTCATCTCCTAAACAGTAAGCTTTCGGAGTTCCTTAGATTAGGTACACTAAAAGAATCTTGCTCTAATATTTTAAAGAGGTCTTTTTAGGATATTATTTCCAGCACAATATATCATTTTATTCCTTGATTATCTGGTTCCATGGGCTTTTGTAGTGAGCCCATGTATAATGAAATGCTTGACAGCTTCAATATTTTCTTCATTCATTACTATGATGCTTATTGGTGCAATTAGATCAGACATTGATTTCTTATTCTTTCTTAGGGTTTTAATCTGTACTTGTTTCAATGTCAAAGTCAAGGTCATTGCCACAGAGTCAGATATGATTCACAATTGATCTGAGAGTGCTTTTTGGAGGCTGAAAATCACAGAGAACGAGATTCCTCATCTGTCTCCCACAGAGTGTATGTTGGATTAGAATAGTCAGAGAGTGTAGCCTTTGTGGTAGCAGCATAACTCAACTGACTAAGCCGTCAGAGCTCACTCAGACTTTAATCACTAGTTTTATACCTGGCTCAACTCAGTGTTTTCAGTAACTTCATCTAGTGGTGCAGTCTATAGGGATTTGCATACCTAACCCAAAAGTGGTCCCTCTCTGGTGGTTCGAATCTACCAGTAGCTCCACGGAGAAACATGAACACTCTCCTCTAGTGCTTTTACAGCTTCCAAAAGCCAACTAGAGGACAGACTCTAAGTTGGTTCCAACTTAACTATAATGTTGTTGTTGTTGCTATGTACCATCTAGTTGGAACTGACCCATAGCTGACCCTCCAGTGAATATTCAGATGCAGTTAAACAGGAGGAAAATGCCTGCCTTTCGCCAGCAAGGCAGCTAGTGGATTTGAGCTGTGCACCTTTGGGATTGTACCACAGTATCTTGTTTCAGTTCTTTAAAATTATACATAGTTTTAATATATTTCCAACACAGGCCTAGCCATACAACTATAATCCTTTTTCTTACTCTGTCTTCTTGTTGCTGTATTTGTGCCACAAGTTTGCATTAATGTTGTTATCAATATAGGAGGTGAGTAAGCACTTCAACATATTCATATATAGTTCCTCCCTAGAGGTAGCTTATTAAAGCCATATTGTGAGCCATAGACTTTGCCAAAAGATCTGTTGGCCAATTTATCATCTGAATTCAGAAGCCTTAGAATTCAAGAACTAGAATATTCAGCCATAATCAATAAGCAACACTGAAGCAAAGAAGAGGCCAGAGATAGGCTATCCAGCACTGACGTTTTATAACTTCTATTTTGGACTGGAATCAAGTAGGCATATTTCCTGAAAAAGAAAAATAACCACTGTCTCTCTCTCTCTCCCTCTCTCTCTTTTAAAGTCAATATTCAGACTGAACCAATTGTTCTCATACTTAGACTAGGATTTATGTAGGGATAAATGAATATAGTTTACGAATTTATGAATGAAAAAAAATTGCAGTGAGAACATTAAATGCTTTTTAATTTTTTTAATATTACCAAACAGATAAATGATGGTTGAGCATGACAGAACAATTTAATCTGTGAAGTTCCTTGCAAAAGGAGCCACAATCATTGTTGCTGTTTTCTTAGTCAATTCTTATAAAGGGCTTATGTCAACTAAAAGATTGTGGAGCCGAATAAGTTGAAATTGTTAGCATGCTCAGCCTCTTCTTCATCTATCACGACATTGCCAATTGGTCCAGTAGTGAGAATCTTTGTTTTCTTGATTTTGACCTTCAATTCATATTGGAGATTGCAGTCCTTGACCTTTTGCAGCAAATACTTCAGGCCCTCCTCAGTCTCAAACCAGACCCCTAAAAACCTAAGATTTTACAAAAGTAGTCCAGGTAACTAGTGCCAAAGTTCCAACTCAACCGTCTAAGGAATGCAATGTCTTTTACTTGGCTAAGTATGACCATAAATAATCATTAATTCATTTATTAAAAGAAAACAAAACAGATGCATGTATTGAGCACTTCCTCTATATCATGTTGCTGCTGTTATATAGCATCAAGTGGTAACTGACTCATAGCTGACTTTTCAGTGTGTTTTCAGTGACAGTAAATTGCATGGGAGGATATTACCCATCTTTTTTCTTGAGGAGTAGATGGTGGATTAGAACTGCATGCCTTTGGGTTGGCAGTACAACTCCCTATCTCTAGGCTACCAGTGTTCCTTCATATATGCCATAGACCAATTTGACCATCTAATATTTTTATGAGAAAAATGAATAATACATGAGTAGAGCCACCAAAGACCTCAGAATCTAATGAAAGGAAGTGCACTAGTAGACATAAAAATATAGCAAATTATCATAAAGCATGAGATAGAAACATGCACTTGGTGTCAGGAACATAATTCACTCTCTCATCATCTTCAAATCAGAACCAACATGCACAGTTATACTTTAAACTGGTATCTTTGATCATTAACAATTTAAAGAGCTCATTGACAGCAGATTTGTCCAATGCAATACATCTTTTGATTTATTGACTGCTGTTACCACAAGTGTTAATTATGTTATTGTGATGTGCCAGCAAGTCACCTGAGACTCATATTGACCCTATGCACAATAGTTCATAACCTTGCCCGATCCTGAGCCAATCTGTCTCTGACACGCTTGTCCCTATTACGCCAGCCACTGTTTCACTATATCTTATCCAGAACCTTCCTCTCCTGCACCATCCCTTCACCTTTCCAAGCATGATGTCCTCCTCTAGGTATCGGTCCCACAGAACAACATGCCCAAAATAGTTCAGAAGGAACTTCAAAATCCTTACCTTCAAGGAGCAACTTGGATTCACTCTCCAAGACATACTTGTTTGTTCCCTTGCCAGTCCATATTATGTTAATACTCTTTTCCAGATTCATAACTTAAAGACATTGATTCTATATTGTCATCATTATTCAATGTCCAGCTCTTTGATAGAGCATAACAAGCAATTGTGAAGACCATGGCCTGGATCAGCTGCACCTTAGTTTCCAGTCTGACATTCAGTCTTCAGTACTTTGGAGAAGTCATTCATAGCAGATCTCTCAATACTTGTCTGCTGATTCCCTGACTGCCAGTGGATGCATGGCCCATAAATATTTTTAAATGTTTTTATAATAAAATAGAAAAAAGAATAAACCTTTACTGAAAATTTTAAAATCATTAAAAAACCAAGCAAGTTGAAATTGTTATCACACTCAATCTCTTCTCCATCTATCATGATGCTGCCAATTGACTCAGTGGTGAGAATCTTTGTTTTCTTGATCTTGAGCTTCAATCCACATTGCAGATTGCAGTCCTTGACCTTCTGCAGCAAATACTTCAGGCCCTCCTCTATCTCAATAAGTAAAGTTATGCCATCTACATAACACAAATTGTATATATGTAATTGTTGAAAGAAGGTTCTTATTTAACTTTGTATTCTTAGTAACTTACACAACCAAGGTTAAAAACTTGATTATTATTGAGTCAACTTTTTTCATAGCAATTACAGAAAATAATATTTTTAAATATTACCTAGTTAAATTATTGTGTTAATGGACATGAAGTATGAAATAGTATGAAAAGTATGAAATAGTATGAAATGTGTGAAATAGTACTGAGAGAAATTTGGGAGATGTTGAAATGGGAAAAACATTGATTATGATGGGAAGGTACTAATGGATATTGTCTTGAGACCCTTCGGGTTATCTTCTTCTAGAGATCTGTGTTTGTCTTTTATTTTCACTGCTATATAACTATTAGGGAGCTCTGGTTTCATGGTCCAAAGAGAGTTGCAATGAAACCCAAAGCGACACACTCTGTATTCAAATCCGCTTATATTTCCATCAAGGAAATATGGGCAATTTCCTCCCATGCAATCTACAGCCTCAGAAATCCAAAGGAAGGTGAGCTATGAGTAATTCTGGTATGAAGGCAATGAGAGGGGAAGAGATTTTACAACTTTTAAAGCATACAAGGTAACTTGCATAGAACAATGACTGATGAAAAATGTTGCTGCTTACAGAGAGAAAAATTATTTTCTTTTTAGTAGAAAGAGAAAAAGAAATTTGATCCATCCTTCTCACCTATCATGATTCTAAATGTCCTCTTATTTCCTTTGAATATTTAGTAGTTATACATGTATTTGCAAATTAACTTCAGTAGTCCTGATTATGTATGTGTACATGTATATTCTTTACTCTTCTGAATGTTTATGTTACTGATTTCTTCACTTGCTGATGGTTTAATTTTTTACATGTTTTTCTCATATTTATATAAGAAAGAAATTGTCCGAGACATAGCTATTTGCTCTTTGGCTATCCATGACACATTCAGTGCTCTTCTCCAACATCACAGCTCAAAGGCATCAATTCTTCTGTTATTATTCTTTATTATCTCACCTCAGATGTACAGCAAGTGATTGGAAAGACCATGGACTGAGTCAGGTGCACTTTAGTCTTAAAACTCACAAAATTGCCCATCAGGACATTGGAGAGGTCCCTGGCTACAGACTTTATCAATGCAATATACATCCCAATCAACGAAATCATTTTACTTGGATCCACAATCAACACCTTTGGTACCAGAAGTAGGTTGTTGTTGTTCTTATGTGACGTCGAGTTGTTTGCAACTCATAGCGACCCTATGTACAATAGCCCTAAACCCTGCTCTGTCCTGTGCCAATCGCATTGCCTCTGACACCCCCATCCCAATTACCCCAGTCACTGAATCAATCCACCTCATAGGGGGCCTTCCCCTCCTGCGCTGTCCCTCCACCCTACCAAGCATGATGTTCCTCTCCAAGGACCTGTCTCTTTTTACAACATGTCCAGAGTATGTCAGATGAAGCCCCAGAATCATTGCCTCCAAGGAGTAGCCTGGTTTAACTCTCCCCAGGATGAATCTGTTTGTTTTCTTGGCAGTCCATGGTACATTCCATGGTACATACCAGAAGTAGGTAGACTGGAGAAAGCATAGTCACAGTGCTCCTTCATGTTAAAGATGACAAAGCTTCTTCTCACATACTTTTGATTTTTGGGAGAAGAAATTCCTTGAAGTTTTTGGGAGAAGATTTGGGAAAAGGTGCCCTTGGGACATCATACTTGGGAAGGTGGAGGGTCAGAAATAAAAGAAGACAGACAACTAACTTGACACAGTGACTACTGCAAAGGGCGAGAGTATGTCAGAAATTAGTATGGCAAAGGCTACGATAGGGTTCAAGACTGTTGTTCTTAGGGTCACTATGAGCTGTTCTCAATTTGATGGCATTTTCACAACAATAACAACATCATACAATAGGGATGTCTAGTGGCATAGTTTTAAGGAATTATGCTGCCAATCCAAAGGCATGCATTTATATATTTATTTATTTTTCTATTAATGGAAGTCTACAGAGACTTTGGATTTCCATTCATTTATTGTTGCACACTTTCCTCCCTGTGTACTGCTCCCCCCAGTTAGCTTTTCTCTTTGAAAAGAAAAAAAATTTTTTCATTGTTATACAATCACCCCCCTACCCCCCCTCCATCCCCAGTCCATTCCACTATGCAGCTTTCATCCTGGACACTTGTCATGACAATAATACTTAATCATATATTCCTCCTAAACAGTTCTCTCTCTCTCATCTGTTTAAATGCAGTATATATTATTTATTCCCAATTAATTTTCCCCCAACTCCAACGTCAGTCCCATTTTACAACATTGGCACTATGCAGTATTTGTCCTTCTGTGACTGATATATTTCACTCAGCATAATGTCTTTTAGGGTCATTTATTTTGTATAGTATTTGATGAGTTCCTTGTTTTTCAATGTAGCCTAGTATTCCATTGAGTGAATATACCACAGCTTCTCTATTTGTTTGTTGATAAGCACTTGAATTGTTTCCAGCTCTTTTCTATTTGTGAACAAAGCCGCAATAAACATGGGTGAGCATATATCTGTTTTGGTGGAAGTTCTAGTTTCCTTAGAGTATATGCCCAGCGGTGGAATTGCTGGGTCAAATGGTATTTTTATTTCCAAGTTTTTGACTAAGCGTCTTACTGCCTTCTATAGTGGTTGCTCCATTTTACACTCCCATCAGCAGTGAATAAGGGTTCCAGTTCCTCCGCAACCTCATCAGCATTTGTTGTTTGCTATTCTGTTAAATTTTCCTGTTCTTATTGGGGTGAAATGATATCTCATAGTTGTTTTGATTTGCGTATCTTAGAGCTAGGGATTTTGAACATTTCTTCATGTGTTTGTCTGCCATTTGAACGTTTTCTTTCGTGACGTGTCTGTTCATACCCTGTGCCCATTTTTCAGTTGAGTGTTCATCTTCTATGGTGCTTGAGTATTTTACAATTTCTATATATAAGTCCCTTATCAGACCTGTCATTACCAAGTATTTTTCCCCCCAGTCTATGGCTTCCCTTTTTACCCTGTTGGAGAAGTTGTTGGATGTGCATAGAGATTTGATTCTTAGAAGGTCCCAATCATCTATTTTATCATCTCCTGGTTGTAGCTTTTTCAGGAAACGTGGAAGACTACTTATGTTGAGGGATAGGGCTTCTAGAGCTCTTTCAAGTTTTTCTCCAATGAATTTTATAGTCTCTGCTTTTAGTCTTAGGTCTTTGATCCACTCTGAGTTGACTTTTTTTTTTTTGTATGGAGAGAGGTGTGGATCTTGCTTGAGTTTTCTGCAGATAGTTTTCCAATTTTGCCAACACCATTTATTACAAAGGCTCCCCACTTAACTGATTTCATATCCTTGTGAAAAATCAGTTGACCATAGGTAGATGGGCTTATTTCTGTATGTGTCTGTCATTGTACCAGTAGCATGTTGTCCTGATCACCATGGCAGTGTAGTAGGATTTTAAATCAGGGAGTAAGATGCCTCCTACCTTGTTTCCCTTTTTTTTTTTTTCACATTGGAGAAAATTTTATTCAGGAGTAACGATCTCCTTGGTCCTGGATCCTGCCTATCGACTGAATCTCAGTGTTGTTCCAGCCACAGTGCTCGCAGGAAAAAGAACTCACTATTACTTCTCTGAAGAAGGGGACTTTGGTGAGCAGGAGGCGCGTCATGCCATTGAGGTAACAGTTCACGCATAACGACTCGATCTCAGTGGACTGCTGCTCCTCGTCTTAGGCGCTAATGGGCCGGAACAAGCTCCCCGGGGCAGGAGTCTGGGCTGGGGCGGTCGAGGGAGCCCTACAGGCTCCCGGGGGCCTGGACTCCACAGCCCCGGTAGCCAACATCGCTGCCATGCGCCCTTGTTTCTCTTTTTAAGGAATGCTTTCCTTATTTGGTACCTCTTTCCATTCCAAATGAAATTGGAGTCTTTTCCATCTTGTTGAATAATGGAATTGAAATTTGTATTAGGATTGTATTCAATGTGTAAATTGCCTTTGGTAGTATTGTCATTTTCACAATATTGAGCCTTCCTATCCATCCATTTCTCCAGGTCTCTTTTTGTTTCTTGGAGTAATGTTTTGTAATTTGCTTTGAATAGATTCTTTGTGCTTCCGGTTAGATTTGCTCCTAAGTATTTAATGTTGTGATTAGCTATTGTGAAGGGTATTGCTTTTTGTTGGGGAATGTTTGGGAGGATGGGAGGGCCTCTCGCCAGGACAGACCACCTAGCTCTAGATAAGTGTAAGCCTCCCAACAGTCTTTAATACGGGATCAAAATAGCTCTCTTGTATTTGGATGTACCATCTTGAGAAGGCTCGCCACCTGGGAAGATGGCTGCTGCATCTGTTGAGCTAGGAGAAGTCTGCACTAGGCTGAGGTTCTCCTATCTAATCTGCATGTCCCACATCTGCAAGCCCACCCTATCCTGTCTTCCTGTTTACTTAAGTGCACTGCAGATCCCAATAAAATTGAGGTGGATCTACTCTCTGGACGGCTCCTGGAGTGGTGTATCTCCTTCGTGCTTACCCATCAGGGTGTCTCTGTTCATTGCTGGCAAATAGACAGCGACCACTATTCTTAGCTCCACCACTGTATTCTCTTCCTCATTGTAGAGAAATCAATTGATTTTTGTATGTTGATCTTGTATCCTGCCACTTTGCTGAACTGGCCAACTATGTCTAGTAGTTTTCCTGTTGAGTATTTAGGTTTTCTAAGTATACTATCATAGCATCTGTATAGAGAGATAGTTTTACCTCCTCTTTGCTAATTTGGATACCTCTTGCTCTCACTAAGACTTTCAATACACTATTAAATAGGAGAGGTGATAGTGGGTATCATTGTCTCGTTCCTGCTCTCAAAGGGAATGCCTTTAATCTCTCTCCATTGAGAACAATGTTGGCTCTTGGGTTTGCGTATATACTTTTCAAACATGTTGTTGTTGTTGTTATGTGCTGTTGAGTTGCCTGTGACTCAATGTACAACAGCCCTAAACTCCGCTCTGTCCTGTGCCAAGCGCACTGTCTCTGACACTCCCATCCCAATTATCCCAGTCACTGAATCAATCC
>NW_006399758.1:23885051-23913826 GCF_000299155.1 Elephantulus edwardii | reverse complement strand
TTTCATTGTTTTTCAATCCCTCCCCCAGGTCCACTTCACTATGCAGTCTTTGCTCTGGACTTCTGTCATGACAATAATACCTAATCACATATCCCTTTTTAAACCATTTTCTCCCTCATTTGTTTCAATGCAGTTATTTACCCCATTTTTATTAGTCTCTCCCCAACCCCGATCTGGACTTCTGTCATGACAATAATACCTAATCACATATCCCTTTTAAACCATTTTCTCCCTCATTTGTTTCAATGCAGTATACATTATTTATCCCATTTTTCTTAGTCTCCTCCCAACCCCGATGTCAGTCCTGTTTTACAACAGTGGCAATATACAGTGTTTGTCCCTGTGTGACTGAGATATTTCACTCAGCATAATGTCCTCCAGGGTACCCATTTTGAATAGTGTTGCATGAGTTCTTTGTTTTTCAATGCAGCATAGGATTCCATTGTGCAAATATATCACAGCTTCTCTGTCCATACCTGGAAGAACTCTAGAAGTCCTAATCCACAACAAAAACAGTTTTCTAAGTATCCTGAAAAATCTACAAACAGAAGATAAAGTAGATGAATGGGACCTTCTAAGAATCAAATCCCTATGAACATCCAAAAACTCCAACAGGGTAAAAAAGGAAGACACAGACTGGAAAAAGTGTTTGGTAATGACATGACAGAAAAGGGACTTCTATCTAGAATTTATAAAATACTTGAACACCACAACAAGATAAAGGTAAACAACCTGATTGAAAAATGGACACAGGATATGAACAGACACTTCATGAAAGAAGACATTCAGGTAGCCAATAAGCACATGAAGAAATGCTCAAAATCCCTAGCTGTAAGAGAGATGAAAATCAAAACAACTATGAGATATCATTTCACCCCAGTAAGAATAGCAAAATTTAACAGAGTAGCAAGCAACAAATGCTGAGAAGGTTGTGGAGAAGCTGAAACCCTTATTCACTGTTGGTGGAAATGTAAAATGGTGCAACCACTATGGAAGGTGGTGTGGTGCTTTCTCAAAAAGTTGCAAATAGAGATACCATTTGACCCAACAATTCCACTACTGGGAATATACCACAAAGATATCATATCTGACATCCAAGCACATATATGCACACCCATGTTTATTGTGGCTTTGTTCTCAATAGCAAGGAGTTGGAAACAACCTAAGTGCCCATCAACAAATGAATGGATAGAGAAGCTATGGCATATATGTTGAGTGTCTTAATCAGGAAAGCGTGTTCAATTTTGTCAAAGACCTTTTCTGTGTCTGATAGGATCATGTGGTTATTTTTCTTTGCTTTGTTAATGTGATGAATTACACTGATTGTTTTTCTAATGTTGAACCATCTTTGCATACCTGTAATGAATCCCACTTGGTCATGGTGAATTTTTTTTTTTTTTTTTGCTATATGGTTGGATTCGATTGGCCAGGATGAGGAATAATAACCTATAGTTTTCTATTTTGGTGATGTCATCCTGGCTTTAGTATCAAGGATATGTTTGCTTTATAGAATGAGTCCTAGGATAATGCCGTCTTTTTCTATTTTCTCAAATAGTTTATGTAGGATTGGGGACAATTCTTCTCTGGAAGTTTGATAAAATTCACTTGTGAAGCCTTCTCATCCAGGACTTTTTTTGGCTGGAAGTTCCTTTAGTATCTTTTCAAATTCTTCTTTTTTAATGAGTCTATTCAGGTGTTCCATTTCAGTTTGTGTCGGTTTAGGTAGGTTATGCTTTTCTAGGTATTTGTCCATTTCCTCTAGGTTTTCATATTTGTTTGAGTATAGGTTTTCCATAATATCCCAATGTTAGCCTTTTTATTTTAGTTGGTTCTGTTGTAATGTTGCCTATTTCATCTCTTATTCAGATTATTTGTGTCTTATTCCTTCTTTTCCTTTGTTAGTTTTGCTAGTGGTTTGTTGATTTTATTGATCTTTTTTTAAAAAAAATTTTTTTTCTTTATTTTCTTTTCTTGTATACCATCAAATAAGATCCAACTGGCACAGAGGGAGATTGCCCCTCCTTCTCCAGCAGAGCATCTGGTATATTTGAACCTCACCTCTTTGGGATTGCAATGCAACTTATTTGCCAGTAGGCCGCCAGAGCTCCCTTGATTTTATTGACCTTTTCAAAGAACCAACTTCTTGTTTTGTTGATGGTTTCAATTGTCTTTCAGTTTCCTATTTCATTTATTTCTGTGCTAAACTTTATAATTTCAATTTTTTTTGAGAGTTCCTGGTTTTCTTGCTGTTCTTTTTCAATTGGTTGGAGATGTTGGGTTAGAGAGTCAATGGTAATATTTTTCCTACTTTTGATGTCTTTGCTTATTGCTATGTATTAACATCTGATTATTGCTTTGACCATTTCCCCAGAGTTTTTAAGTGTTGTTTTCATTGTAATTTGTTTCAATAAACATTTTAATTTTTTATTTCTTCTGATAAACACTCATGCTCAAAAATGATGTTGTTCAGGTTACAAATGTACAGTTATTTCTCTTTTTTCCTCTTGTTATTAGTTTCTAATTTTGTAGCATTGTGGTCTGAGAAGATGTTTTGTATTATTTCTATGTTTTTGAATTACTGATGCTTGTCTTGTGACTCCATGCACTTTGAAGGTGTACTGTCTTTTTTTTTTTTTTTTGCCATAACCTATACATATCTATGAAATCAAGTTGGGTTATTGTGTGATTTAATTCTTGAGCATCTTTGTTGAGTTTCTTTCTGGTAGTTCTATCTTTTCTTGAAAGTGGTGTTTTGAAGTCTCCAACTACTAGAGTAGTGTTGTCTATTTCCTTTCTTTGTTTTGTTCAAGTTTGTTCTAGATATTTTTCAGGTCTTTCATTTGGTGCATAGATATTTATTATTGTTATGTGCTCTTGTTCTATTGACTCATTATGTAGTGATCTTCCTTGTCCTTTGTGATGGTTTTTGCATTGAAATTTGTATTATCAGAGATTAATATCACTACTCTTGCTTTTTTTCTTATTGCCATTTGCTTGGTATATTTTCCCCCACCCTTTTATTTTAGCCTCTGTATCTTCATTTTTCAGGTGTGTCTCTTGTAGACAGCATATTTATGGATTTGGGGTTTTTTTTAATCCTATCTGCTGTTCTTTTTCTCTTCAGTGGTACATTTAAACCATCCACATTCAGTGTGATTATTGAGAGACCTAGTTTTATTACTATTATTGTGTTGAGTTCTTTTTGGTGTTGTTGCTATTTACTTTGGTCCATCCTCCTTTCTATGGCACCTTTGTAAGAAGGATATCTCTCAGTGTTTCCTGTAATGCTGGTCTTTCTTTTAGAAATTCCCTTAGATTCTGTTTTTCTGGGAATATCTTGATCTCTCCTTCATATATGATGGACAGTTTTGCTGGGTACAGTATTCTTGGTTGACTGTTGTGTTCTTTGAGTATTCCTTATATGCCATTCCACTGTCTTCTTGTTTGTATGGTTTCTGCTGAGAAATCGGCACTTAACTTTATCTGTTCTCCTTTACAGGTTGCTCTTTGTTTCTCGCTTGCTGTTTTTAGAATTCTCTCCTTACCTTTGGTTCTGGCAGATATGACTATGATATTTCTTGGTGTTTTTCTTTTGGAGTCTATTCTATATGCTGTTCACTCAGCTTCTTGAATATATATTCTCTCATTCTTCATAATACCTAGGAAGTTTTATTCTAGTAATTCTTCCACAACTTTTTTGGTACCTTTACTCGCTTCTTCCTGTTCTGGGATTCTGATGATGTGCATGTTATTTCTCTTGATGGTGTCCCACAATATTCTTATGTTTTCTTCTGTTTCCTTCATTTTTTATTCTGCTCCTTGCTCTAGTAAATAGAAATCTCCTATTTCACTGGTTCTATGTTCCATCTATTCAACTCTGTTCATGTGGCCTGTCATCATGTTGACAGCATCTGAAACATTGGATCTCATATTTTGGATGTTGGTTTCTTGTTCTCCCAGTGCCTATAATGTCTAATTTGTTTTTTCTGCATTGCTTTGAATTTTTTTTAATCTCCTGTTCGATTTTGCTTGCAGTGCCTTGTAATTCTTCAAGTTTGTCTTTCACCCATTGAAAATATTCACTTAGTGTTCTTTTAAATTCTGTGTCAGAAAGTTCCATCAGACTTCCTGGCTTCAGGAAATCCATTGATAATGTGCCTTTTTTTTCTTTTTCTTTTCTTGTGATATCTTGCTTTCAGTTTATGTAGGAAGTGTGGTAGTCTGTTTCTTTCATGGCATTGCTATGGTAGAGTTTTTCATGCCTGAAGCGATCGCTGGTTCTTGATCTGATATAACTGCTTCAGAGGAAGGTTGGGCAGGCTTGTGAGCAGATGCATGTTGGGCAGGTGCACAAGCTGACCGTAGGTTGGGTGCACATGTGGATGCACGTAGAGTGAGCACGCACACATAACTGACCTAAGCAGTGGGTGTTTGTCTGGGGCGGGTGGTGCAGGGGGGACCTGAATGGAAAACCAGGAAGCCTTAGTTTTCTCCTTGAGAACTTGGTCTGCCACCCCAATTGAGCCCCAGTTGTCTCAGTCCCTCCTGCTTAAGGTGAAGGGGTCCCACAATTGCTCCAGCTATCAGCAGTGATCCTCCCCAATACCTCACTGAAATTCCCCTTGTCCTCCTTGCTCCTGGCAGATGAATCCCACAGAAACTCGCTCCTCCCCACCGAGGCTCACTGCTCCTCCTGAGGCTCCCAAATTAATTATTTTAATGATAGTTCTCACTCAAATTCCATCTGTCCTGCACATGGTTCTCTCTGCAATGGTATGCATTTTGAGCCTACCATCTGGTCTGCAAGTGAAAGACTGATAAGCTTTGGATTGGTTTCAATTTGAAGGTACACAAAATCAACATTATACAAAGGTTTCTTATCTTCTTTATTGTTCTTCCCTACCTGTCACTCACTTCTTTGTATTAGATGTCAACTTTGGTGGTATAGCCCTTTGAAGTTGCACTATTAACCTAAAGGCTGTACGTCTCTGATGGTTTGAACCCAGCAACTTCTCTGTGGAAAAAAGAATGAGCAATCCCTTTCCATGTGAGTTATAGTCTCTGAAAACTCAATGGAGAGTCATATATTAGTTGTTTCCTATTAGGCAACAATGAATGAATTTGACTTCTTTATATGGAGTTATATTTATTTGAAGAAGAAATTGTGTTATTGCTTTGTATTTTTTTGTGAGCATAGGGCCAGTGTAACTTTCTTAATTTATTTTTATCCTTTATATAAAATAAAGTGGTTTGAGTAATTGAATATACTTTTTTTATCATCTTGTTAGTGTGTTGCTTTTCCTCAAAATCTATTATTTTCAGGGTATTTTTACATTCTTGCTTGCAGTTTTGTTGGAATACATTTGGCTTAATTAGAAACGTGAAATGAGAATGTATGATGTTAATGCTCAGCCTTCACTTCAAACTATCTTACAGTCATTTCAAGAAGAGGTCAAAGAAATAAAGTATAACTCATTAGCTCTGGGCTATGAGTGATCTCTAGGCCATATTGGAAATTGGTAGCCCTTCTGTTTTTTGTCCTTAAGGAGTTTAAATATTAAAATCATTGTTAAATATAGCAAACAGACTGACAGTAACAGGCTCTGCTGACTTGTACAGAAAAGAAAAGTCTAGTAATTTCACAAAAGATTTGTTTTGGTTAATATTTACAAGCAACCTCTATTTCAATAACTTATAATACATCACAGAAAAATCTCTAAAGTATAGATTGTATTAACCTTATTTGTTTTCTATTATACCAAAAAGGCTTTAGGAGTATCTTTAGAAATTTTATACAAAGGTTCATTTAGGAGCAGAGTAAAAACATTGGATATATTTTATTTATGAAGAGTAATATTCTTGCTATTTGGAAAATAGAGTTAGCTTTATTAATAAATACCATATCAACCTATTAATATTTTAATGAATTATATCTTACTTTATGAAGTCAGTGCTTTGATAAGGAGATTTTGTTTCAAATGTTTTATTCTTCCCATTGTTTAAATGTTGGGAATTGTTGTTTTGGATTCATTGGACACTTTAAAAGTTCTGTTCTAAGAATTGATTGAGTTCTTGTGCTGGCATCATCATAAAATAAAAAGATGCATAATCATTGCTTTGTACTGCAAATATATTTAATAGATTATTCTGGTTTAGAGTGCCTAATTGAAAAAAGAAAGTAAATATATAATAAATTAGTAAAATTCATATGGAGGGTTATAAAGGACATAAGCATAAAAAAATTAAGATTCAAAATGACTGAAGTAGAGAAAACAGAGATCAGAGCTATCTAGTAACATGTCAGTTGTAGAGGAAACAAAAGTATACTTAATAATAACCTCCAAATATCTCTGTATATGGTCCTTTGCATTATAATTGTCAAGACTTACTAAAAAGTTATTGTTGTCAAGTTGGAACTGACTCAGAGCTGACTCTTCATTTAGTTTTCAGAGGCTGTAAATTGAACAAAAGGAGAGTGTTCATCTTTCTCCTATGAAATACCTTCGGCTTAGAACTACCTAGGTGCCTAGCTGATACAGTTTTGTCACCTGTGCACATGCAAGTCATTTGAATCCACTAGATACTCTCAGGGGGAAAATGGGCAATCTCTTCCCATGTGATTAACAGCCTCTAGACTGCCAAATGGAAAGTCAACTGTAAGTTGGTTTCATTCCATGACAATGAGAAAGAAAAAGAAAAACCCTTTGGGCTTTCAGTTAGTAGCACAAATCTTTACCCAGTAGACCATCAGACATTCCCATTGCTTAGTCTTGTTGTTGTCAAGTCACAGAGATCTTATGAATAGCTGCCCTTTCCTATGCCATCTCCATCATCTCTGGCACATTCAAGCCCATTGCTGACATTACTGGATGAATCTTCTACCAGTTTTTAAGGCTGTAAATTCTCCCCCCTGTCCCAGTTTTAAATTCTTAAGTGAGCAGAGTCGTTCTTTCCCCCACGGTGAATGGTTTTAGAACACTATCATTTTGGTTGCAGCCCCCAACACAGAATGCAGTGATAAGAAGCTGCATTGCAATCCTGAAGGTGCACGGTTCAAATCCACCAGATGCTCTGCTGGAGAAGGAAGGGCAATCTTCTGTGCCAGTCAGTTTTAATGCAATGGTACGTAACAAGGGTGTGTGTGTGTGTGTGTGTGTGTGTGTGTGTGTAAGATTTAATATAAAAAAAAGAATTTTCAACACTGAATAAATAGACAACATTATGATAGGTGCAGAAAACATTAAAATATCAGTGACTTCATCTTAATTGCACCCACAATCAATACCCTTGCTCCCAACAGTCAGAAGATAAGGAAATATAAGCACTGGGAAAATCTGTAGTCAGAAAGCTCTCTCAAAATTGAAGAGCGGCAATGTTAGTTTAAGGACTAAAGTGAACCTGATTCAGGCCGTGGTCTTTCTGATCACTTGCTAAGCATCTGAGAGCTGGACAATGAATAAGGATGACAGAAGAAGAATTGACACCTTTGAATTGTGGCATTGCAGAAGAATACTGAATATCCCATGAACTGCCAAAACACAGTAGACTAGAAGATACGTTCTCTCTGGCAATCAACTTATCAAGAGAGACAAGGGCTAATGAAGCAGAATTTGTATTAGACTCTTCAATGACTTTTATTACTCCTTCTTAAGGGAAGGGCTGTTCCTACCAATGTTTCTCCTATGTTGCTGTGTTGCTGTGTGCCATTGACCACTGCTGACACTGCAGTGGGTTTTCAAAGGCAATGAATTGCAAGGGACAAGATTGCCCATTTTTCTCCCATGCAGCAGATAGTAGATGCATGCCTTTGAGATTGTAGTGTTGTTTTTTCACTACTAGGACACCAGAATTCCACATTTCTCCTTTAGTGGGAGACATTTGCCTCCCTCAATGAAAAAAAAAAATATAAAACAAAACTTGTTAAGTTGTATGTATGTAAAGGTTATTGAGCCAAAAATGTCTCATTGTTGAGGGTTCTCTGGGGGGTCTAGTGGTAAGAAACTGTGCTACAATCTAGGGAGTTTTTAGAGGCTATAAATCTCACGGGAGGAGAGTCTTCACCTTTCTCCTGCAGAGTGACTGGTGGATGAAAACATATCCGCTTGTTCTTTTGACAGTCCATAGGGTATTTAGTACTCTTTTCCAACACAAGAACTCAAAGGTACTGATTCTTTCTCTGTCATATTTATTCATTGCTCAGTTCTCAGATGTTTAACAGGAAATTGGAAAGATGACAGCTTCAATCAGGCATGCCTTAGTCTCTACACTGACCAAATTACTCTTAAGGTCTTTAGACAGTTTTCTGACAGTACACTCTCCCAACACTATTTGTCTCTAGATCTCCTGACGGTGGTCCCAAAGGTGTTGATTGTGGATCTTGAAGGACCCCCGAACCGCTGGTCCTGTTCTGTCCCGAGTGGACGGCAAAGACCCAAGACTCCAAGACATCGGCTTGATGCAACAGCAAGAGATAAGAGGTTTATTGCGGAGCTCCGGGCTGACTCTTATCTCTGGCAAGAGATAAAGGAGCCGACCCGCGAGCAGACAAAGTTGGGTTTTTTTATACACTTTAGGGGGATACAACTGAGTATCAGCTTCTCATTGGGTGATGAAAGCACAGTTTGAATTCATTGGTTCAGTGTTCGCTCAGGGTTTACACAGCATTTTTGCACGCAGCACTTGCGGCAGTCACGTAGCACATGTAGCAGTTAGATAGATCTTTAACTATAGGGTGGTGTCACAAATTCTTAAGTATACAATGAGTTCAAACTCCAGGGCAGTAGAAAAGCACAAGATACATAGGTTATCAGTCGGGAAACAAAGGCACATGGGTTATCAGTTGAGAAACAACCTCTGCTTGTTTGCTCTGCCCTTCTGCTAGCCATTCTTGAAATACTGTTGCCCTGGATACATGGGTGTGGGGCTTTATTCGAGACAATGGAAAAATTCCTGAGTTTAACTTAGCTGAGAACTATAGAAACCTGAGTTTAATTCAGCTGAGAACTATAGGGACTATTTTAATTTCAATCTTTTCAGATCTAATCAAGATGGAACTGTTGACAATTTCAGTCTTCTATCTGTCATGATGTTGCCCAATGGGAAGAGATTTTTTGTTTGTTTTATTGACATTGAAATGCAATCCAGATTAAAGGCAGTCTTTGATCCTTTGTAGAAGCACCTCAAGTCCTCTTCACGTTCAGCAAGCAAAGTTGAGTCATTTACATAACACAAGTTGTTGATAAATCTTCCACCACTCCTGATGGAAATTTTCTTCATAAAGTCCAGCAAGATATGAAATAATCTTCCAGAGGTTAATTTTTAAATCCATTGCTATTTATTTCTTAATCAAGTAATGGTAATACTTAGATTATTCAGAGGTAACTTTTATAGTCAAATATAAAGAAACAAGTAATAGAAAAATAACTTTTAAAGGATCTTTAGATTAGAACTGAGTTGGTGAAATAATGAGTGTAAAAATGAAAGCAAGCAGTATTATGTAAAAGTACAAAATGGTAACAGTATCATGGAGGCTGAGGACTTCAAAAGACTTATTTAGTAGTACTGAATGCTTGGTTGGTAAAAGAGAAAAAGTTCTAAGTATTCACGGAAAACCTGGACACTTAAAGCAATTGCAACTACTGAAGAAAGGAAAGTGATAATGTAAAAGAAAGATGGGCAAATTAGTGAATCTAGCACTGAGAGAAGACAGGAAAGGCATGAGGTGGGGTAAACACATATATGCTGTGTTAGCTTTGGAAAGGAGCAGGAAGAGAAAAAGACAGAAGGCCAGGTGAAAAGATGAAAGTAGATGGAAAGGAACTCGAGGAAGTTCCTGCTGATAGCGGCATTTATTTTTAATGTGGCAGGAAATGGGTCATCTGCTAAGAAATCTTAACTGGCAGTAGGATGAGAGTGAAGTTGGGGAATATGCTCGGGACATCTGTGGTGGAAACTGGAAGAGACATAAACTAGAGATAGGTTTTGAGGGTTGGGGAGAGCAACCAGCAGAGCTGGGCTCATATGTTTCCTTTGGGAATTTAAAAGATGATCCCATTTGCAAAAATATCATGCTTACCAACTACTGTGCAAGTGTGTCCTGGGAATGGTGTGTCTTTTTCTCTTTCAATAAAGAAGGGGAAAAAGCCTTTACTCTGAATTGCCACAGCCTTTGCCCCTGCAGATCTCTGTGCTCTGCAGAATTACATAAGGCTTTAGTCAAACATCTGCTTTTTATTTATCTTTGTTTATTTAACTCTCCACTTTATAATTTTATAAACAGTAGCATAGATAACAAAATTATGAATGGTTATTTTTGTTGGAGTGGAGTTTTAAACAGTGCTCAGCAAGAATAAAAATTTTAAGCTGTCAGGAATGTTTCAAATTCCCCCTTTTTTGAGCAAAGATTGGTTAATTTTCATTTACAAGGAAGCAGAAGAAATGTTTTCTGCCATTTTTGCTTTTATACTATTAGAAGATTATGGAGGGCTTTGGAAACATTTATAATGCAGATGTGGTGATGGTATAGTAAACAAAACTGAAATTATTTACTGAAATAAAAAATAAAACAAACCACTTAAGTTATAATGGGATTTTGCTTATATCTGTTCATAGTTTCCTTGGGTTGATTTTGATTCAAGGCAACTGGGTGTATATAAAAACTTGACTGTGCTCTATGGGATTTGCATGACTGAATTTGGGGAAGTAGATAGCCAAGACTTTCTTCTGAGGTGTCTTCTGAGGCACTTTTCAGTAAATTGTTAGAAAAGTCTATTAAATTATTGTTTACACCATCTTGAGGTTATATTGTTGTGTACCTCATAGCAGACTCTCCAGAGGGTTTTCTGAGGCAGTTAATGGCACAGGAGTGTTACTGAGCACAAAGGGTTCTTTCCGTAGTCAATTGCCAGTAAGAGAGACGGATTGCAATATCCATAGCACTTTGTTGCATGACTGGGAGAAAGCAGTGAGATCCTTCTCAAAGACTGCCTCCCTGTCTGGGAGTGGATATTAGGCGTTTATACTAGGATTAGATACTAACTTAGTTACCAATACAGTTTTGTTAGTAAAGTTATAGAATATCTACATTTAAAAAGAATAGTTCATATATAGTTTCAATTAAACAGGCTTATAAAATATTTAACATATGACTGAGGAAAACAGTTTTGTAAAAGTAAATGTTAATCCAAGTAAGGCACATTTCCCTTCTTGGTAAACAGGCAGTTTAAGATATAATTTACATATAACTGAGAAAAGGTTTCAAATAGGAGGGTGATTTTAATCTGTAGCCCTCAAACCTGGTTTTATTTGTTTTTAGTCACACATTCTTCTAGGTGGTATAGCATTGGTCTGTCCATTTGCTGTACAGAGGTAACTTGTGGTTGCTGGGATACTAAACACTGTGACACTGATGTGTCAAAATGTGATAATGGTTGCCCATGGTGGACAGTGTTTGTGCAGTTCCCTGATTAAAACAAGCTTGGAAGCAGGAGTGGCATGCACTTTCGAAATAGCTTGTATCCAAAAACTCTATGAACTTGGAGAAACAATGAAAGTTCTACAAGGGTTCAGGTCTTTCGTTCATAGGATCACTGTGAGTCGTCTAGACTCAATGGCACTTAACAACAAGAACTGCTAATCTAGGAAAGATGCATTTCTTTTCCTGGCAAAGAGGATAAACTACTTTACATGATGAAGGGGGCAGAGGGAAATCCTAAGGCAAAATAATTAGTTTTGTAGGCTGGAGAATATTGATGGGTCTCTGGTGGCATATGGAGCTCCGGTGGCCTAGTGGCAAAAGCTACACTGTAATCCTGAAGGCATGAGTCTTGAGGCCACCAGTTCTCTGAAGGAAAGGATGGGCAATCTCCTCTTGTGCAATTAATTGCCTCTGAAAACCCACCAGAGGGTCAGCTCTAGGTTGGTTCCAACTCAACAGTACACAACAACTACAAGAAGGCAAAATAATTAGTTTTGCAGGCTGGAGAAAACTCATGTCAATTTTATGACTATCGTTCTATAACGGCTAGATAGTTGGAGAATTCTGAATTTATTAATACCACCCCATCAGGAGGAGATTGCCCATATTGCTCCTACCGAGCAATGTGTGCATTAGAACCAAGTCCTTTTGGGTTGACAGAACAACTCCTTACCACTAAGCCACCAAAACTCCCTTCTAGAGAGCTTTTATCAATAAAAATTACAGAATCTTTTTGAGATTTTTGATAGACATATTTAGGAGTACATTTTTTTACCACCATTATGACTTATCCAAAGGAAGTTCTAGTGACCTGTTGGGTATGAAGTTGATTGTCAATCCAAATCTACCAGATGCACCATGGAGAAAAATGGGCAATTTCCTCCCATTCATTTATAGCCTCTGAAAACTCACTGGAGAATCAACTATGCATTGGCTCTATCGATTCTATAGTACATAACACCACCATGACTTTCAAAAGATAGACTGTTTCTTGAATATTCTAGGCCATTGATGCCATCTCTTACTCTATTCCAGGAATAAATAACTTGACTGGTAAATTTAGGAGAGAAATTAGCATGTGTAGGTCTTGGAAGTTTTTATAAGTGAGGTCCCCATTTATCATGACTTACAACTGTTCCGTTTCTGGGACTAGCTAATTATATCAGTTTAATTTGGAGCTTGAGGATTAAAAAGACCACTATTTTGGTACAAGTAAGCCAGGTACTCAAACCTAACCTCTTCCATTAGTAAAGTTCTTAATTAGGTTTTCTTACTCATTTCTTAAGAAGCCCTAGTAGCACTGTGGATAAATACTCCGCTACTAACTGAAAGGTTACTAGTTTGAACCATCTAGCCTCTCTACAGAAGAAAGAATGATATAATAATCTGCTTCTGTACAGATTACAGCCTTGGAAGCTCTCTGGGACAGTTGTGCTTTGACCTAGGGAAAAGCTATAAATTCAAACTGATTCAGTGGCAATGGGTTTGGTTTAGACAGAATCATTTATCTTTTGTAGTGGAATAAACATTGAATTCTTACCTCTATTTTAAGGAACACTTAGTGCACATTCCATAAACTCAGTTGAATTTCTGTTTAGTTTTCTCTGTGAAATTTGGGTAGGACATTGGGAATCACTTGTAAAGGTAGATAAATAAATAAGGTTTTAAATTTTCTAGTAATTTCTAGTTAATTGAGGCTTCCTTTTCTGAGTCTTGGCATGTATGAGAAGATGAGCTACTGGATAGGAATGGTAATACACTTTATATGCAAGGCACAGGCTTCAGCCACCTTCAGGCAAAGGATAGTCTAGTTCTAGGCTTTCTATTTATTTTTTTAATTTGAATATTTTTAAGAAAATTTAAAAAAAAAAAACCCTTACGTTTGTCAGTTAAATTGTTGTCATTTAAGGGTTTAAGAAGGTAAATTAAAATGACATCTTCTACCAAAATATATTGCTGCAGTTTTTAGGTTTTCTTAATTGCAATTCATAGTAAAGCTATGAACAACAAATCAAAATTGACCTCGATTCTGTGCCAACCTCACAATCTCTGCTATTATCAATGAGGCCAACAATGTTCATTCACCTTGCTAAGGGTCTTCCTTTCCTCTAACCCTCACTTTTCAAAGCATGCCATTCCCTTCCAAGGGCTGGTTCCTTCTAAAATGTGGGATGAAGTCTCATCCTCCTCACGTCTAAGAAGTACTATTGGTACACTTCTTTCTAGACAAATATTTTTTGTTTTTCATCAATCCTTGGAATATGCAACATGATTTGTCAACATCACCATTCAAAGATGTCAACTCTTCTTACGTTGTTGTTGTTGTTATGTGCCATCGAGTCACATGCGACTCATAGCGACCCTATGTACAAGAGCTCTAAATGCTGTTCTATCCTGTACCAACCTAGCCATCTCAAACGCACTTATTCCCACCGCTCCAGTCACAGAATCGACCCATCTCACCAAAGATCTTCCTCTCCTTTGCCTCCCCTCCACTCTGCCAAACATGATGTCCCTTTCCAAGGACCAGTCCCTCCTTGCAACATGCCCAAAATATGCCAGACGAAGCTTCAGAATCCTTGACTCCAGGAAACCTCTGGCTTCACCCTCTCCAGGACAAACCAGTTTATTCTCTTAGAAGTCCATGGTATATTCAACACTCTTCTCCAGCACCACAGCTCAAAGGCATCATCCTCTTTCTATCAGCCCTATTCACTGCCCAACTCTCTGATGCATAGTACATAATTGCGAAGACTATAGCCTGGATCAGGCACACCTTAGTCTCCAGCCTGACATCGTTGCTCTTCAGTACTCTTGAGAGCTCCCTCACAGCTGACTTTCCCAATGCAATTCGTCTCCTGATTTCCTATATCTTCCTTATTTGTCTTCCAGCTTTGACATAAATAAGACGCAATTAAAAATGGCATAGTTTGGCTCAGGCATATTATCATCTTTTAACCAGTATCCTTTCCCTTTTGCACTTTTAAGAAGTCCTTGACAACTGATTTACCCATTGCAATATGTCATTTGATTTCTTCTTGACCAAATATCATGAAATCTTTGATGACATCAGTCCTTTTTTTTTCCCATTTACTAGTATACTGTGTATTGATATAGTTTTGGGGATTTTTATTTTCTTGATGTTGAGGTACAATCCACACTGAAGATTTAGTTTTTGGTTTTCTTCAGTAAGTGCTTTACATCCTCTTCAGGTTTGTTCAAAGCAAGTTTGTGTCATCTCATAATTCAGAAGATTGATTTCCTTCTTTAGTCTTCTTTATATAGTTCAATTTCATGGATTATTTGTTCAGCATACATCTGATGCAGAAACGGATAAAGGGTACAACTCTTTTCTGAACATAAGCCTCCTTATTTTGTTGGAACAGCTTTTAGTTAATGTACAGATGCTAAATGAGCAAAATTGAATTCTCTGAACTGGCTTTATTAATATCATAACAAGGTAATATACTTTCTATTTTGTGTTTGAAAATTCTAATGTCTTCATATAATAACTGAACACAAAATAGTTCTATTGCATTGTCTACTGAAGTACCTTCAGAACCTTCAGATATATTTAACCATCTTGAAAAAGAAATGTGGATATGATAAAATATCCTTGTATAAAACACTATCAAATTCTTATCCTTAAGATAACATTCCTTATAAACTATCTACTGAGGTCTGGTAGCCTAGTTAATTGGGTGGTTTGCTGCAAACAAAATGTCTATAACTCTGATAGTCCAAATCTATCAACTGTTCCAAGGGCTGAAGAAACATGGTGGAGAGTCACTGTGGGCCAGATGTTACTCAAAGACAAGGATTTCGACTTGAGTTTGTTGCATAGATTAAATTGTGTAGTTCAAAAAATACATGTGTGTGATGTAATGGTTTAACAGAAAGCTATATATTGATTCCCCACCCAAGGACTACAGTCTCCAATATGGACTGAAACTCAACATCAAGAAAACAAAAGACTTTTACCACTGGGCCAGAAAGCAGCACTATGACAGATGGAGAAGAGGTTGAGATTGTTTACTTGGTTCCACAATCAAATGCCCTTGGCACTAGCTATCAGCAAATAAAAGAACCTAATTGCATTGGGAAAATCTGCTGCCAGGAACCTCTCCAGAGTGCTAAAGAGCAACGATGTCTGTTTATAGACTAACGTGTGCTGCCTAATCCAAGCCATAGTCTTTTCGATTACTTGCTACACATCAGAAAACTGGATAATTGATAAGGAAGACTGAACAATTGATGCCTTTGAGCTGTGGTACTGGAGAAGAATACTGAACATATCATGGACTGCCAAAAGAACAAACAGGCCTGTCCTAGAGAGTGTGAGGTCAAGCTACTTTTTGGAGGCAAGGATTTTGAAGCTCCATCTGATATACTTTGGGCATGTGATCAGGAGGGACCAGTCTTTGGAGAAGGACATCATGCTTAGATGGGTGGAGGGACAACGAAGGAAAGAAAGACTCAGGATTGACACAATAACTGAGATAATGGGGATAGGTGTGTCAGAGACAGTGAGATTAGCTTAGAATAGGGCAGGCTTCAAAGCTATTGAACATAGGGTCTCTTGCAGTTGCAAGTGACTGGATAGCATATAACAACAGCACAACAATCTGATGAATCATATAGTTACAAGAGGATTAAATGTGGAATGCAACACACCTCTGATCTGGCCTAAGGGAAGTTTCCGTAGAGTGGGGACTGTATTACTTTTTTCCTTGGGAGACATAAAAAAAAAAAGAGAGTAAGGCCAGCATTAGAACCTGCATACTACCAAAAGTCAACTGCTACCAGTGCAGTGTCTCTTCTGCTGCCTGCAGTAGGAAGCTCCTTGACACTTAGAAAGTCAAAGGTACATGGAAATCTCTAAGGAATGCCAAGCCAAGAAATATTGAGGGAAGCAAAGACTTTTCTCTTTTCCTGAACTGACAGAAAGTGTTTCCATAGATCTGGACCGTTGAATTTGGAGTTAGATGGTATACCAATTGAAGTATTTCAGATAACAGATGTTGCCCTGGATGTGTTCACCAAGTTGTGCCAAGAAATCTGGAGAACAACCACTTGGCCAACTGACTGGAAGAGATCTATATTTGTTCCCATTCCAAAGAAAGGTGACCCAGCTGAGTGTGGAAACTACAGAACAGTGTCATTGATTTCACATGCAAGCAAGATTCTGCTGAAGATCATCCAAAAACGATTAGAACAGCACATCAGCAGAGAACTGCCGGAAGTCCAGGCTGGGTTTAGAAGGGGTCGTGGTACTAGGGATATCGTTGCTGATGTTAGATGGATCTTGGCTGAAAGCAGAGAATACCAGAAGAATGTCTATCTGTGTTTCATTGATTATGCAAAGGCATTTGACTGTGTGGATCATAACAAACTGTGGCTGCCTCTGAGAAGAATGGGAATCCCAGAATATTTTATTGTGCTAATACGAAACCTATACTTGGACCAAGAGGCAGTAGTCAGAACAGAGCAGGGTAACACTGCATGGTTCAAAATAGGGAAGGGTGTACGCCAGGGATGCATCCTGTCTCCATACCTTTTCTACATGTATGCAGAGCAGATTATCCGAGAGGCTGGGCTCTATGAGGAGAATCATGACATCAGGATTGGTGGAAGATCTATTAACAATCTGCGTTATGCAGATGACACAACCCTGCTTGCTGAAACTGAGGAGGACTTCATGCACTTGCTGTGAAGGGTCAAGGACTGCAGTCTTCAGTATGGACTGAGGCTCAATGTCAAGAAGGCAAAGATTCTCACCACCGGACCAAGTGGCAGAGTTAGGATGGATGGCGAAGAGATTGAGATTGTACACAGCTTCAGTTTGCTCGGCTCCACAGTCAACACTCTTGGCACCAGCAGTCAGGAAATCAAAAAGTGTATCGCAATGGGAAAGTCTGCTGTTAGGGACCTCTCTAAAGTACTCAGGAGCAACAGTGTCTCTCTGGAGACTAAGGTGCGCCTGATACAGGCCATGGTATTTGCAATTGCTTGTTATGCATAAGAGAGTTGGACAATGATTAGGGAGGACAGAAGGAGAGTGGATGCTTTTGAGCTGTGGTGCTGGAGAAGGGTACTGAATGTACCATTGACTGCCAGGAAAACAAACAGATTCATCTTGGTGAGGGTTAAACCAAGCTACTCCTTGGAGGCAAGGATTCTGGGGCTTCGTCTGACATACTTTGGACATGTTTCCAGGAGGGACGGGTCCTTGGAGAGGGACATCATGCTTGGGAGGGTGGAGGGACAGCGCAGGAGGGGAAGACCCTCTATGAGATGGATTGATTCAGTGACTGGGGTAATCGGGATGGGTGTGTCAGAGGCAGTGCTGTTGGCACAGGATAGAGCAGAGTTTAGGGCTGTTGTGCATAGGGTCGCTATGAGTCGAAAACGACTCAACGGCACATAACAACAACAACAACGGTCACCTAAATTATAAGATAATAGATTTCTGTTTGTTAAAACCATCCACTTGTGGTATCTCTGTTACAGAAGCACCATACAACTAAGGCATTAGTTTGACAGTTAATTCCCCCCTCAAATACTTGAAATAGATTTTTAAATTAAAGCTGTCAGATTATAATGATAAGATTGGACATTAATACTAACTCACTAGAATAATAACTGAGGTAATTCTGCCATAAAATATGTAATTAGATGATAAAACACAGGAAGGAAAATGACATATGCATTAATTGCCGCCATAACAGTCAAATTTGTTGTCATTGAGTTGATTTTATTCCAACAAATAATAACTCCATGTGTGTCAGAGCAGTACTATGTTCTGCAGGATTTTCAATGCTGATTTTTCAGAGATACATCATCTAGACAATGTAATTCTTGGTCGTCTCAGACCTTCAAAATTTTGGTTAATAGTTAAGCGTTTTAGTCATCAGAAGCTGCTGTTGTTGTGTACTGCCCAGTGGAACCGACCCAAAGCTGAGACCATGTAGCATGTTTTCAGAGGGAATTATTTTGCAAGGGAGGAGATTGCCCATCTTTCTTCTTGGAGCAGCTGATGGATTTTAACTGCCAGAATTGAATCCCATTTTCTTGTTACTAGTCCATCTGAGACACACACACACTTGCTTTAGATAGATACATAGATGCAGAGATATACAAAAACATACACATTTTCAAGAGAGATAAAGTGACTTAGTGGTAAGGAGTTGCTCAGCTGACCCAAAGGCACATGATTTCAATCAAGTAACACAACATAACAAACTCAGGAAAACAGAAAGCTATCTATTGATTCCCCACCCAAGGACTACAGTCTCCAATATGGACTGAAACTCAACATCAAGAAAACAAAAGACTTTTACCACTGGGCCAGAAAGCAGCACTATGACAGATGGAGAAGAGGTTGAGATTGTTTACTTGGTTCCACAATCAAATGCCCTTGGCACTAGCTATCAGCAAATAAAAGAACCTAATTGCATTGGGAAAATCTGCTGTCAGGAACCTCTCCAGAGTGCTAAAGAGCAATGATGTCTGTTTATAGACTAACGTGTGCTGCCTAATCCAAGCCATAGTCTTTTCGATTACTTGCTACACATCAGAAAACTGGATAATTGATAAGGAAGACTGAACAATTGATGCCTTTGAGCTTTTATTTTATTTTGATTTTATTTTCTGATGCTACATGCTACAGTCTTCCTGATGTTGATACATTAAAAGTTACTAAGGGGCTTCTTGATACAATTCCCTTTTTGCAAGTCTGTTTGCGATGATGGATTTTAAATAAGCTTATAAAGCTTAAAGAACCATGCTTATCCAATCCTAGGATACTATCCATACACATATAAAGAAGACCTTTTAATGCAGCTATCATTAAAATATACACACAAACAACTAGTCAAGGAGGAGAAAATGGAAGATTTATACCAGCTTTTGAAGACTGAAATTGATTCAATGTGCAACCAAGGTGCATTAATGATATTTAGTGACTGGTATGCAAAAGTTGGGAACAAGGAAGAAGAATGAAGACCAGAAATTACAGACTTGGTGACAGAATGAGGCTGGAGAGAGAATGTTAGAATTTTATACAATCAGTGATTTATCATTGCAAATTCCTTCTATAAAAAACATAAATGGTGACTATATATATAGACTTCACATGATGAACTACACAGGAATTTGGAATGGTTACATCTGTGGAAAGAATCATTGAGGAAGATCAGTAACTGCTGTGAAAACCAGGCCAGGTAGTGCCCATAGGACAGACTACCAAATATTCATGTGCAAGTTTAAACTGAAGCTGAAGAAAATGAAAACAAATCCATAAGAAGCAAAATATAAGGATAAGTCTATCTCACTGGAATTGAAACACTGTATCAAGAGCAGGTTTGTGGCTTTAACAGTAAGGAATCAAGACCAGATGAGCTGTGGAACAACATCAAAGAAACCATCCATGAATAAAGTTCATTACAAAGACAGAGGAAGAAAAAAGGGCCAAAATGGGTGTCTGAAGAGGCTCTGAATATTGCCCTAGAACAGCTGAGAAGCCAAAACAAAGAAATGATGAAGTTAAAAAATTGAATAGATTTTAAAAAGTAGCTTTGTGAAGACAGAATGAAGTATTATAATGAAAAGTGCCAGAAAATTAAAAGGGAGCAACTCACTAGGCATTTCTCAAGCTGTGGCAACCAAAGAACACATCCGAACCTTGATTTACATATCGAAAGATGCTGTGGGGAAAATCTAGGAAAAATCAAAAGACGATAGAAGGAATGCTTGGAGTCACTGTACCAAAAAGAATTGGCTGACCCAGAACCATTTCAGGAAGTAGCACATGATCCGGAAGTAATGGTTTTCAAGGTAGAAATTCAAGCTGCTCTGAAGGCATTGGCAAAAAATAAGACCCCAGGAATTGATGGATTATCAATTGACATATTTAAAAAGCATGTACAGCCCTCAATGAACTCACTAGATTGTGTCACGAAATCTGGAAGATAACTACCTGATCAACTGATTGGAAGAGTTCCATATTTATTCTCATTCCCCCAAAAGGAGATACAACTGAATGTACAAATTATCAAATAGTATCGTCATAAACTGGAGAAGAGTATTGAATGTACCATGGACTGCCAAGAAAGCAAACAGATTCATCCTAGAGAGGGTTAAACCAGGCTACTCCTTGGAGACAAAGATTCTAGGGCTTCGTCTGACATACTTTGGACATGTTGCAAGGAGAGATAGGTCTTTGGAGAGGGACATCATGCTCGGTAGAGTAGAGGGACAGTGCAGGAGGGGAAGACCCTCTATGAGGTGGATTGATTCAGTGACTGGGGAAATGGGGATGGGTGTGTCAGAGACAGTGCAATTGGCACGGGATAGAGCAGGGTTTAGGGCTGTTGTACAGAGGGTCGCTATGAGTCGCAAACAACTCGACGGCACATAACAACAACAACAACAATCATAATAAACACATGCAAGCAAAATCTTGTGAAAGATTATCTAAAAACGTCTAGAACAATACATTGACAGGGAATTTCCAGAAATACAATCTGGGTTTAAAAGAGGGTGTGGTACTAGAGATATCATTGCTGATGTCAGATGGGTTTGGCTTCTGAAAGTAGAAAGTACTAGAAGGATGTATATTTATGTTTTACCAACTATGCAAACACTTTTCCCTGTGAGGATCACAATAAATAATGGCTACATTGAGAAGAATGGGAATCCTAAACACCTTTATTTTTGCTCATGTCAAATCTACTCTTAGACCAAGAATTTGTTGATGGAAGATAGCAAACGAACAATGTATGGTTCACAATAATAAAAGGAGTGAATCAAGGGTGTTTCCTTTCTCCATACCTTTTCAGTGTATATGCTGAACAGATCATTTGAGAAGCTGTGCTTTATGAAGAAAAATGTAGTATTGTTATAATTGTTATGTGCCAGTGAATTGCTTGCTACTCATAGCGGCCCTATGTACAACAGCTCTGAACCCTGCTCTAGCCTGAGCCAACCTTATCATCTCTGACAGATCTACTCCCACTACCCTAGTCACTGGGTCAATCCATCTCATCCAGTGTCGTCTTCTCTTGTGCTTTCCCTCCACCCTCCCAAGCATGATGTCCCTCTTCAAGGACTGATTCCCCCTTGCAACATGTCCAAAGTATGTCAGATGAAGCTTCTGAATCTTTGTCTCCAAGTAGCAGCCTGGTTTCACCCTCTCCAGGACAAACTTGTTTTTTCTCTTAGCAGTCCATGGTCTCCAGGACCACAGCTCAGAAACACCAATTTTCTGTCTATCATCCCTAGTCATTGTCCAGCTTTCTGATGAATAGCAAGTAATTGCAAAGACAGTGGCCTGGATCAGGTACATCTTAGTCTCCAGACTGACATTGTTGCTTTTCAGTACTCTGGAGAGGTCCCTGACAGCAGATTTTCCCAATGCTGCTGGTAGCAATAGTGTTGATTGTGGAACCAAGCAAACTGAAGCTGTTAATCTCAATCTCTTCATCATCTGTCATGATGATGCCAATTGACCCAGTGGTAAGAGTCTTTGTTTTCTTAATGTTATTAGGATCAGAAGAAAACTCATCAATAACCTGCATTATACAGATGACAGAACCATGTTTGCCAAAAGTTGGAAAGACTTGAAGTGCTTGCTGCAGAAAATAAAAGTTTTCAGAGGCAGTGAAATGCATGAGAGTGCCCATCTTACACCTACAAAAAAGCTGGAGGATTTGAAACCCATGTACCTTTGCATCATCAGTGAAATTCCTTCCCACTAATTAATCAGAGCTCCCCAAAGACATCAGTATTTATGTCTATTTAAAAAAAACAAAAAGTGTATATTATCAAACTATATCATTAATATAACAAAGTGAAACTTTGCTATATATCATTAAAGCATGATTATAACAATTCATTGATAGATAACTACTAAAAATTAAAAGTTTATTCTGAAAAGGCATAAATGTGAGTATGAATTCTGATTTCAGATGTCTCTTGTCTGAAGGCAGAGAATACCAATGATAGTTTTCTCTGTGGCAAATACTACCTGTTCTGTGTTATATTATCCATTGCTTCATAAAGGGTCTTCCTGGTATTATTGTTTATCTTATAAACCTGTCTCTTATTTGGCTGAAAGTTGAGATGCATGGATTTTACTGCAGACCAAAGGGTTACTAATTAGGTCCCATAGTCTTGGAGGTTCCAATATTCTCTATCAGATAAGCAAACTTAGTAATTTTTATGATTTTAGAGTTTTGTTGCATATTTTTCTCCTGCTTTGTCTATGATCCAATACTAAAATCCCTTTTAGAGCCATCACCCATGGTGATCAGGTAACATTTACTTCTGGTCTCAAGATAGAGGATATTGAGTTTAGAGCAACCCACAGATGAGTTTAGATTAATTCTTCTATGCCTTTTTAATTTTCTTCACTCTTCTTTGCTCGGGACAGTTATATCTTAGTTAACTCAAACTTAACTCTCAAATTTGTCTTTTTGTTTACATTGTTTTGTTTCTTAGTTTTGTGTGTTTGTTTATTTAATCCAAGGATTCCATTCAAATTCGCATTACATTCAAATACCATGTCTGTTTAACTTGATTTCATTTTTGAATGATTCCTAATTCTTTCCATGTCTTTTGTAATTTTTAAAAATTTTGTTACTTTTTTTTTATTAAAAGAGTTTTTTCATTCATTTTCATTATATTTCACAATTTCCTTCATTCACATTGTCTTTCATAAGATAATTTCCAAACATTGTGCTTTAAAATGAATCGCTACTGATCTATGGGCACAATTACTCCATCTTTTTCAGATTCCCCTGGATCTTTCCTGATTCCTTCACCCATCTTTCTACCTACAAAATTCTCCAATCTCTCCATATTCTCTCCATCATTTATTGCTTACTGTCCTGTTAAACTTTGCCACTGCTATTGAGGTGAGATGGTATATCATTTTGTTTTTATTTGCATTTCTCTTATTACCAGTGATTTTGAGCACAAACAGGAAAAGATAACATCAATGAATCTAAAGATTAAGTTCTTGTGTGAATAATTTTTTTTCCCAGTAGAGTGACACAAACAAACACCAAAATACCCCTAGAGATTTGGAAAATAATTTCACAATGACATCTCAGAAAGGTTATCACAATAAAAGTTTACAGAATATTACAGAGCTTCTACAAAATAACCTACATACAAAATGAGCATAAAACATGGACTTTAAAAAAAACAAACAAACATGGACTCTTCATAGAGGAAAACATTTGAATGGACAACAGACAGATGAAGAAATGCTCAAGTTTTAAGACCTCCAGACACTACCCACCAAAGCAGGATGTAGAGTACTGCTACTGTGAACTAGTTATACCAATCACCTTTTTATGCCAGTTATGTTCCCTGAAATTATGGATCCAGGCTCTAGAATTCACCTCATTACATTTGATTATGATTAATAAGTTTAGATATATTTATAACTTGTTGGTTTTACTGTTTGCATGGATATTTTTAAAGCATATACAAATATGCATGCAGAAATATTACCTGGAAAAACTGTATAGGATCATGGATATAAAATAAAAGATGCTTTATTTAAACTTTGTTACCATATAAGGCATTGTTGTTGCTTTGTGCTGTTGAGTCAACCATAACACACAGCTCCTGAGTCAACTTTGTCTGACACACTTAGCCCCATTGCCACAGTCTGTGTTGTCACATCTATTGAGGGTCTTCTGCTCTCGAGCTGACCTCCCACCCTTCCAAATCCTCCTTCTCTAGGGACTAATCCCTTTTGATAATATGCCCAAAGTATGTGAGATATAGTTTCACCATCCTTACTTCCAAGGAGCACTCTGGTTTTCACTTTCTTCAGGACAGACTTCTTTGCTCTGTTGACAGTCCATGTAGTATGTCCAATACTTTTCTCCAGTAACATAACTCAAGGCATAAATTCTTCAGTCATGCCTAGTCACTGGCCAGCTTGGCGAAGCAAAGTAATCAAGTGAAAAAAAATTGCTTGAATTAGGCCCACTTTAGTTTGTAGGCTGACATCATTGTTCTCTAGCACGTTGAAGAGGTTCCCAAAAGCCGAATTTTCCCAATGCCTTTAAAATTCTTGACTGCTGGTGTCAAAAAGTGTTGACTTGTGGATCCGAGTAAAATGAAATTGTTAACAGCTTCAATTGTTTTTTCCATTTGTCATGATGCTACCTATTGTACTGGAGGTGAGGATTTTTGGTTTCTTGATGTTGAAACACAGTACATACTGAAAGCTGCAGTCCTTGATATTCTGCAGCAAGCACTTCAAGTCTTCCTTATTTCAGCAACTAAGTCATCTGCATAATGAGTCTTCTTTTTATCTTGATGCCACTTTTTCCAGCTTCTTGATTCAGTTAAATATAATTGTAGTGTGAAAGAGAGAGAGAAATCTTGTAGATTATATAATGTAGTTTTTCTAGTAATTGGCTTTCACTTTCACTGCTGGATAAAGCCATACAAATTTTGAGTTGTTTCCAGCCCCGCCGGGATAGCTTGTTAATAATGTAAATAGCTTGCTAATAACAAATAGCCCTTTTGGGTGAGAATATGTTAATAGGACATGAATACTATGGACAAGGATATTAGTCAATTTGCATCCCACCAGACTTCTATTGCACAAGTTCAGTACCCAAGAACAGGAATCTTACTACCATCAAGAAAGGAGTAAAGAGTATTGGAAGTCTTTTTGAGCTGGGATTCCTGCATGAGATAGGCAAACATAAGAAACAACAGTATCAACATCAGCAACAGCAGCAGTATCAGAAGAAGCATCAGAGAACCAGAGACTGGTGTGAGGACATAGAGCTGAACCAAAACTTCTACTCCACAAAGTCAGAGCCAAAGGTTTAGGTTCACTGGCAGAGTGGAAGCTGGAGGAATGTCACATTTGCAGAACTAAAAAAAGTTTGAAAAATTGGTCCAGAACTGAGAGGCAAGGTCCAGAAAGACTGGAGGTCAGAGAACATGTAAGCACGCTTTAGCAGCCGTCCTAATGGGAATTTTAATCTGTCTCTATTCTAAACTGTGTAACATAATTTCCCTAATAAACTATAGGATTATGATTATTGGCCATGGATTCTTTCAGTGACCACAGTGGATTGTTAAAACAAATAGTTGTATATTGAGTGTGTGAGAGGGATGAGTGGTATTATAATTAATGTACATATGTGTAGGAGAATGAGGATATCTGATCACATAAGAATTGGTTTTCTGCTTTGGATGTTTTTTGATGAGAACACTATCTTCTGGTTGAGTTAGTGGAGGTCAGATCTGTCAACCCCATACAAGTCTCACTTTCTAAACATTTTCTAAAAGAAAATGTACTGTTTTATTTTTACTGAAGTTCTTATAATTTCTCTATTTTTCTCTCTTTTTATTCAACATGACTCAATTAATGCCAAAACTTATATAGATGATCAGTGTATTATAAATTTGGAGCATAATGACTTAGGTTGCATAGTGGAGTGGATTTGGGAGGAGGGATTGAATAAGAATAAAAGAATTTTTCTTTTACTTTTCAAAGAGAAGAATGAACTGGAGGGGAGGAGTGGAAAGAGAGAAAAGTGCAACAATAAATGAATAGAAATCCAAGATCTCTGTAAATTTTCATTAAAATTAACAAAAACCAAACCAAAACCCTTTATATATAAGCTCAATGTACAATTTTATTCTTGATCCAGCATTTAAACAGTAAGAATAAATTTGGACTTTAGCTTATATACAAAAATGCATATTGCATCCCTCTGCTTCCAGCGATTAGGATGTGCAGGGGGAAGAGTGATTAATCATGGCGGAGTACAATTTGATGGGTGGAGGGTGAGGTAAATTGGAAGAATCTGTTCTGAAAAACAATGTATTTCATGAATAAACTAGTATAATTGAAAAAAAGATGCGATTAGAAAGCTTTAAATAAGACTGGATTGTCAGTAAATTATTTGTAAGACATCAGCATAAAAATGCATATAGCAGATGTTTACTGAAGAGTTCTTTATATTATGCATCCCAAAACACTCAATAAAGAAACATCCAGTTAAAATATGGTAAGTTCATATGATAAAATATTAAGTAATCACTAAAAAGAATGAAATGATTTATAGATACTGACCCATTATTAAACAAAATGGCAATGAGTGAGTTTCTGTGTGTACATAACGATTTCTGAAGGACACATACAAAAGTGATTGTGATATTACTTTCAAGGAATGCTTGAGGAGATTGTGAAAGAAGAGTAAGAATTTAGATCCATCTTGAAGTACAATATTGTGAAAACCAGGATAATATCCGTATGCATACAAGGAAGGCCAGTGAATACCACTATCATTCAGATATATGCACCAACAGCCAGAGCCAAGGAAGAGAATATAGAAGATTTTTATCAACTTTAATAATCGGAGATCGATGGAACATGCAATCAAGATGCATTGAAAATCATGGGTGACTGGAATGCAAAAGTTGAGAACAGAGACGATTCAGTGGTTGGAAAACATGGACTTAGTGATAGAAATAAAGCTGGAGATAGAATGATTGGATGACTTATTCATAGCAAATACGGTTTTAAAGAGACATAAACACAGGTTATATACATGGATTTCACCTGATGGTACGCATAGGAATCAGATTACATCTGCGGAAAGAACCGCTGGAGAAGCTCAATATCAGCTGTGAAAACTAGGCCAGGAGCTGATTGTAGAAAAGACCACCAACTACTCATATGCAAGTTCAAGCTGAAGTTGCGGAAAATTAAAACAAATCCAAGGCAACCAAAATATGACTTGGAGTCTATCCCACCTGAATTTCAGAACCACCTCAGGAACAGGTTTGAGGCCTTGAACACTAATGAGCCAAGACCAGATGAGTTGTGGGAGGATATCAAGGGTATCTATCATCCAGGAAAAATGCAAACAGTCAGAGACAGAAGAGGAAGAGAAGACCAAACTGGATGTCAGAGGAGACGCTGAAAATTGTACTGGAGTGCAGAGAAGCCAAAGCACAATAGAGGATTTCAAAAGACAGCATGGTATGACAAAGTAAAATATTACAATAAAATGTGCAAGGAGTCAGAGTCAGAAAATCAAAAGGGCCGGACTTACTCAACATTTCTTAAGCTCAAGGAACTGAAGAACAAATTCAAACTCCGAGTTGCTATAATCAAGGATGCTTTTGGCAGAATATGAATGATTCAGGAAGCATTAAAAGAAGATGGAAAGAACATACTGAGACACTGTATCAAAAGGAATTGGAAGATACAGAAGAATTTCATGAAACAACATATGAGCAAGAGCCTACGGAGATGAAATAAGTAGTTCAGGCTGCTTTGAAGGAAATGACAAAAAAAGGTTCCTGGAATAGATGGTATACCAATTGACACATTTCAGCTAACAGGTGGTGCCCTGGACATGCTCACCAAGTTGTGCCAAGAAATCTGGAGAACAACCACTTGGCCAACTGACTGGAAGAGATCTATATTTGTTTCCATCCCCCCAAAAAGGTGACACATCAGAGTGTGGAAACCATAGAACAACATCGTTGGTTTCACATGCAAGCAAGATTCTGCTTAAGATTATCCAAAAATGACTGGAACAGCACATCAGCAGAGAACTGCCAAGTCCAGGCTGGGGTTAGAAGGGATCGTAGTACTAGGGATATTGTGCTAAAGTTAGATGGATCTTAGCTGAAAGCAGAGAATACCAGAGGAATGTATACCTGTGTTTCATTGACTATGCAAAGGTGTTTGACTGTGTGGATCATAACAAACTGTGGCTGACTCAGAAGAATGGCAATCCCAGAACACTTGAACATTCTAATGTGAAACCTATACTTGGACAAGAGGCAGTCATCAGAACAAGGGAACACTGAATGGTTCAAAACTGGGAAGGGCATATGCCAGGGATGCGTCCTATCTCCATACCTTTTCAACCTTTATGCAGAACAGATTATCTGGGAGGCTGGGTTCTATGAGGAGAAGTGTGGGGTCATGATTGATGGAAGATCTATCAACAGTCTGCGTTATGCAAATGACACAACCCTGCTTGCTGAAACTGAGGAGGACCTGAAGCGTTTGCTGCAGAGAGTCAAGGACTGCAGCCTTCAATATGGATTGAGACTCAATGTCAAGAAGACAAAGATTCTCACCACTGGGCCAATTGGCAGCATCAGGATGGATGATGAAGAGACTGAGATTGTTCACAACTTTAGTTTGTGTGGCTCCACAGTCAACACTCTTGGCACCAACAGCCAGGAAATTAGAAGATATATTGCGATGGGTAATTCTGCTGTTAGGGACCTC
>NW_006399758.1:23878898-23880946 GCF_000299155.1 Elephantulus edwardii | reverse complement strand
TGTCGGAAGGCATGGGCTTGGTGACAGGAATGAGGCTGGAGATAGAATGATTGAATTTTGTAAAATCAATGACTTATTCATTGCAAATACATTTTATTTATAACATATAGGGCTCCCATATTTTTGGAACTGATTCAATGACAAGGATTTTGTTTAAATGTGCTGTATATTTAAAAGAAATAAACAAAACCTGTCAATTTTTTTTTAGGTGGTAATTTCAGGAGCAGGATGCACCACTACAATTTTGAGGACAAGAAGGCTTCCCTTTACTTATTGAGGCTTAAGAAAGATAGTAATTCTTTGGTGTGTATGGTAAACATTTCCCCAGCAGGAGGAATATCTTTTCTAATGTTAACTCTGACTCTGAAATTCTTTTATCACTGGGTATTAGTTCATATAGAGACAATCTATATGTACTAACTTGCAGAACAAACAGCTATATCTTGAAGTTCAGAATTCATTGGCAAACATAAGAGATTCTGTTTTCTGCAATGACAACTGCTAGACTATGATACATTGACATGGAGGTACCAGAATGTAATTGATTAGCTAAGACCAGTTAAATATACACACCCTGGACTGCTGACTTTCACATTCAATATGGTTTAAAGCAATTATCATTATACATTTGGAAGAACTGGGAAGGGTTGTGCCTTTAGAAGGGCAGTGTTGGCTTGTTAAAGAATCCATGACATATGAAGAGAGTTAACCTAAGTTGTATGCACTGAGCGTGAAATAGGAAATGCAGCTCTCAAAGCCACCCGTTAAGATCCTCTTATCTCCTGGCAGAAGGAAACTGAACTTTCTGTGTTGCTGGTGCTGGTGAGGCAGCCTACTACGTTTGTCTTGAGTGGGGGCTAGGACTCTAGTGAAAAGGATTTCATACTCTCTTGGTTTCAGAGCAAAACCAGCTGCAGAAATTACCTTCCCACCACCACTGCCACCAAACAAAATCTATTAACCACCGTGACCACGTGCATTTTATCAGAGCCAGGCTAATGAAAATCCAACCAAAATCCAGCTAGTATACATATAAATGATAGTTCTCCGCCCTGTGTTTTCCTTTTCCTTTGAATGCTCTTGTTTTCCAGAGTGATGGCACATTGTTTGTTCTTGTATTTCAGAAATGTTAGCAGCTCTCTGCGAAATTAGACAGACATTAAAACATGTAAAACGCCATCATTTTACAATAGTGCTAGTTAACACTAGTTAGTGTAGTGATATTTATACTAATTACACTATTACAATTGTGAATAGTTACAGCTATTTCAAAGTCAGAAGACAATACATCCTTTTCAGTTCCTTAAACAGGTTTCACTCAGTTGCATTTTATTTTGTGTGAGCCACTTTCAACCCCAATTCAGTGTCATGAAGTTAGTTTCTGCCTTATAGTTACAGATCATCCACAGGGTTTCTGAAGAAGTAAATCACACTAGAAGATAACCCATCTTTTTCAGATTTAAACTTCCAGAGATGTGCAGCTTTTGAGGGTTAGCAGTAACTCACAATGGACTCCATTACCAGGGCTCCCCAGTGATGACCTAGGATTATAAAAATTTCCTTAGTCTTTGTTCTAAAGCTCCCCATAGTTTTAATGTGAACATTTTCTACCCCATAAAAGCTCTTCATTCATTTTGGGCAGTAGGTTTGGTCCACACTCACATTTTTCTGGTTTTTTGACCTTCTAACCCTTCTCTGGAAGTCGCTGGCTAACTGGAGGGATGGCTGACATCTCGATGGCGGATTCTCTTGGTGGCAGTCAGGCACAGGAAGTTTTCTGGGGTTTTTTTCCCTTGTGTGTCACTGTTCTTTTTGCCCTTCTAAAGTGGGTGGGCAGCACTGGGCCTTAGAGTGATGCCTTTAGAGTAAGGGAAAATAAAGGGTGGAGCCTGCTTCAGGTGGTAGCTTAAAATCCTTCAGCCTTTATTTGTTTTTTTTAATTGTTGTTGTTGTTTATTATTTTTTTGTGTGCGTGTACCGTCAAATCAGATCTGACTGGTACAGGAGGAGATTGTCCCTCCTTCCCCGGCAGAGCATCTGGTGGGTTC
>NW_006399758.1:23873856-23875181 GCF_000299155.1 Elephantulus edwardii | reverse complement strand
CGATGGGTAATTCTGCTGTTAGGGACCTCTTCAAAGTACTGAAGAGCAATGGTGTCTCTCTGGAGACTAAGGTGCTTCTGATATAGGCCATGGTCTTTGCAATCACTTGTTATGCATCAGAGAGTTGGACAATGACTAAGCAGGATAGAAGGAGAATTGATGCCTTTGAGCTGTGTGGTGCTGGAGAAGAGTATTGAGGGTACCATGGACTGCTAGGAAAACAAACAGATTCATCTCATCCTGGAAAGGGTTAAACCGGGTGGCTCCCTGGAAAGAAGGATTCTGAGGCTCCATCTAACATACTTTGGTCATGTTATAATGAGAGACCGGTCCTTGGAGAGGGACATCATGCTTCAGAGGGTGGAGGGACAGTGCAGGAGGGGAAGGCCCTCTATGAAGTGCATTGATTCAGTGACTGGGGTAATCAGGATGGGTGTGCCAGAGTCAATGCAATTGGCACAAGGACAGAGCAGAGTTTAGGGCTACTGGACATAAGGTCACTATGAGTCGCATGGGACTCGAGGGCACATAACAATAACAATTGTAAACAGCCATAGTCTTTTCAATTGCTTCCTATGCATCTGAATGATGGGCAGTGAATATGGGCAACAGAGGTAAAATGAGTTTCTTGTAATTGTGATATTGAAGAAGATTATTGAATATTCTATTGACTGTCAAAAGAACAAACTAGTTTCTCTTGGACAAAGGGCAGTGAGGGTGCTTCTTAGAAGCAACCAGGGCAAAATTTTGTCTCATATACTTTCAACATATTGTCAGGAGGAGTCTGTCCTTGGAAAAAGACATCATGCTGGGAAGGATGGAGGTCAGAGAAAGACAGGAATATTCCCAGCTAGATGGATTGACACAATAACTCTGACAATGGGCTCAAGTACATCGCAGATGGTGAGGGTGACACTTGCTTGGACAAGGCTCCGATGTGCTGGTCATAGGGTGGATATAAGCCATAGTCTATTTGATAATACCTAACAACAACAATATTATAATCCTGCTGATGTTGTTATAGACCATCAAGTCAGAACTTACCCACAACTGACCCTTCAGTGGATTTTCAGAGGCAGTAAATTACATAGGAGGAGATTTCCCTTCTTCTTTGCTGATGGATTCAAACATCATGCCTTTGGGTTGACAGTGCAACTGTTTACCATTGCACCAGAGCTCACTGATTATAATCCTATTTACACTGATTTTTTAAAGAAAATTTATAACATATGTTGTTGTTGTTATGTGCCATCGAGTCGTTTCCGACTCATAGCGACCCTAAGCACAACAGCTCTAAACCCTGCTCTATCCTGCGCCAACCGCAC
>NW_006399758.1:23839935-23868924 GCF_000299155.1 Elephantulus edwardii | reverse complement strand
TGTGTGCGTGTACCGTCAAATCAGATCTGACTGGTACAGGAGGAGATTGTCCCTCCTTCCCCGGCAGAGCATCTGGTGGGTTCGAACCGTGCACCTCTGGGATTGTAGTTGCTGTTCCTTGCTACTAGGCCACCAGAGCTTTTGGTGAAACATTCTTCTAGGTCGTATAGCCCTGGTCTGTCCACTTGCACAGAGGTAACTCACGATTGCTATGAAGCTGAACACTGTGACACAGATGTGTCGAATGTGAGAATGTGAAAGTGGTGGACAGTGTTTGGTGGAGCTCCCCAATTAAAACAAGCTTCGAAGCAGAAGTGGCGTCCACTTCCGTAACAGCTTGTCTCTGGAAACCCTATGAACCTGGAGAAAGGACGAAAGTTATACAGGTTTCCAGGTCTTGCCTCCAACTCGATGGTACTTAACAACAACAAAATCCTTCTCTTGGCCAGAACAAGTCCTTGAAAACTGTAGATTCAAAGCTGAAATTCTAGGTAAGTATTCTTCTGCAACATGTTAGAAATGAGTTGATACTGCAAAGATAACTAGTCAGATAGATAGAGGGATTGTTTACAGTTAGTTCTCATGACAGCTGATGACATCAAAGACACCAATTCCAAGGAGCTGAAAACTGCAATAGAAACCTCTTCTTGGATCATGTTCCCAATTATCATTCCAGATGCAAATATGACTTATTTAGGAAATCCTGGAATACGTGCACAACCACTGCTTTGTCTCTTAAGAACAAAGAAAAAAAATAAGCAGAAGAAAGTCTTCTTTAAATATAATCATCTAGGATTTATAACTAACATAAAATTTCTCTCAGAGTACATTGTGTGTTCTGAAGTGATAGTTTTGACTTTAAAGAACTGTGTCTGGAATCATATATTCCAAACTAAGGCTGTAATTCAGTTAAGAAAAGAAATAGAAAATGGAAACCGGCTGTAATAAGAAGACCCATTATATGTGAAAATGAATTCAACTGAAGTGAATATACTTGTTTCTTTAATGTGCACAAATTTTCATAGATTAAAAATTCATCAAAACTTTGGCAAAGTCAGAGTTTGATGAACTTGATATATTAAGGAAAGTTGTGGTTTTTGGTTGGGTAGTGTTTTTTTCCTTGGTGTTTTTTTTTTTTTTTTAAATTTGATTTGTTAAAAACAAAGTGCCAGAAACTTTATTTGAGGTACTCCTTCCAGAGATTTCATAGCAGTGCTTTTGCTTTGAAAATCATGAAGAATTTTGATAAGCTCCTGACAGTCCTTTGAATTATATAATTCATATTTATGGCTGTGCATAATACTGGTAAAATATTCATTACATCGCATAAGGTGACTGGTTAGGACTGAGATTTAGAATGGGAGAAAAATATCAGGGGAATAATTCAGTACGATCCGGGTTACATTTCCATTAACAAAAGATTAGGGAATAGCACTAAAGCTCCAATAATCTTGGGGAAGATTAAGAAGTAATGGTGAGCATGTCTTTGATCCTTTCTCTTGTATTTTAACAGCTTCATCTGTAGTTTTCTTTAAAAAATTATAAAAATCACACAGAAGATTTGATTAAAAATTTTGGCTATTTTTCATGTATTCAAATTTTGGTTTTGCACTGGTTTTTACTTAGTTTCAGCAGTGAACCAACCAGTTACTAAAGGTGTTCACCTTAATGACATAATTAGTAGCATAATTAGTTACATTTTGAGTTGCTACTGAAAAGGTCAGTGATTTAAATCCACCAGCTCCTTCAAAATTATTAATCACTCAATCATTGACAAATAAAAGCTGTGGAGCTTGCTCAGGTTTATAACCCGAAACTCAGTAGAGGATTACTACTATGAGTCAGAATTGGCTCAAAGGCAGTGCGTTCTTTGTTGCTGTTTTCTCCCTCATAAGCCCCTTTTTTAGTTTAAGAATATTCTATTTATAGAACAAACAAACAAAACAAAACTGAAAACCAGAACGTAAAGGAGGAAGCCTTTTGGTCCAGCCTTTTATTTCCTGCTAGGATCCTGGTATGAGGGCATCATTCCTATCTATTGTGACCAGGAGACAAGATAACTGCGAGCAAAAACAGACAGAAGAGCGGATAGGGTTACATCTTTGATGCTATGGTTGAACCATTGAATTAACTCAGATGATTGACCTTGAAGCTTCTATTGACATCCACAATAAATGTTTCCATCTTTTCAGCGACTGATGTGTAAGTTTTCTGTTGCTTTTAATAAAAAAAAAAAACAAACCATTAACTTCATAAACAACTTTCTAAGTGAGAATAATCTTTAACTGGAACCATGAGATCTTCTATGATAGGGCCCTGCCATTGTGCTTCCTGTCATACTCCTGTGTACTCAGAGGAGCTAGGTTTCGGTGGAATGTTGAACAACTAACCAAAAGACTGTGACATTGATGTGTCAAATGGGATAATGGTTACCCATGGTGGGCAGGGTTTGGTGGAGCTCCTCAGTTAAAACAAGTTGGAAGCAGGAGTGGCATCCACTTCTGAAACAGCTAGCCTCCATAAACTCTATGAAGTTAGAGAGACTATGAAAGTTATACAAATGTTCAGGTCTTTCATTCATAGACTATGAGTTTTCTACAACTTGACAGCACTTAACAACAACAACAACAGCATAGCTCTGTTGGTCTAGTAGATAGAAAGTTTGGTTACCAAGGCAAAGGTGAGTGATTTTAATCTACAGGCCTAGTTTTAATAAGTTTCTAAGTGGCATAGCACTGGTCTGTGTATTTGCTGTACCTAGGTAACTCGTGGTTGCTGTGAGACTAAACACTGTGAGTCGTCTAGGACTCAACGACACTTAACAACAACAAGAACAACAAAATGACAAGTATTGGAAATCACCAGCTTCTCTGCAGAACAAAGTTTGGAAGTTTCTTCTTATCTCTGTGACTCCAGAGCACTGACTGCTTTGATTGGGGGCTGCTTGGAAAAGTTACTCAATGTATATACATTCCTACGTAAGGTTTTCTTGACTGTACTCTTGACTGAAGTAGATCACCAGGCTTTCTGCCCAGCTACTGACTGGTTTCAAGCTGCCAAGCATTAGACTAGCTGCCAATTACAAACTACTCATGCCACCTGGAATTTTACCCCTTGACTAACTCATGCCACCATTGTTTCTGTAGCCTTCTTACCACACAGGCTTCCTTTAAATATGGTTTATGGGAGATATTTTAATGAGCATTATAGTAAAAATATTCACCACAGACAACTTACTACAGGTACAGGGGATTAGTTATCTTTCTCCCCAGGGCTGTTGGGGATTTGAACCCTTGACTTTTGGTTAGCATCAACACAACATGTAGTTTTCAGGCACTTTATGTGCCTTTATGCTCGTTATGTGTATGTGTAGAATGAGTTGTAAGACAGAAACGGCCAAAAGCATGAGGTTTATCATAATCTGTTATTTCGTGCTTATGGTTTATTTAATCATATCTCCCTGCAATGTAAACCCCATGGGAGGAGGGGCATGTACATATCAATTGTTTGTAATACCTGGCTGAAGGAGCCTTCTTGGTCTGAGGGTTAGCTATTGAAATGCTAATGAAAGGTCAACAGTTTGGATCCTCAAAAACTCCAGGGAGAAAGATAAGGCCCTTTGCTCCCATAAAGATTTACAGCCTTGAAAACCTTCTGAAATATTTACTGAGTTGTTCAGAGAATGAAATTACTCAACAGAAATGGGCTTCGTTTTTCAGTTTAAGACTTAGTTTGAATTCAAGGAGTCTTTAGCATGCAGATATTTCTAATTGAAGATTTGTTGAATGAGTATATGCACAGGATTTCAAAGTAGCAACTATATAGCCAGCATTAATCTAATAATTCTGTCCCCTGTAAAAGAAAATATTAGGATGCTTACATTAAGAAACTTAATTTTTATTGTATAGAATTCTTTTCTAAAATTAACATTGTTATTCAATTAGTGAGGCTCTATAATACTGAACTACATATGCAATTTTCCTTTAACATTTTTATGTATGCATATTATATTCATTAACAAGGAGGTTTGAGTTACTATGCTTGTTATTATCTTGTTATATCCTAAACCAATTCCTGAGTACAATTTATTTCAGTAGCATTGTTCTGGAATTCTCTTTTAATAATTTATACCTCTCATGTACCTGTATGACATCTTCCCATTGTATACAAACTATAAATTGCTATATTGTGACATGGAGAGGAATTCTGATAGCATTAGTCTTAGTGGAGAGTGATTAAAAATATTTCTCCTTGTGGATAGGAACGAGATATTTTCACTCATTCATTGCTGCTGAGTCAGAAATGGCTCCTGGCTGATCCTCCAGTTTGTTTTCCAGAGGCTGCAAATCAAACCAGAGGAGATCATCTATTTTTCTCCTTTGAAGTGGTTAGTGAATTTGAAGAGGGATTTTTGGGTTAGCAGCAACTCCCTATAGACTATGCTCTTAGACCATCAAGAAAAATAGGGAATACCCTAGAATGATAAGCCCAGAAGGCCTAATTGTGCTCATGTGAAACCTAAAACTAGATCAAGAAGCAGTTGTTGACACATAACAAGGGAATAAACTTCATGGTTTAAAGTAAGGAAGAGTATGTGCCAAGGTTATTTCTTTTCCCACATCTATTCAATTTGTATGTTGAACAAGTCTTTCAATAAGTTGGACTCTATGAACAAGAGCCTGTGAAATCAGGATTGTGAGAAGACTCATTAACTATCTGTTCTGTGCAGGTGACACAAAACCTTGCTTGCAGAAAGTAAAGAGGGCTATGAGTCTGAATCAACTCCTTTTCTGTGAGCATTTCTTTATGATCACTTTTTGGTAGATAAATGCTTCTGTATTCTTAGGAAAATGGTCAGTTACTGTAAAATACTCAGGAGGCTCCCAGTTATATATAATTGGACAGAATTGGATCATATGTCTATGTTTAGATTCAAGGAAGTTTAAAATACATGCTTTTTTTGCTAGATATTTTGCCATTCGATGTAAGGTTCTTTTCACTATGATATGATAAATAGAGAACTTTATCCAATTGGTAATTTATAAGGAAAGAATATAGATTTATGGTGATTATAACTGCCTCATGCCCATATTGCAAATACTACCCTGAAAATTTGCCATAAAATAGAGTATACATTTTGTAATAAGTCTATCTTCCTCTTCAGACCATTGTATAAAAGGAGATGGCTTAGAAAGTTTTGACTTTTGTTTATGTCCAAGGCATTAGTTTTTATGAATGGAGTTTTGATAATAGATCTTGGAGAGGGCAAGAATCTTAATTTTCAAGTTACAAGAATTGAGTTGTAAGAAGAGTGCACTAAGCTAAATTTGAGAGCCAACATTTCAGTTCTTTATTCCAGCAGTGTTACAAACTTTTAAAATATTGAAGTAAATTGAAGGTCCCTTCTGAGGATTACTTTAGAATCAACAGGGAGAAGTGTCTATTAGAACCCCAGGTAGAGGAAGCAAGAGCTTATGATATCCATCCAGCAGAGGGAGAGCATGAAGGTCTTACTATCATAAGTTTGTAAATTAAAAAACAAAAGATTATACAAATGGCATGGTGACAATGTCTGACCTCCTCTACCGTCACAAAGGCTAGAGAGAATCACCATCCACATGAGCTCAAAGTTGATGTCTATTACGTAGAGGTCAGATATACCACCCCTCTGCAGTCTTTTTACCAGTTCTGACACTACCCATACTCTCATAATGACACTCTTTTTCTCTGTTGGGTTTTCTAATACATTGTAATGGTCACATAGAACTAATAGACCATACTCAGAGTTACGAGGTTTTTAGGGAGGTAACAGGGAAGAATTCAGGATCAGAAACAACTCAAGATTCAATTCTTCAATTAACCTCTTCTCAGTCATGCTTTTAGACAGATCTTTTGCTGATCCTGGCTTCTTGGAACATTGGACTGTTTTAGCCTGGCCTTTGTTACAAAACTCCTTAGCTCAGTCTACAAAGGCCGAGAGGCATACCTGCTAGACAGTTGCTGTATTCTGGGGCCCAGAGGACTCTGTGTCTAAAAGGTAAGTTTCATTTTCATGGTGATAGTTTGATTCTCACTTCTGTTTGCTTTTCTCCTATTATCTCTAGGAAGATGAAAGGATGTGATTACAGTAAGGTAGTGAGGATGGTAACAAAAGTAAAGGATTGCTATATCATCTTATAAAACAGTGACTCAAGACACATTCCCCTGAATTCTGACTTATTAACACAATGGACAACTCACTCCAAAATGAGACCATAAGCAGTAGCAAAAAACCATAAATTCCATTGGTTTCTCATGAGTTGATTCCAACTCACAGTGATAATCTATAAGGTTTCAAGATTATGAATCTTATTTGGAGACTACCCAATTTACCTTTCTTAGCATGGCTGGTGGAATTGAACCCCGGACATTGAGGTTAAAGGGTGACAAGATGTACTCAATGCCATCAGATAGTTAGTATAGAGAGTAGGATAAAAACAAACAAACAAACAACAACAACAACAACAAAGGATAATTACAACAGAAAACACAATGGAGGACAACTGCACAATATAGGGATTCAGTACCTAACCAAGGTGACAAATATGTGAGGGAAAGGAAAATACAATTCACAAAATACTTTCTCTCCTTATTTCCACTCAATCATTGTGTGGAAGGAACAAAGACGAGACTAGAGGGCCACAGTGTCTAGGAAATGTTTTGGATTTTTTTTTCTTGTCCAGGAGATTACTAATGATCTTTTTTTTTTAAAAAAAAAAAAAAAACACCATTTTTCTAATAGTTTATTTAGAAAATTCAAATAGATTGTCTTCAAGAACAAATTCTGTCAATTTTCCTCACCCCCTCAACCATCAAATTGTATAACCCCATGATTAATGCCCCTCCCCTCCACACACATCTTATCCTTATGCTTCCACTGTCTCACACCGTCTTGGATCCTTATACTCATTCTACAATAATGGTTTTATACACTATTTATCCTTGTGGGACTCAGGTCACTCAGAATAATGCTCTCTAGTCCCTACCAAGTTAGGTAATAATTTACAAATTCATTGCTCCTGAGTTCTGCATAGTATTCCATTGTGTGAATGTACCATAATTCCTCAATCCATTTGTTTGTGGTTGGCATTTGGGCTGTTTCCATGTTCTTACGATGGTGAATAATGCTGCTATGAACATTGGTGTACAAATCTCCATTTGTGCCTCAGTTCTCATTCTCTTAGGGTATAGTTCAAGCAGTGTAATACCTGAGTCATGTGGAATTTCTATGTTAAGCTTTTCAAGGAAATGCCAAACGTCTTTCCAGAATGGTTGTACCATTCTACAATCCCACCAACAATGTGTAAGAATTCCTTTCTTGCCACATACTCTCCAACATTTATTAATTGCTTCCCTATAAAACTTTGCCACTGTTACTGGAGTGAGATGGTACCTTATTGTGGTTTTGATTTGCATCTCTCTTATTGCCAGTGATTTGGAGCATTTCTTAATGTGTCTGTTTGCCATTCAAATATCTTCCTCGGTGAAAATTCTTTCTAAGTCTTTTGCCCAATTTATAATTACATTATCAGTCTTTTTCTTGTGGAGGCCCAGGGGTATTCTGTAAACTTTTGTTATAAGACTCTTGTCTGAGATGGTACTACCAAATGCTTATTCCCTGTCTATAGGTTTTCTTTTCATCATGTTGGAAAAAGGTTTTGATGCACACATGAATTTATTCTTTAGAAGGTACCATGCATCAATTTTATCCTCTACAGATTGTGCATTTCTGGCTGTATTTGTCAGTCTCTTTATACTTTGGACTAGCGCTTCTAAGCTTGATTCCAGTTTTCCTCTTATGAATGTTATGGTTTGGGTTTTATTCCCACGTCTCTGATCCACCTAGAGTTGACTTTTCTGTGTGGTGTGAGATGTGGATTATTTATTTTGTTTCAGTTTTTTATTTCTTCTGAGTCAGACACTGGGTACTATTCAATTATAGAGGAGATTCTTTTAATCAGGCCTTATGTAACACTGATGCAAAGCATATAACATGTAGCTGTTCAGTATTTTAGGATGAGAGCTTTATGGAGGCTTAATGTAAAGAGGTGGCAGGAAACATGAATCAGAAACTCAATCATGAAATAAGAAGTTAATATAGCATGGAAATTTCAGGTTTCAGGAAAGATGCAAAATGATTATTAATGAATAGCCATAGCAGGCTCCCCACCTTCCTTTATTTGGTAAACTGTAAAGTATATATTGTTTTTGTTGTTAGCTGTGGTCAGGTTGATCTACAACTCATGGCAGCCTCATAAACAATGAAACTGAATTGTGATTCATAGGATTTTTGTTGGCTGAGTTTTGGAAACAGATTAACCAGACCTTTATTCTTAGTCTGCCTTTGTCTGCAAGATCCATGAAAATCTTTTTAACATGATGAAAGCACACAAGTTTCCAATAACTGATGAGTGATGGCTATGCTTCGGATTCAGTCAGAACTGAATATAGCTGACCCTCCAGTGGGTTTTCAGAGGCAGTTAATCACATGAGTTGTGATTAACTTCTCCTGAGTGTTTAGATTCTGGGTCAATGGTACAAACAACAACAATAAAGTTCAGTAATTGAAATGGAAATACATTAAAATACTATGGATGTGTGTGTGTGTGTGTGTGTGTGTGTGTGTGTGTGTGCAAGGTTAACCATTTCTTATCACTCTGAAATCACCAGTAAATTTGATATTTCTCAGAAATTATTTGAATGGATGCATTTGAGAGGATACTTTAAACAAATATAAATTCAAAAGTTTGAGAAACATGGAAAAGAAAAAAGAAACATAGAGACTATTGTTCCCTTAATCTCTGTTAGGCTATCACCTAAGAAGGGCATTATTTGGAAAGAAAAAGTATGAGTCAAAGTATATCAGAGTAAAAAAAAAAAAAGTATATCAGAGTAATCTGACCTGCTTCCATTGAGAGAGGAGAGTAAGCTTATAGAAATTTAAGGCCTATTCACTACCCAACTAATGGTATCTAAACCCCTGAGTCATCTTTTTAGTTCCTTAGTAGAATTGTGCCAAATAGGGTGTTAAAAAGCTGACTTTTCACAAGTAGTTGAACAGGCTTTCATTTAAGGCAGTTCTGGGTGAACTGAAGCATTCAAATATTTGGTTAGTGATTGAATACCTTAACTTTAACCATTTTCACTCAAGGATTCCATTGGTTCTCCACATGTCTTCTAAACCCAGTTTTAACTTGGGAAGGAAAAAGAAAAGGGAGACAAAGGGGAAGAGAGAGAGAGGTTGTTATACGCTATTCAGTTGCCTTCATCTTATGAGACCCTCCGTACAACAGCTGTGAAGTCTGCCCTATCCTGAGCCAATTTCACTGACTCTGACACACTTACCCCATTACCTCCATTACTGTGTCAATCCATCTCATGCAAGCTCTTTCTCTTCTATGTTGTCCCTCTGCTCTTCCTTAGAAAGGGAAACATTCCTATATAATTTAAGAAATTTTTGCTATTAATGGAACATTACAAGATAAAATATAGGGAAACAAGAACAACAACTAAATCTCTTTTCACAAGGAACAGGAAGAAAATTAAAGGATTTTAGAAGTGTCGTCATTCACAATCCTTATTTTGTGGAGACAAGAGTTGGTAATTAGAGGATACATAAATGGATGGATGACTTAATAACTTGGAAAGTTTTTGAAAATATATTATTTATTATATATGCATATCTGTGCATTCTCTGGTGTAGATTTTAAAAAATTAGTATTATATAAGGAAAATTGCTCTGATTCTTACATTTCTACAGAGAAAACAGATAATAAAGGGAGTATAAAACATCCACAAATAAATAAAAATGTAATTACTGGAACTACTACCTGTGCTTTGAATGAACATAAGCATAGTAATAAGATTTAAAAAAAATCCTATTTGCTTTGAATGAACCTAAGCATGGTCATGAGTGATTAGTTGATCATATAAGATCTCCAAAGGGGCCACATTAGAGCAAAACCTGACTGGTGTGAAGAAAATATTTTTAAAAGGGTATTTTTTTAAGGAAAAAAAAAGCAAATGGAATTTAAATGTAAAGATACCCAGAAGAAGGTAGCTTTATCAGAAAGTTAACATTTGAAAATAATAGCATTCCAAAAGACAGTTTATTAATAATTAGAAAACATCACTAAATCATATCAATGTTGATAAAGAAATCAGGAAAAGCAAAGAGGCTGACTAATCCTGAAGGAGAAACTGTGATAACCAGAAAAGCTGATGAAGAGTTCTGATTTCACGTGACTTACAAAGCAGTCTTCCAAAATTAACAGTTTTTCCCGCACTCAGTGTATGAATAGTTCTCTGCCCACTTTCTAAAAGTTGTTCAAACACTAAAACTCTTATCACGACCTTATTCTAGTTTAAAATCTTTAAGGAGAATCAGACAGCATTCAAGACAATTAAGAGGAGATTTTAAGTAATTACAGATCTAGATACACACTGGAATCACCTAACAATATTATGAGAATATTTATGGGATCATATCTCTGTTTTTAAGGAGCTCTGGTGTCACAGTCTGTAAGGAATTTCATCGCTAACTCACAGACAGCCTCTTTGATGGTTCGAATCCACTTGCTACTCTTCAGTAGAAAGAAGGACTATCATGTCATGTCTGATTTAAAGTCTCAGAAACCTAATAGAAGTTATGAGTCAGTTCTGACTAGAAAGCAATAAGTAAGCGAGTTAGTATTTATATATATATAAAATATTTGGCCTCCACCATAAGAATAAGGATAAGAGGATAATTATTGATGCCTTTCAGTTGTGGTACTGGAGAAGAGTACTGAATAAATATCTTATTCGCTGCTAAAAGGACAGACAGATGTCTTGTAAAAAGTGGAGTCAGAGTGCACCTAGGAGGCAAAGATGGTGAAACTCCATCTTTCATTGTTAAGGCATGTATTGAGGCAAAACTATTAATTTAAAAGGTACATAATGCTTGCAAAGATGGGGAGTCAACGAAGGAGAGGAAGACCCAATGAGATGGATTGACACTGTGGCTTCAGCAATGGGCTTTAGTTGTGTCAGAGATGATGAGGATGGCACTGGGTAGGACAGCATTCAGATTGGCTGGCTATTCATTGGATCTCTGTGAGTCATCCTTGAGTTGATGGCACCTAACACCAACAATAACAATGAGAAATAAAATCAGAATTTCTGGAATATGAGACTTAACATTTTGTGACTGAGATATTTCACTCAACATAATGTACTTTAGGGTCAAGTTTTGCTTCTTACTTTGTGTCAGTCTGAAGCTCTGCTGAAACCTGTCCACCATGGGTGATATTGCTAGTAGTAGATGGAATAATGGAAGATCAATCTCTCAATTAATAGGTACCAACTTTTCACAATATCCTAAACTAAAGTAAAACTAACATGTGTGGGGTTTATTCTTTCACACTCAGTTTGAAAAACAATGATGTAAGTATGAAGACTAAGCTGTATCTGATTCAGGCCATGGTTTTTCCAATCATTTGCTATGCATCTGAGAGCTGGACAATGATTAAGGACGATAGAAAAAGAATTGAAGTCTTTGAGCTGTGGTATTAGAAGAGTACCAAATATTCTATGATATCAGAAGAATAGTGAATATCCTATGGACTTCCAAAAGAACAGATATGTCTTGGAGAATATGTAAGCCACAATGTTTCTAAGAGGCAAAGATGACAAAGTTGCATCTCACATTTTTTCAGCATATTGCTAGGAGACATTATTCCATGGAGAGGGACATCATACTTGAAGAGATGAAAGGTCGATGACAGCGGTGGATACTCAACTAAATGGATTAACACAGTGACTGTATCGTTGAGCCCAAGTATGTCAGACATGGTGAGGAGGGCACAGAATAAAACAGGGTTCAGACATAATGTTCATAGGTTTTCTGTTAGTTGTACTCAACTCAATGGTACCTAACAATGAACAATATTCTTTTAAACATATTTATAAAGATGATTATTTCTCTTTTGAAACTGAGCAGAAGTAATTAGTAAGTTTATTTTTTATGTTGTTTACCTGTGTATCATACATTCTATACCTGAAAATTACTCCATAACTTAAGCTCTTTATTGTCTTTCTACAGCTGAGTTCTAATAGCCTTATGCCCTGTAATCTGTAGCTGGGAATTATTCACTCTCAGTCACAGAATATATAATGGCACCAGTCTCCCTTTGAAACTTGACAAGGCTGAACCTATTCACCTGAAAAGCATTATGAGTCTAAGCTTTTTAGACAAGGGAAGATACTGAGAAAATTCTCATCTATTCAATTGTCTCTCATCTCCCTAACCTAAGCCAGGATAGTATCCAAGACTGGGAGCCAGATTTGGAAAAGTTTATACCTCTGTTGCCTGTATCTTATTCTTTTTTTCCCACAGTCCCTTGGTGTTGCCTATATGTAACATGCATAATAAAATGTCTATTTCCCCCCCCCAACTACTTTGATGCAGAGAGCCACCAAATACCCATATTTTTTGGGTAACAATTTCATAGAATTAGAATAATTTTATCCTTTTTAGAAGGAGTTTGTAAAATATAGGTGATGATTTTTCTTCAAGTATTTGGTTTAAAAAAAAGCTAAAACTCACTGTTGTAGGGTTGGTCCTGACTGATAGCACTCACTGTTGTAGAGTTGGTCCTGCCTGATAGCACTCACTGTTGTAGAGTTGGTCCTGACTGATAGTACTCACTGTTGTAGAGTTGGTTCTGACTGATAGTACCCTCTATTCTGTTTCTAAGGCTGTACATCTTCACAAGAAGAGATGAACATTTTTCTCCTTTGGAACTAATAGTAGATTTCAGCTGTTGGAGATGCCAGATCTTTAGATTACTGCTGAAACTCACTACAAACTATGCCACCCTAAACTTTAGGTAGTTGTTTTTATCGTTATGGTGCCATTGAGTTCCCTGAGACTCATAGCGACTTTATGGACAACAGCCCTAAATCCTGCTCTATCCTGAGCCAATATTATTGTCTCTGACACACCTACTCCCATTACGCCAGTCACTGAATCAATCCATCTCATCAAAGATCTTCCTTTCCTGCACTGTCCCTCCACCCTCCCAACCATGACATCCCTCTTTAAGGACTGGTCCTGCCTTGCAACATGCCCAGTGTATGTCAGACGAAGCTTCAGAACCTTTGCCTCCAAAGAGAAACATGGTTTCACCCTCTCCAGGACAAATATGTTTTTTCTCTTAGCAGTCCCTGGTATATTCAACACTCGTCTCCAACAATACAACTCAAAGGCATCAATTCTCCTATTATCCTTAGTATTGTCCAGCTGTCTGATGCATAACAAGTGATTACAAAGACCATGGTCTGCATCAGGCATACTTTTGTCTCCAGACTGACATCGTTGCCCTTCCATGCTTTAGTAGTAAGTTTTATTTATTTGATTATTTATGCACTCTATTCAGATGTCCTACTATATTAGGCAGTTTCAGTAATGATTGTATAGGAATTTAGCATTTCATTTAGGTTAATGACTATATTGTTTAATACAGCTTACAAATATATGTTCATAGAATTTGCTCATTATGTTTTTTTTTAAATTTTTGTATGATTAGTATAAGTCCCTATTTTATTCTTTATTTTACTAACATTTTGTTAACTTCAAAGAAGTCTTGTATCTTTTTGTGTTGGTCAGTATTGTCAGAATCAATGTAGAAAATTAAAACAAAGACTACACTGTCAGAGACAGTGCGATTGGCACAGGACAGAGCGGAGTTTAGGGCTGTCGCTATGAGTCGCAGGCGACTCGACGGCACATAACAACAACAACAACAACAACACACTGAAAAAACTGATTGACACTGAAAAATTTCAGGAAGTATCACATGAACAAGAGCCAATTGTAATGAAGGAGGAAGCAGATCTACTTAAGGCATTGATAATAACTAAGGCCCCAGGAATCTATGGGATATCATTTGACTTGTTTCTTAACAGATACAGCTCTGGATCCCCTCACCAGTCTATGCCAGGAAATTTGGAGGACAGCTGTCTGGTAAGTGAATTAGAAGAGGTCCATATTTGTTCCTATTCCCAAGAAAGGTGCTCCAAAGAATGTGGAAACTATTCAACAATATCATTAATATCACATGCAAGCAAAATATTGCTGAAGATCATTCAGAAACAGCTAGAATGATGCATAGATTTGGAACTGCCAGAAGTTCAAGCAGGATTTAGAAGAGACAATGGCACCAGAAATATAATTGCTGACATTAAATGAATCCTGGCTGAAAGTAAGGAAGACCAAAAGAATGTTTATTTGTACTTTATTGACTATGCAAAGGCATTTGACTGTGTGGATCATAACAAGTTGTTGCTGACATTCAGAAGAATAAAATACCCAGAGCACTTAATTGTGCTCATGCGGAATCTGTACCTGGACCAGGAGGTTGTTGTGCATATAGAGCAGGGAAACACTTTTTGGGTTAAGACTGAGAAAGGACTGTGGTGGGATTGTATTCTCCCTCCATACCTATTCAATCTGTAACCTGAACAAATTATCTAAGAAGCTAGACTCTATGAAGAGGAGTGTGGCATCAGGACTGGAGGGAAACTCATCAATAACCTGCAGATGATACAACCTTGTTTGCTGAAAGTGAGGAAGACTTGAAACACTTATTGCAGAAGATCAAGGAATGCAGCCTTCAGTATGGATTGCATCTCAGTGTCAGCAAGACAAAGATTCTTAGCACTGGATAGGCAGCATGATGAAGGCTGGAGAGGTGACTGAAACTGCCAACAGTTCATCTTGCTTGGATCCACAATTAACACCCTTGGTATCAGCAGTAAGGAGATAGGGAGATGCATTGCATTGGTAAAATATATAGTTAGGGACCTCTCCAAATTATTGAAGAGAAATGATGAGTTTGAGGACTAAGATGGGTTTGATACAGGTGATGGTCTTTCTGATTACTTGCTATGCATCTGAGAGCCAGCTCTCAATGAATAAGAATGACAAAAGAATTGATGCCTTTGAGCTGTGATGTTGTAGAAGAACACTGAACATCCCATGGGATGGCTGTGAGAATAAATAGACATGCCTTGGATATGGTGCAACTGGAGTGCTCTTTGGCTTTGCCTCACAGACTTCAGGCATGTTGCTAGGAGGGACTATTCCTTGGAGAAGAACATGATGCTGGGAAGGGTGGAGGGTTGGCAAAGGAGAGGAAGATCCTCAACTAACATGGTGACTACTACAATGTATTCTTATGTGTCAGGAAGTGTGAGTATGGCACAGGATAGAACAAAGTTTAGATCTTTTGCTCATAGGGTCTCTGAGTCATACTCAACTTGATGGCACTTAACAACAACAAGAACACAACATGATAGGTAATAATCAATGAAAAGAAACATCTAAATACATGAATGATATTTATGACACTTCTACTCATTACCATACCAATAATTATGTTAACAATAACTACTCAAAGTACTTCTTACTTAAACACCACAATGACCCTATAAAGTAGGAGTTATTCTTGTTTTCATTTGACTGAAAAAGAATAAAAGTGAAAAGAGATTAGACATTTTTAGTAAAAACCATAAAGGTAATTTTAAAAAGTATTTTAACCCATTTTTCCATTGCTCTTGTGTTACCTAATACAGAATCCCACGTGTAAAGTTGTCATCTGCATAACATATCATTCATTTTGATAATGATAAAAGCTCAGATAAATATATCATTTTGAGTGCAAAAGAACAAAGGAAAGATTTTTTCAATTGTCTTATATCCATGTGAAAATCAGACAAGGAAAAACAAGACAAGAGAAGAACTGATGCATTTGAATTATGCTGTTGAGTAAGAATATTAATTATAGCAGGAGCTGTCAGAAGAAGTAACAAATCATTCTTAGTAGAAATAAAATTAGAATATTCGAATGAAGTATGGTAAAATTCTGTCTTCTTTGATTACATCATTGTTGTTGTTATGTGCCGTCGAGTCGTTTCCGACTCATAGCGACCCTATGCACAACAGCCCTAAACCCTGCTCTATCCTGCGCCAACCGCACCGCCTCTGACACACCCATCCCGATTACCCCAGTCACCGAATCAATCCATCTCATAGGGGGTCTTCCCCTCCTGAGCTGTCCCTCCACCCTCCCAAGCATGATGTCCCTCTCCAAGGACCTGTCCCTCCTGGCAACATGTCCAAAGTATGTCAGACGAAGCCCCAGAATCCTTGCCTCCAAGGAGTAGCTTGGTTTAATCCTCTCCAAGATGAATCTGTTTGTTTTCCTGGCAGTCCATGGTACATCCAGTACCCTTCTCCAGCACCACAGCTCAAAAGCATCCACTCTCCTTCTGTCCTCCCTAATCATTGTCCAACTCTCTGATGCATAACAAGCAATTGCAAAGACCATGGCCTGTATCAGGCGCACCTTAGTCTCCAGAGAGACACTGTTGCTCCTGAGTACCTTTGAGAGGTCCCTAACAGCAGACTTTCCCATCGCGATACGCTTTTTGATTTCCTGACTGCTGGTACCAAGAGTGTTGACTGTGGAGCCGAGCAAAGTGAAGCTGTGAACACTCTCAATCTCTTCATCAACCATCCTGACGCTGCCAATTGGTCCAGTGGGGAGAATCTTTGTCTTCTTGACATTGAGCCTCAGTCCATACTGAAGGCTGCAGTCCTTGATCCTTCGCAGCAAGTGCATGAGGTCCTCCTCAATTTCAGCAAGCAGGGTTGTGTCATCTGCATAACGCAGATTGTTAATAGATCTTCCACCAATCCTGATGCCACAATTCTCCTCATAGAGCCCAGCTTCTCGGATAATCTGCTCTGCATACATTTTGAACAGGTATGGAGACAGGATGCATCCCTGGCGTACACTCTTCCCAATTTTGAACCATGCAGTGTTGCCCTGCTCTGTTCTGACTACTGCCTCTTGATCCAAGTACAGGTTTCGCATTAGCACAATTAAATGTTCTGGGATTCCCATTCTTCTCAGAGTCAGCCACAGTTTGTTATGATCCACACAGTCAAATGCCTTAGGAAAGACAAATATTTTTAAAAGTATAAAACAGATTATATTTGTTAGACAGTCATTTATATAAGGAAATCCTCAAATAATTGGATTGGACAGGAGCTTCAAAATGGACTCAAACATATCAAAGATTATATTATGCTTCTCTGTAGTTTTTCTTGGTCAATTTCAGTCAGCAAAAGTTGGTAGAATTACTCAATTTCCTCTTCTTTGGCTTTAGCTGTTGGTGTTTATAGTTGAATAACAATTGTATTAACAGGTTTTCCTTGTATGCATATGGATAGTATCTTGTTACTCACAGCATTGTACTTCAGGATAGATCTTGAAATAAGTATTTTGGATTATGAATTCAACATCATTCTTTCTCAATTTTTCATTCCTGGAGTAGTTGATTGTATGGATTTCTGAATCAAAACAGCGAATGCCAGTCCATCTCAGCTTACTAATGCCTAAAATGTTGATCTTTATTAGTTTTTTTGACAACTTTCAATTTTCCTACATTCATTCTTTGTACATTTCATGTCTCAATTATTAATATTTTTAATTATTAAAATTATTAATAATATGTTGATTATTACAGCTGTTTGTCATAATTTTTTAATTTCTTCTACTCTAAGGTCTGACCTTTTAGCATTATGTTTACCAGTGTTCCACTGAAATCTTTACAGGGTTTTAAAAGGCTGGATATTCAGAAGGGGATGGCAAATCCTTCTTCCTTGTCTATCTAACTTTGGTTGCTCAGCTTTATAACCAGGTCTGACAGACAAAAGAACAGAACACCTTCCTTAAATGAAATAATTTAATATCTACAATAAATTAAAAGAAAAAATAATTGCATTATGAAAGGGATAAGATATTTATACTAAAATTAACCAACCAAGCAAAAAGTATACACTGCTGTAGAGTTCCTAGGACACATGTGCAGCTTTCAAGCTGTGATCTTAATGGAAATACACTGTCTCATCTTTGCCCAGCAAAGTGGATGGTGTCTTTGAACCACTGACCTCTTTATTAGTAAGTAGTCCAGTTGTAATAAGATTTTATTAGTTGACTCTTGAAGGTTCAAAATCTTTAAAGCTCAAAAGATGAGACATTTAATTGTGGAATTTTAAATACTTTTTTATTGCGGCATAATAATAGGAAGAGCTGAAGACTATTGAAATAGTTTTTCCCAGTTCACACTTCTAAAATGTCTATGTGTAGAAATAATTTTCTCTAAAAACAAGAATGTGAAATTGGAAAATAAAAATATCACTGGAGGAAATGAGCAGACTGAAGAAAGAACTTAAGGAGAAAATCTTGACAATGTGGATTTTGTTTGCATTCTGAGACTGTTTAGTGAAGAAAGCTATGAAATAGCCCCCGAACATTATTGGAATGTCTTGATCTTTTTACTTCAGATGTTTTAAAAGATTCTAGTGCAAAACAATGGGAATGGAATGACACTTCATAAAGTGATGTGCAAGGCAGAAATTAAAGAATTTACCTAAACAGAAGTATTCAGTCAGACTACAGATCACAGTGACCTTTGAAGATTCTTTTGAAGTTCTACATTTCTAAGAAAGTTGCATTAAGTTTTGTGAGCACACACCACTTGAACAGTACATTGAACATTTTGAGGTTGTTAAGTGCCGTCGAGTCATAGGTGACTCATAGCCACCCTATGAATGAAAGACCTGAACACTTGTGTAACTTTCATCCTTTTTCTAGGTTCATAGAGTTTCCAGAGGCAATCTTTTTTGGAAGTGGATGCCACTCCTGCTTCCAAGCTTGTTCTAATCAGGGAGCACCACCAAACACTGTCCACCATGGGTAACCATTATCGTATTTGACATATCAACGTCACAGTGCTCAGCTTCACAGCAACCACGAGTTACCTCTGTACAGCAAGTGGACAGACCGGGGCTATATGACCTAGAAGAATGTTTGACCAAAAACAATTAAAAACAGGCCTAAGGGCCTCAGATTAAAGTCACCCATCTTTGGCATAACTTAAAAAATGTTTTAGTATTTGTTGCTATTGAGATAATTTCAACTCATGGAGTTCCCGTATGTGCAGAATAAAATTATGCTCTATTACGTTTTCAAGACTCTGACCTTTTGAAGGGAGTCTATTTCCAAAGGCGTCTTTACGTGTGTTTGAGCAGTTAAAATTTAGTTTCTTAGTTAAGCACTCAATCATTTACAACAAGCTGGGAACCAAGAATGGAATAGCTTACCCTTCATTTATCAAGAATTTATATCTGAGCTGAATACTGGGAAATAGAACAGAAAAAAGGAAACAGGAAAAAAAAGAAGAGATAGAAAAAAAAATAAAAGGGATGGAGGGTGAGCAACAGAAAGACATAAAAAATGGCAGAAGTACAAAACATACTGCTATGAAATGAAAACATTTGGAAAATAGGGACTTTGGGCTCCGTAAGGATGTCGTTCACTTAACCAGAATGAAATAAGCAAGGCTGGCAGGCTCAGAGAGGTGAAAGCTTGACTGCTGTTCTTTGCCCTTGCGAGGCAAAGATTAGGCTCCCTTCTTTTGAGATATTTTTTGCCATCCCCCTCCCCCGATACATGAGACATTTAGTTCATGCATGGTGCTTTTGGGAGATTTTCTTTCAAAAGATTCCGCGTGACCTCCATTGGTTTACTTCTTCTTCCCTGTTTGTTCACGATGAAAAGCCTCTTGAAATCCTGAAGATGGAGGCCAGCGTGTGCACCTCCAAAAGTAATGACTGCTAGGTCTTACGTGAAGTGTTTTCAAAAAGCTAGATTGAGCTTGTTCATTCATAAAAGGACTATTTGCCACAGCAGTTCTAATTAGCTTACTGGCAATTCAGAGATGAATCTACTTCCTTCTTTGTTGTCTTGCCATTATTTAGTTACCAAATGTATTCTTTTTAACAGTGAGATATGTGCACACTTACTAGCTCTTAATATTGATGGCTTCTTATGGAACAAAGTTAAACTTGAGAGATAGTCAGAGAGATAGATAGGTGAATACACAGATAGATAGAAAGATAATGAGAGAGAAGAAGAAACATAAATGCACTGAGAGACTGAGAATGACAACTTGAAGAAAAGATGCTTGTGTGTGTGTGTTTGCCCAAGCATTTTATTAAAAGTTTTAAATGGCTGTTCCAAGAGCAAGGTGTCTGTGCTTTTAATCATTTCATTTTAAAAACAGAACCTTATATTTCCACATTTTCAGCTGTCCCAGAGGGCAGCCAGGCCAACTTTAACAACATTAATTTCTCTTTATGACAGGACTAGTGCTGCCCCAGGTCTTCAGAACTGCCTAAAATGTCTGGAAAAGTAGATAATGAAGAGGATATTAGAATTGTAAACAAGAACAATTTTGTAATAAAAACCATATATTTTCTCCATTGGACTTTGGGCTTAATACTGCGGCAGCAAAAGTGTCACGAGTCATAATTTGTTGATGGCAACTGAGCATTAGTTACAGTCAGAGCGTCTGCGTAAAGGGCAAGTCCTCCCGGCATCCTATTAAAGACCATTGCGATGGGTAATTGCAATTTAGTTGTTCTAATACGTCTCTCTCGTTTGATTTTTCTTTATGCTACCTGATGTAAAGTGCCTGTGTATCACTACTTTCCGAGCTGCTCACAGAATCTTACCATAATGTAGAGATATTTTGCACAAGTTTCAAGGATTTGTTAGTGGTGGGTCTGAAGGAAAGACCCTGCTGAAAGTCAAAGGTGACCCTTGCCCATGCCTTGATACCCTCACGAGGTTTAGGAAGAATCTAGAAAGGAGAGTTGAACAAAACCAGGGCTCTCCTGTCTGCTTTGTGCTTCTCCAGCCCCACCTCCCTGCTTCTTCCCATCTATTCATCCTTCTTGCTGACAAGGTTTATGAGTCTGATACAATGAACTAAGAAATAGGAGATTTTCCCTAAGAAACACAGTGCTCTTCTTTGTCTGCTGGGAATGTGGGAGCGACATGTAAAAATACAAACATTTTTATTCAGCTCAAGTCCTAAACAGGACCATCTTCTTGTCCTAAGGTACACAGGAGCTGAGAAAGTTCATGCTGTACACACTCATTTGTTTTAATCTCATCTTTTGTTGTTCTGCAGCTCACAGAAGAAATCTGAACACAAAATCCTCTGAACAAAGCGATTTTCCCTGTTATTATTTGTTGTTTGCGCTTCATATCTGCCTTTATTATACTCAGCGATCTACGTTTTCCAAATCCATCCACTGAATAGAGTTTCGCAAGAGAAACAATGATGCCTAAAAGCCTCTCAATTCTTTTCTTGATCTTTCCCCATCGAAGGTAATAGTGATAATATTTATGTTTTCAATGAGATAGAATTTATTTTCATGTTTGTATTATTTTCTTGTTGGGATTGACAACAGAGTAATAGCTCATGCTTTAAAAATAAAAATAAAACAAGACAAAGCAAAACAAAACAAAACAAAATAGAGAGTGCAAGGAACTACCTTAATGTTGCTGAGGGGGTAAAAAAAAAATCAACCAGCTTATGAAGAGTGGTTTATGAACCAACCTTTTAAGATGATGATTTTAAAAATAAGAGCAGCAACCTTTCATTTACATTGATTAACATAAAATTTCCTCTTGTACAGCCAGGATGAGAAGTTTATTTGCTTCTTGGGTCTTGGCCTTGCTTTACTACTGTAAGGAGGTCAGAGTTAGATGTGGTATCTCAGTTACTTCTGAGTGATGGGATAAATTCTAAGACAGGACTCAATCACATTTTGGTACACACAGAAAGAAAAGAAGAAAAAAAATGAACTCCCGTCTATTATTTAGGCACCTGTCCTGAGGTTGAGGGGAAAAGACATCTCCTAGTGCAGATTTAGCCCAAGAAAACAGAGATAACCACCTTGCCTTCTGTGTCTAATAAGATGTGAAAGGGGCAAGAAATAATGAGCATTATACTGTATTTTTCATGTAAAAGCCTGAGAAACAAAACGTCCTGCAACTAGCAGTGATTCTAGTCATTTTCAAATGAAAGGGGCTATTTGTTTCCAAATTACAGCAGCCACTGGAATGCATACGTTTATGGCTCAGAAATCCTCATTTTGTGAAGTAAAATTACCTTTCAGTAATTTAGTCACTGCAGGCTTTCTCCTGCTGACTGGTCAGAAGCTATCAGATAGCTTGCAGCTGCCGGCTGAAGCTGGACCATTTTTTTTTCTTCCCTAGGACAGGCAGTTAGTTAGTAGAGCCATCAGTGTGGCATCTGTCATCCTGCTAGGCCCAAATTGTTTTCTATGATGGATGTCACAGTCTGTATGATCAAAATAGAAGCCCTGCTGCTTTTAATTGCAAAATCGGAGTACTTGCACATTTGTTATTATGCTGAGGTTATTACCTCACACAAAATGAATTAACAGGTGAAAATAATTGATGAGAGGAGTCTAGGGATTTTTAGCCTCTTCAAAGAGACTTTGTAATTACGGCATAATGAATGTTCTGAGACATATCTGTGGGGGGCAGCATGAGACCACCAAAGATCTCTTCAAATTGATGAGAAAGTCCACCGAATTCTACTGTAATGCTGCCTAAATTTACTTAGCAATTAGTTTAATAGGCCTACATGATTCATGATAACATACTGAGAAATTTTAAATAAGTTTGTCCCATCAATCTATAAATTAAGCTACTTACTTCAGTTTTCTTCCCAAGGTGATAGGGAATGTTAAGGAGTGAGACTTTCTGAAACAAAGATTACACAGGGCAGGGATTTGGGGGTTCAGAAATGCCTGTCTAAACGCTGTCAGCATCTCAAATGACTCCTCTTTGCCTCTTCCAATAGCTCGTAAAAGGAACCTCAGCAAATTTTGTCCAAATATAGTTTTAAAAGTTTCCCAGCACATGGAGACACTGCATTTCTCCTGTGAAGTAAATCGTTTAAGCGTTTTGCAAGCTTAGGTAATTGCTCTTGGCTTTCTGACCACTCTTCCATTCAGATTTGGTCATCTTTCAAATTCATTCAGCCCCTGAGTACATCCACAGGGATGGAGTCTTGCCACCCCCCTCTTCTTTCCTGACGTTCTGAAGCTGCAGAGAGAAATCTCTGTCACTGAGAACTCCTGTCTACCAGGGCCTTATGAGCCACAAAAGGCACTTCCAGTGTTAGGCCAGTGTAGTCAACATACAGGGATGTATTGTTTTTTATATGTATCTAACCACTACCTTGGAGGCAAGAATTCTGAGGCTTCGTTTGACATATTTTGGACATGTTGTAAGGAGGGACTTGTCCTTGGAGAGGAACATCATGCTTGGGAAAGTGGAGGGACAGCGCAGGAGAGGAAGGCCCTCTATGAGGTGGATTGATTCAGTAACTGGGGTAATCGAGATGGGTGTGTCGGGACAGTGCAATTGGCACAGGACAGAGCGGAGTTTAGGGCTGTTGTACATAGAGTTGCTATGAGTCACAAGCAACTCGACGGCACATAACAACAACAACAACAACAACAACAATCACTACTTAACCAGGTGCAGGAGAATAGTTATAAGGTAATCACCCTAAATGTTTCAAGAGTGACAAAACATTACTAAGTAATATAGATGCTCATTTAAAGGAGAAAAAAACCCCAACTATTTCTCAACAAATCATCAGTGGTTTTTCATTAATGCTAATTTGTTCACAAACTAGATTATCCAGATTATAGGTAATTCGTCAACCATCGAAAGTTAAAAAGTAACAACAACAACAACAACAACAAGAAACAATAACTCCTATTCCTATATTAAGGGCTACATACCAACCAGAAGTTATACCAACCATATCTTGAGACTAAGATGATCTTTGGTAAAAAAGAAAATAAATAAATAAATAAATGACAGCGACAAAGGTAAAGGAAAACACGACTGTAAATTTTGAAGGATTATAACTCAAATAGAAGAGTTGCATCTTTAAAAATCATCTATATTCATTTTTAAGTGACAGGGAACTTTATCATAGGTTCAAACTACATTGATTAATCTATATGTCTAGGAAGCATGCATTATTTAATATTGTTCTTGTTACTTTTGGTTTTTTTTTTTTCTTTCTTCTCTCTCTCTCTCTCTTTCTTTCTCTCTCTCTCCTGCTTAAAAAGTCAGTAATGCTTTTATAAAGCATCTTTTCTGTCCCACCAAGAAGGATGTCACAATTCTTTGGCATTATTCTTGTTCTGAAGTTAAATAAAACACATATTTAGGATGTGCAATGGATATCAAGAGGACTCTTTTTACAAGGCGAATATATATTTACATTAAATGCATCATTCTTTTCAGATTTACTGTTGGCGTTTTGGTATTTAAGGGTATATAATATCAAAGGGTCTCAATAACAGGAAGAAAAATACATGGCAAGAGAATATAATGAATGCAAGGCAAGTAGTGGATTGCCCCACATGTGAAGCGGACTGTGGTAACTCATATCAGGCTGCATGTCACTTGCTGAGACATTTTTCATAAACCTTCGCGTGCCTGCATTTATCTTCAGTATAAACCCCAAGATGAATTCTCCAAAGACATTAACAATAGATAAATGCTTTTTAAACAAAATAGTCTATTTGAGAAATCTGCTACAAAGGTACCAGGCTGTTATACAATCTGACTTGAATTATGCTGTAAAGCAAGACACCACCCTGTGATATTACTTTATTGTTTGCCCTTAACTTTGTTGCAGAGCAAAGTGACCACCAATTCCAAGCTTAATATACATATTTGATGCCTGTTTCTTTTCTATTAATTTGACTGCTGTCGTAAAGTAAGGTGGAACACGTTTAAGGGATTCTACGTTAGACTACAGCAAAAAAAAGTACAGATAAAACTTGAATTTCAAAAAGACAAAGAAATCCATGTTAATGAAGGTTGTGTACAGCTATTGAGATTTTATTATACATATATTCCAAACTCCCGTTAAGAACTCAAGTCAAAAAGCAACAGATTATGCAAGTTGAATTTCACAGAAAAATCTCCAAATATCAATAGTTGTTACTTAGAAGTGAAGAACAGAGGATTGGGATGTGCTTTATGATGGCTTTGTGATAAAAGGCATATACATAGAGTGCATTAGAACTGAAACAAAACAAATTCAGCTGCTCTTTTCTTATCTCTTCTTTTTCACCATATATAGTATGTACAGAAGTACAAATGTTTAGAAGGTGTCTGGTGACTACAAAGAGAATTCACTGCAGTGTATATGTATGCCCAAGAAATTGTGTTTCAGATGAGAAAATCTGATCTGCTTCTTAACGACTTATAGAATATGAAATAGTGAAGGAACATGGAAAAGGGTGTTTGTTTTATTCATGGGCCATTGTGAAATGATTCTCATGTGTTGTAGGGGTTAGTGAGCTCATGGATTCTGAATCACTGACTTAACCAGACAGATTCATTTCCGGAAAGGAAAAGTTTTGTGTTGATAATTTAATGAGAATGTAAATAAATTCTCTTGATGATGCTAAAATTTTGGTAGCGAGTATGAGCCTGCTGCTAGTATGAACTCTGTGTAATTAAATGGAATTGGATTTTGGACCTGGCTTTATGTAGGCGGCATTGGCTTCTGAGTAATACCCCATTCAAACACCTCACTCTGATGTATTGCATTAATAGATCATCAGAAGCAGTTGTCATTCCAATGATGTATTAGTGTAATACATGAGAATGAGACTCACTGATGATGTATTTAGTACTCACAAGATGGCAGTGTCCAAAGAAGAAATGGGCCCAGTAAGGAAGCTATTATAATTACAGGATGAAGTCAGCCAGCATGCAGCTCCATGGAAGCTCTTTCAGAGTGTCAAATTGGTGTATTGATACTGAAATTATTTCTTGAATATTATTGCTGGTACAATGAGACACGAGTTATTCTCCGAGTTGATAATAACTTCCAATGGTGAACTGCAGGAAAATATACATATATGATTGACTGCTATCAAATATTGTAGCCCGTGTCTATATCTATACAGGTTTATTAAAAAGAGTAAAACACTGTGTACTGTCAGTGCTGGCCTCTTAATTTTTCCCTCTCTCTTAAGCAGTATTTCTGGGATATTAAATATATGATCATGACAGCAGTTTTCCAACTGATCGTTTCTGCCAAAGGGGAAGCTTTTGTAAGTAAGTGTCTACACGCCACCAATCATGGACACAGCTTCTGGCATTAGCTGGAGAGGCTGATATTTTAAGTTAAACATTAAACTTAGGGCTCACTCTCATACATTTTCTGCTAATAGAGCTTGCAACACCTACTATAAATGTAGATGAATTAGAGACTCCTAGTGTCCTCTATCTATCTCCTGCTGGGTTTTCTCTAAAAGGGTAAAAGAGAGATTTTTAAATGTTTATAACATAGGGCTAAAAAGGCCTTTTTATGCAATGGAATAGCAGTTACTGTTCACCTTCTTACAGCAGCTGATTGCATCATAAATAAAACAGGAGGGCTAGTTATTCCAGCTCTGGAATGGAGGCATGACGATAAGAGGGAAAGTTTTTGGTGAGAGAGAGAGTTTACTGCCCCACGGTCTGAACTAGTAAAGATTGAAGGTGCTTTGGGGGGTGGGGGGCGTGCCTGTGTGTAGAGGGAGGTAAGGATATGGATGTGTTTAGAATGGAGGAATAGGAGAAAACAGAAGAGGAGAAGTGATGGCTTCTAGGAAGAAGTGATGGCTTCTATTTCCTTTCCTGGAAATCTAGCAACTGAAGTATTAGTAGGAAGAAATTCCCTGAAATCCATGGGAGGAAAGTAAAGCAACAGTGGACAGAAAGGGGAGACAAGGATATACAGAAGCTGAACCTCCAGTCTTTCTAGTGTGGTTGATATAGACTCATTCAGACTATACTATCAACTGAGTTTAGGGCACTAAACTAAATACAGAAGTGAGAAGTAGACATTATGCATTTTTGCAGAATAATACAGTAGTTGTTATTGTTGTTTTCCATTGAGTTGGAACTTACACATAGCTGACCCTCCAACAGATTTTTCAGAGGCAGTTAATTGCACAAGAGGAGAATACTTATTCTTCTCCTGTGGAATGAAGTAGTACATTATTTATATTAGCATTATCTCTCAGGCACTATCTACAAATGACCTGAAACATTTCTATAACTATTGTTGTTTCTCAAAGTTCATAGTTTCCAGAGCATTTTGCTTAGGATGTGGATGCCACTCCTGCTTTCAAACCTGTCTCAAACTTGGAGCTCCACCAAATACTGTCCACCGTAAGTAACCATTATGGCATTTGATACCCCAATGCACAAGGTTAAGCATCATAGCAAACCCAGGTTATCTCAGTACAGCAAATTGACAGAAGAGTGCTGTACCACTTAAGAGAATGTTCCTCCAAAATATAGTAACAATCGACTTTTAAATACAAAGGCCCTCCATTAGGTCTTGACGACTTTAAACAAAAGGCTCAAGTAAAAAACAAACAATATAATATGTTGTTGTTTTTATATGCTGTTGCCTGCAACCCATAACAACCCTATGAACAGCAGCTCTGACCCTTTCCCTGTCCCGAACCAGTCTCACTAATTCTGACACACCAACTCCCATTGCACCAGTGGTCTTTTATTCATGAGTCACTGTGCATTGTGCTCAACGCGATGGCAATCAACAACAACAATCTCTCAGACATATTTTGTTCCACAATAATTGCTTCTTTCTTTGGAAACTGAGAAATTAATTTGTGCACGGGAATAATAAATACCAATTTAATTAGTGGATTCCTATAAGAATATATTTTTTTAGAAGCTTAACATACATATATTGTTGTTGTGTGTACAGCCAATTTGACTACAGCTTATAGTGACCCTATGAACAATGGCTCTGAACTTTGCCCTATCCTGAGCCAAACTCACAGTCTCTGACACACCTGACTTCATTGCCATAGTCACTGTATCAATCCATCCCACTCAGGGTCCTTCTCTTCTGCACTGACCCTCTACCCTTCCAAAGATGATAACTTTCTCCAAGGACTGATCACTCTTGGCCATCAAAAAAAAATCCTTGCTTCCAGGGACCAAACTGGTTTAATCCTCCCCAGGATGTATTGTTGAGCACTGTTGAGTCAGAACAGACCCATAACTGACCCTCCAGCAGGTTGCAGGTTTTCAGAGACAATCGCACGGAAGAAGATTGCCTATCTGTCTCCCTTGGAGCAAGTGAGGAATTTAAACTGCATTCCTTTGGAATTGCAGCACAGCTTCTTGTAAATATATGATGTCATCTGTTTTAGATCTCCGAGATTGTTGTTGTATGCCATTGAGTCAACTACAACTCTTATTGACCTTATGAATAGCAAATCTGAACCACACTCTGTCCTGTGTAATTCTCATCATTTTTAATATACTTGAGCCCATTGTTACTCTCACTGTGAGTAACATCTTGTTGAAGATCTTACTTTCTATGAAACATTCCACCATTCCAAGCATAATGTCGTTTTCTTAGGACTGGTTGTTCCTCCTAACAACACGCCGGAAGTATGTGAGATGAAGTTGAACCATCCTTGCCTCCAAGGGGCACTCTTGTTATTTACTTTAAATTGATAAGAAATATGATCTAAGTTTACTTAATTCTTAAATTTAACTACATATAATTCACTTTAAGAGTGATTACTGTATTTGCAAGATGTGTTAGCCTTATTATAGTTGTCCATTAAAGTAAGTATTCTCCAAAATATCTGTTGATGTTTTTATTAACTCTCTTTACTCATGCTTATTTTAGGTTTGTTAGTCACACCATTGAACAAATATTTTATACTATCACCACTGGACCAATTGGAAGCATCAGGATGGATGGTGAAGAGATTGTGGATCCAAGCAAACAATCTCAGTCAACGTTCTTGGCACCAGCAGCCAGGAAATTAAAAGATGTATTGCGATGAGAAAGTCTACTGTTAGAGACCTCTCCAAAGTACTGAAGAGCAATGGTGTCTCTCTGGAGACTAAGGTGTGTCTGATACAGGCCATGGTCTTT
>NW_006399758.1:23826104-23830650 GCF_000299155.1 Elephantulus edwardii | reverse complement strand
ACCCGAAAACTCTTACTACTATTGTGTTGATTGCATTTCATAGCAACCCTTTACAGGTTTCCAAGTCTCTAAACTTTATGAGAGGATTATCCATCTTTTCCCTACAAAGCAGTAAGTAAATTCAACCTGCTAACTTTTGGGGTAGCAACCCCCAAATGTTACACACTTGACCAACAAATCTCATTTGTATAATAAGTAAACTTTATTTGTATACTCAAGTAGGTCTTTAAAATATTCTGTCCACATCTCTTATTTAATATTGTTTTCTCCTTTAGCTTTACATTCCTTATGTCCTAGAGCAAGTTTCAGAGTCTCTTCCAGTATTCAGTTTTCTCTTTTCTTTCTTTCCCCTCTTCTGAAGGACTTTTGCTTTCTTCATGTGTCATGTATTTGAGTTCATCCCACAATTCATAAGGATTCTAATCACTAATGTCCAATGCTTCCAATCTATTCTTGAGATTCTTCCTAGTTTCAGGTATGTAAAAAAGAATGTAGAGGTTATGGAGACAGACACATTTGATTTCTATTGACTACTCAGAGGGGAATAGTCCCCATCAACAACATCCATAGTACAAAACCAATTCCCAGAATGGTAGACATGGTCTTCACACCAAATACCAATAATTATAATGCCAATCATGCTATTATATTACTGGGTCCAGAATCCATTGTAATAACTACCTATACACCAAAGGATCATACTTTAGGTTATGGCATTTACTAGAGAAGTTAACAGGTTACAGTTTAAAGTTCAGGTTGGCATCTGGATATAATTTTTAGACAGAACAGCTTCTCAGGTGTGTTCAATGACCCTTTATCTGAAGCCCCACACTTTAGATCAGTGTTACAATCTCTTTTAGTCCTTGTAATCGGGCATCTTTCCCTCATCATCCAACTGGCTTGGTGATAGGCCTTGGCTCTGATTCCATGGATATTTGTTTCAAATCAGCCATGCTTTATATCAGCCTTTGGTCCTCTGCTGACACTGCTGCTCCCTTGTAGGACTCAGTCTGACATAACAGAAATGTTTGTGTTCAAACGTTCTGTGCTGCCTTCTCCACTTTTTCCTTCCTTCTTGGTAGTGAAATTCTCATCTTCTGGTGCTAAATTTGCTTAGTTTAAACCTGGTTGGATGGCAAAACTGACTGATCCCATCAGAAGTCATTAGTATACATTCTATTTAGTATTCCCAGCAGCTGTGTAATGAAAGTCAAAGCTGATGAATATAAAAGCTTTTTTGAACAATAAACCAACAGACATATACATATCTGTAGCTATCTAGCCCTGAAAAGTCAGTGTTACAAATACACCAGTCACTTTTCAAGAAAATGATGAAGCTGTTATTTCCTTAAGAGTCACAGCCTCGGAAACACAATGGAAGGTTGTCATGAGTCAGAACTGACCACACAGCATTGCTTTTATGACACCTCTCCATCATTTTACTGATCTGTTTTACTAACTTTGATATGAACATCCTTCTTACTGTATCAGGTGCTATGTATAAGTTACAATTCTTACCCTAGAACAGTTTATGTGTCACAAATGGAAAACCACTTAAATACAGGCATGCAATGTATATAAACAAATAGAATAAATTTAACAAAAAAATCTGTAATATGAAATGATAAAATATTGCTGAAAAGAATTAAAGGAAATAAAAAGTAAGTGGGGAGAAATCCTATGTTTATATATTAAAAGATTCAATATAAGTTGGAAATCAATACTCTAAAAAATTATTTATAGATATAATGTGAAGTTATAGCACTTGTTTTTCTCCACTGAAGCAGTCAGGTTGATCATGAAATGTATATGTAATTGCAAAAGGGGTCAGAGAACCAGAACAACTATGCAAAAATGAATAAAAGAACTAAGTAGGAAGGCTTGCACTTCATGGCTTAAAACATGGTGCAAAACATTAGTAATCAAAACTGTCAGAATAATGTAGGGATCAATGCATATACCATCAGAGTAGAGTTGAAATAACCGAAATGAATCCATACATCTGTGACTTAATAAAACTTAATGAGCTTTACTAAGTAAAAAAAAAATAAACCATTGAACGAGGAAGAACTGGTTTTCTTAACAAATGGTGTTTAGATGACTGAATGTCTAGATGCAAAGAATCAAAGTAGACTTATATCTCAAACCATACACAAAAATCAGTTCTCAATTGATCAGTAGGCTTTATATAAGAGCTAAAATTATAAAACTTATAGAAGAAACTTAAGAGGAAAAACTTTGGGGACTTTTTAAAAAATGAAATGTATTCTTTTTTTAGTTATTTCCACAAAAAAACCCCCCACACTATAGAAGAAAAAAAGAAATAGATTAACTTAATCAAAGTGAAAACAAAACCCACACTTTTGTTTTTCAGGGGACATTACTAATAAAGTGAAATATATATAGCCTACAGAATGGGAGACAGTATTTGAAAATTATATATTTGATAAAGATCTAATATCCATAATATTGAAAGAACTCTTAAAACCCAACAACAGAAAACTAAGAACCTGGTTGAAAAATGAGCTAAAGATTTGAACAATTATATTTCTGAAGAAAATGTGCATATAACCAGCACACACTAAAAATTGTATACAGCATCATTACTTATTTGGGAAATAATAACAAATGTTAACAAGAATATGGAAAAATTGAAACAATTGTACATTGTTGGTAGGAATGTAAGAATTATGGAAATAATTTGATTACTCTTTAAAAAGTTACCCTATTACTCAGCAACTCTACCGTTAACTATTTACTCAAAAGACTTGGAATCAACTACTTAGGCACATGCACCCAAAGTTTACTGTAGAATTATTCACAATAGCTAAAAGATTGAAAAAAATCAAATGTTCATTAAGAGATGAATGGTTACAAAGAAAGAGTGATCTATCTATCTATCTATCTATCTATCTATCTGTCTATCTATTTATCTATATCTATCTACCTCTATCTGCAGGAGTGGCATCTACTTCCTAAATAACATGACTCCAGAAACTCTATGAACTTCGATAAACTATCATCATCTGAATCAACTCATAGTTGACCCTCAGTGGGTTTTTAGAAGCTGTAAATTGCGTGGGAGGAGATTGACCATCTTCCCTGTGGAACAGCTGGTGGATTCAAACTACCAGGTTTTAGGTCTTTAGGTTGGCTACATTGTGCTTTTGTGAAACTTACACTTGGAACAGAACAGAGCAAAGAAACACTCCATGGTTCAAAATTGGGAAGAATGTGTGTCAAGGAATTGTCCTATCTCCATATCTTTTCAATCTGTATGTGGAACAGATTATCTCGGAGGTTGGGCTCTATGAGGAGAAGTGTGGCATCAGAATTGGAGTTAGACACATCTCCAATCTGCATTATTCAGATGACACAATCCTGCTTGCTAAAACTGAGGAGGACCTGAAGCACTTGTTGCAGAAGGTCAGGAACTGTAACCTTCAATATGGATTGAAGATTGACATCAAGAAAACAAAGATTCTCACCACTGGACCAATTGGCAGTATTATAGTAGATGATGAAGAGTTGAGATTGCTGACAGCCTCACTTTGCTTGGTTCTACAATCAACACTCTTGGTGCGAGCAGCCAGGGAATTAAAAGATGAATTGCATTGGTAAAGTTTGCTATCAGAGACCACTCCAAAGTACTGAAGAATAACGATGTCAGTGTGTAGACACTGTGATACAGGCCATGGTCTTTGCAATCACTTGCTACGCGTCAGAGAGCTGGACAATGACTAGGGATGATAGAGTTGATGCCTTTGAGCTGTGGTGCTGGAGAAGAGTATTAGGTATATTCTTATGCTATATATGCTAGGAGAACAAACAAGTTCATCCTGGAGAGGGGAAAGCCAGGATGCTCCTTGGAGGCAAAGATTCTGAAGCTCTGTTTGCCATACTTTGGACATGCTGCAAGGCAGGCTTAGTCCTTGGAGAGGGACGCCATGCTTGGGAGGGTAGAGGGACAGCTCAGGAAAGGAAGACCCTTGATGAGACGGATTGATTCCATCACTGGGGTAATGGGGATAGGGGTATCAGAGACAATAAGATTGGCAAGAGATACAACAGGGTTTAGGGCTGTTGTACATAGGGTCACTATGAGTCTCAGTTGACTCGACAGCACATAAAAACAACAACACAACTCATTAATCACTTGCTAGCAGAGCTCCCTATCTCTCTACAATGGATTATTGTTCAAATCTAAAGAAAAATGAAGTTCTGATACAAGCCCACAGTGATAACATTTTCTTGAGCAGAAAGAATCCCATACGAATGAACATTATTTTATTTTACTTTTATGAAATGTTGAAAACATGCAAATCCGTTAGGAGGTTTGTAATTACCAGAGGCTGAGAATAGTTTAGAATAAAGAGTTAAAAAATGAATTTGATTTTAATATAATCTGCTTCATGAACCTCTGGGGGCCTAGTGAGTAAACAGTTATGCTGACAATCCCAAGGCTTCAGATCAATCAGCTGCTCTGTAGGAGAAAGACGGGCAATCTCCTCCAATGCAATTACAGCCTCTGAAAACCCAAAGGTGG
>NW_006399758.1:23817478-23826004 GCF_000299155.1 Elephantulus edwardii | reverse complement strand
GCAGCTCCTTGGAGGCAAGGATTCTGAAGCTCCGTCTAACATACTTTGGACGTGTTGTAAGGAGGGACCAGTCCTTGGAGAGGGACATCATGCTTGGGAGGGCAGAGGGACAGCGCAGGAGGGAAAGCCTTCTATGAGGTGGATTGATCCAGAGACTAGGGTAATCGGGATGGGTGTATCAGATACAGTGCAATTGGCACAGGACAGAGCAGAGTTTAGGGCTATTGTACGTAGGGTCGCTATGAGTCACAAGTGACTCGATGGCACATAACAACAACAACCACAACATATAAGGCTAACAACCCCTTAAAAATAAATTTTGATATCTGATAACTAAAGTTTTGTCTATAGATTTTAAATAGCATTTGAATGAATACTAGAAAAATACTTAAAATATATTCCTGTACCACAAGAAGACAAAAGAAAGAACTCATGAACGTCAAGCAGAAGTTAACTTTAAAGGTAGCTACCAGTTTTGTGTATGTGTGTGTTGTTATGTACCATTGAATCAGAACTGACTCACAGCTGACCCTCCAGTGGAGTTTCAGGGACTGCAAATTCCTCCAGAGATTGCCCATATTTCTTCTCCAGCAGTTGGTAAATTCGAACTGCTTGCCTTTAGGTTGACAGTGCAGCTCTTTACCACTAAGCTACCAGACTTCCTGAATATGTGTATGTATGTTTAAAAATATGTCCTCAATATCCTCCCTTTTTAATTGCTTTACATACCATTATTAATATATGTTATCTTTCCCTCATGCACACTGTGTTGTATATAATCTTTCATTTACATTGTGTTTAATACAGTTATTCATATATATTGTTTTCCATATAATTACTTTCCATTGATTTTTGCCTACTATTACCCCATCTTCTTGAGTCCTCATTGAATCTTTCCTATTCCCTCACCACCTCACCACCTCCCAAACACTGCTATCTTGGTTATTTCTGCTTCTCACCATTTTCCACCCTCTTCTACTTTATCCTATCCTTTATCTCTTCAAACATTTATCCACATATTACTAGTTATCTTTCTATTTTTATAATAATGGTCTTTTACAGTATGTGTCCTAGTTCACCTAGCATAATTCTCTCTAGACTATCCCATGTTATATGGCATTTTAAGAAATCATTGTTCTTTAGTGCTACATAGTATTCCATTACGTGAATGTATCACAATTTCTTAATCCGTTCATTTGTTGTTAGGTATTTGGGATATTTCCATTTTATTGCTATTGTGAATAATGTTACTATGAATATAGGTGTACATACAGTTCTAATTTCTTTGTGATATATTCCTAACAGTGGAATAGCTCAGTCTTGTGGGATTTCTATGTTCAGCTTTTTGAGAAAATGTCAAACTGCATTCCAGAGTAGTCGTATCATTTTACAATACCACGTCAGTGAGCCTGGCTGGGAGGGGCCACTTCTGCCTTAGCCAACAGGGTTTCTGCAGATAGTTGGCTGGCAACAGCACCCTGGACCTTTCTCCCTGAATCTCCTGGTTGGTATAGCATACTTGTCTTCTCCTGAGATTAAGTCTTTCTTCTACTGATGATTCTTGCATCGTTAACAATTCTGATCATAGATTTCTTCAGTATTACAACTCAAAACTTGAACTTGGTTTTCAGTTCTTTCAACTTGAGAAATGCTGCTCATGTTCTTTTTCTTCTAACTTTGTTTTTCAATTTCATCTACTTGCACATTTCATTATAATAATTTGTTTTGTCTTTTTAAGCAGTCTCTTAAAATCTTTGTTTCAATTCTTGTTTGTATTCCTTCCCTTTATTTTGGCCTCTCTATGTTCAAATGCAAGTTTCATAATCTCTTCTTATATCCGTTTTGGTCTTTTATTTTTCCCCTTCATTTAGAAAGATCTTTTGATTTCTTCCTAAATGGCATCCTTATTGTCACCATACAATTTATCTGATTTACTGTCATTAGTGTTCAGTGCATCAAATCTATTCTTGATGTGGTTTTTAAATCAATTGGGATAGACCCACGGCCTTTGAAACATGATAGTGGCAACGAGTATTGAATATACTTTGAACTGTCAAAAGAACAAACTGTCTTGGAGGAAGTCTAACTAGGGAGGCTCTTTAGAGGCAAGGATGGTGATACTTTGACTCACCAACTTATAACATGTTATCAGGAGGGTCCCAAACTTGAAAAACATTATGCTAGGAAAGTTAGAAAAGACAGTAAAAATGGTAAACCCTCCATAAGATAGATTGTTATAGTGACTGATAGGGCAAGTTTCTGATCTGATATTCATAGGGTTGCTATGAGTCATAATCAACTCAATTTTACCTGCCAATGTTATGTGCAGTCGAATCGTTTATTACTCATACCAACCCCATGTATAATAGTTCTGAACCAATTTCTTTGTTTCTAACACATCTTCCCCCAATATCCCAGAGACTGAGTCAATCCATCTCATGCAAGTTACTCCTCTCTTGTGCTGTCCCTCCACCCTTTCAAGCATAATTTTCCTGTCCAAGGACTGGTCCTTACTGGCTATATCCTCAAAGTATGAGAGATGGAACTTCAACATCCTAGCCTCCAAGGAGCAGCCTGGTTTCATCCTCTCCGGGAAAGACCTGTTCGTTCTCTTAGCAGTCCATGGTGTGTGTTCAATACTTCTCTCCAGAACCACAACTCAAAGGCATCGATCTTCTATCCTCTCTAGCCATTTTGCAGCTCTCTGATGCATGGCATGTAATTGAGAAGGCCATGGCTTGGATCAGGTGCACTTTAGTATCTACACTGACATTGTTGGTGTTCAGTAGTCAGGAGAGGTCCCTGAGAGAAGATTTTCCCATTGAAATTTGTCTTTTGATTTCCTGACTGCTGATACCAAGAATATTAATTGTGGAACCCAGCAAGCTGAAATTATTAATGATCTCAACCTCTTCTCCATTTATCATGAAGTTACCAATTGTCATAGTGATGAAAATCTTTGTTTTCTTGATGTTGAACTCCAATCCATATTGAAAGCTGTATTCCTTGATTTTCTGCAGCAAATGCCTCATGTCTTCTTTAGCTTCAGCAAGCAAGTTTGTGTGATTTGCATAATACAGGTTGTCAATGAACATTCTTCCAATCCTGATGCTACCTTCCTCCTCAGACAGTAGCCTGCCAGATGATCTGTTCTGCATATAGATTGAAAATGCATGAAGATAGGATGCATCCTTGACACACATCTTTCCTAATCATGAACCATGCAGTGTTTCCTTGCTCTATTCTGATGACTGCCTACTACTCGAGGTGTAGGTTTCACATGCATGCAATCAAATGTTCGGGATTCCAACTTTTCTCAAAATTAGCAACAATTTGTTGTGATCCACACAGTCAAATGCTTTTCCATAGTCAATGAAACACAGATGGACATTGCTCTGTTACTCTCTGCTTTCAGCTCAGATCCATCTATTATTGGCTGTCATGTCCTTAGTACCATGGCCTCTTCTAAAGCCACCCTGTGCTTCTGATAGTTATGTACTGTTTCTGTCATATTTTTATGATCTTCAGCAGGGTTTTTCTTCAATGTGATGTTAATGATATTGTTCCATAATTTCTACACTCTATTGGATCACATTTTTTTTTGGAATGGGAATAAATATGGATATTTTCTAGTCCGTTGCCCAGATTTCTTGACACAACCTGGTTAAACTGTCCAGTGTAGATGTTTGTTGAAATAAATCAATTGGTATGTTTTCAATTCTTGGAGCCTTGTTTTTTGCTAATTCCTTTAGAGCAGCTTAAACTTCCTCCTTTATCACCATAAGTGTCGATCATATGTTATTTCATGAGATTCTTCTGTATTAGTGAATTCTTTGTGGCATAGTGACTCTGTTTATTCCTTCCCTCTGTCTCCTGGGTTATTCAACATACTACTCACAGCATCCTTAAGTATGGCAACTCAATCAGACAATTTCACCCATCAACAATAATAAGAACAACAGCAATATATATGACTTCACATTAAGTGGAAGCATTTTGTTATGTACTTACTTATAAATGGTAACTCTGTTGGTGTAGTGGTGAAGTAGTTGTACTGTCAACCCAAAGACATGTGGTTTGAATCTACCAGCCTCTCTGTAATAGAAAGATGAGTAATCTCTTCCCATGAGATTTACTGCCATGATCAGCAATGCATCAGTGTCAACTTGATGGTACATACATACTTTGTTGATTCAAACATGTTTTGTTTTATATTCAAAATATACATTATTAATCCAGTGGGTATTCAATTATGAACTTTCTGACAATTAATGCATATAATCATACTTTTAAGAAAAGAAATCTAAGTGAGTTTATTAACAATGTCTAAATGGAAAACCCTGGATGATTTGCTTAAAATATTATGCTGTAGATAGCCCCCACCCTTCACTTTTTGGCCCTTCCCTCCTCTCTTTTTTAATTCTCTCCCCCCACTTCTTTCCCCGCCCTTTCTTATTCTTAGATTTTAATTCTATGAGGGAGGGTGTAAGGGACAAAGGAGAGGTACATAAAACCTCTGAAATTAAAGATGTAGTTAAGTGGATGGAGGACAATGTTAAGAGGCATAGTAAGGTACAGTGTCACCTTCATGCTGTGATGACTATGAAACAATTATTTACCTAAACTCTGTGCTATTTCTAAAGTTCTTCATAATTGTAAGAATATGCTAAGGTTATCTTTAATGATAAGATGCCTTTTTATATATAAACACACAAGTTGCAGTGAGTCGGTCGAAAATTTGCTGTAAAAGATAGTAGGGAAATCTAGTAGGAAATCTTTTATGCTCTGAGGACTGCTTTCAATAGGAGCACCCCCCCCCCCAAAAAAGAATAAAATATGGGAGGGCAAGAAAAAAAAGGAAATCAAGACCAATTCTAAGTAAACATAGTCATCTTAAACATTTGGTGTTTGAAGTTATTATTTTAATACAAACAAATTCATTTTAGATATATTTTCAATATGTAAATATCATTACAATAGTCTTGAAATTTTTGTATGCTTTTAAATTGTAGCAAATAAGAAGAGGAGAAAAAGTCTCTACTGAAAAAATGTCTCTGCCTGGTGAACATATTCTCATCCAACATCATCTAAGGTAGGAGTCATTATTGTTAAATTCAAATCCATACTACTGTATTCCACTAGTTTAGGAACTATAACTGATTTAATCTCTCATATGTGGTCATTTTGCAATGATCAAGTTTATGACTCAATTCTAATTTGTTTCTCTTAGTTTACAATTATTTCTGTCTAATATCTACCTACTTATTTAGGCAGTCTTCTCTCTTTTGCTCTCTCTCATTTCTATAAGCAATAATCTGGTCTTTCCTTTTCATTCAGCTGCATGAATGTTGCCTTTGTATTTGATGGAAATTCGCCTCATTGCCTTTCTTCATCTTTTCAGGCTGTTGGAGCCCTCATTCTGTGAGTGACTATTACTTTTACTTTTTACTTGAGGAGTTCTTTTTCCCCCTATTGCTAGCCTTCACCTTCACAGATATAAAAACCAATTGTGCACTGTGGTACAAATGAAATCTGAAATTATCAAGTGCAAAATTAGCATTAAAAAATCATAAGACAACAAACAATAGGGCTTTTATGTGATTTTTGTAATTGCGTGAAACTAGTTACTCTGACAATAATTGTTTGTGCTTCATTAACATGCAAAATGGTTTTATAGACTAACCCACACACAAAAGAAAGCATTTTTGATGAGAACTGTGCTTTGTTTAATGTTAGACACCATTGTATTTGCTTTCCTAATATAACAGTTCTAATTAGTACCTAGCACTCATCCTTAGTTTTTCAGCTTGAACACTCTGAAGGTGACAATCGAGTCACAATTCCATGGCACTTTTTGTCAGTACCTGTCAAAATATAGCTAAGCCTTTGGGAGTTGTGATCTAAATACTGGGGGGAAAAAAGTTAATAGTCCAGAAACAATATGTCTCTAGGTAATTTTAAAAACTAAAATTGCACATTAGCCCTTCCTTAAAAGCATAATACCACTAATGCTACCCCATTAAAAGCAGCTCTGACAAAGACAGAGCTGTCCTAGTCACTTCTTAGCATTGTTTTTATACACTGACCTTTATCTATTTGCATGATTCATTTCATTTCGTTTCCTCAGAGTAGAAGCACAGGTGGATTTACAGCAAAATCTTAGGTCAATTAATCTATGCAAGCAAGCCTTTCAGAAGTGAGTAGCTGTTCATTTTTGAAGTATGGAAAATACTTTGGTTTGGTTTTGTTTTATTGCACTGAAGAAAGTGTTCAAGGGTTTTTATTAGGCAAATACTTTCTGACTCTAACTGTAAACTATGATGAAAAAAGTCAAAGAAAGTTTAGAATGAAGAAGCATGTAGTACCTTGCTTGACACCCATCTTCAGCTAAGAGAACCAAATCTAAAGCCTGGAATAGATGCTTTAGAAGATTTTGAATCTCATGTCTTTACATGATTGGAAGGGTTCTGAAAGTTTGCAAAAGTTTTGAGAACTAAGTGGGGTGTGTGTGTGTATCTGTGAACCCTACTGAGCCTATCTCATCGTCACTGACACACCCTCATTTCACTAGTGACTATGTTACTCTACTTCATCCATGGTCATCTTCTCCCATGTTGTCCCTCCACCCTTCCAAGCAAGATATTTTTCTCCAAGGATTTGGCCCTTCTGGAAACATGCCCAAAATAAGTAAGACCGAACTTCAAAATTCTTGCCTCCAAGGAACAGCTTGGTTTCACCCTCCCCAAAATATAATTTGTTAGTTCTCTTGGAAGACTATGGTATGTTCTATACTCTTCTCCATCATATTCTATACTCTTATTCTTCTGTCATCTTTGATCATTGTCCAGTTCTCTTATTCATAATAAGTAATTGTGAAGAAAATGGCCTCAATAGTACACATCTTAGTCTCTATAATGATAGCATTGCTCTTCACCAGTCTGGGTAGGTCCCTGACAGCAGATTTTTCTAAGGCAATTGTTGTTATTGTTGATTGCCTTCGAGTTGAGCACAACTTACAGTGACCCTATGATTTCCCTTTCAATCTCCTTGAAAAATGAATTTGGTATCTGGATGATTGGGATTGCATTGAGCATGTAGATTGCTTTTGGTAGGAATGTCATTTTCACCATATTGAGTCTTCCTATCCATGAACAGGGCACATTTTTTTCATTTTTTTAGGTCTTTTACTGTGTCTTTCAGAAATGTTCTATAGTTTTCTTTGTATAGGTCTCTTGTATCTCTAGTTACTTCTTGTGAAGGTTAGCAAGCTGAATTTATTAACAATCTCAAGTTGTTGTTACATGCCATGGAGTTTGAATCAACTCATAATTTGCTTTCTAGTGGGCTATCAGAGGCTATAAATCTCATGGGAGAAGATTTACCAGGTGGACCCAAACTATTTGCCTTTGGGGAGGGAGCATAACTCCTTAACCACTAGGCTACCAGAACTTAGATTTTATAGATCAGATAGTAAAAAAATAAATAAAAAAAATTCTCTTGAACATTTTCCATCCACCTCCCAATCAAGTGATTATAGGTTGAAAGGGTGGTTGTTTGCTTGGTTTTGGTTTTGAGAGCAAGTTACTGAACTTAGTGCAGAGTTGGACAGGGTTCGTGCTATGGTACAAAGAGTATCTATGAGTCCAAATCAATTTGACAGCACTTAACAGCACCAAGTAAAGGTGTATTTTAGCACATATAATCACTGAATACTTATTGTTTTATATTTTTATGTTCATTTTCCAATTACTCTTATAAAAGGTGCTTCAAATACTGTTGAAAAGGGGATAACCTGGAGAGACCTTCCTGCCTTTTATTCCATTTTGCAGGTTTATTAGAGGTAGCTATAAAAATATATTCCTTTGTAGGTAATATTCGGCAGAGGGAGTAGTTGAACTGCTATGTAGTTGCAGCAGAGGCCTCATTCACCCTCCTGACTTTAAAAGGAGTTTTGGACCTGGGATGATCTTTCAGAGATGTTCCCACTTAAAGCAGGGGTCTTGTTGTTGTTATGTGCTGTCAAATCAGAACCAACTCATAGCTGACCCTCCAGTGGATTTTCAGAGGCTATAAATTGCTCAGGAAGAGATTTCCCATCTTTCTCCCATGGAGTATGTGGTGGATTTGAACTGCCTCCTTTTGAGTTGTCAGTGCAACTTCTTACCGGAGTAGGGACTTCATAACTATGCTTTGAACATTTACTGGATGTAAATTTCCTCAAGGGAGGACATATTCTTAAGCTAAGGGCAATTCCCAACCATAAATTCAATGGTAAGTCATCATAAGGCAAGATTTCTATAGCTGGGAAGTGCATGTCTGTATTCTGAAAAGAGTACCTAGACGATACTACATCAGCTTTTATTGTTACACAGTGAATCTCTAATTTCCACTTACTTTGTATAATTGTTGTTGTTGTTGTTATGTGCCGTCGAGTCGTTTCCGACTCATAGCGACCCTATGCACAACAGCCCTAAACCCTGCTCTATCCTGCGCCAATGCACCGCCTCTGACACACCCATCCCGATT
>NW_006399758.1:23780050-23810530 GCF_000299155.1 Elephantulus edwardii | reverse complement strand
AACACTCATGTCCCTGGGTCGGCACGATAATTCCATTCTTTAATACTAGATTATTTGTCAATTGAACTGAAAAATTGATAAACACATAAAAAGCCAGTTATACTTATCATATAAGATTTTTTTTTAATTATCCTTTTTACAGTCAAATAAGCCATATTTCACAACAGGAAACACATATATTTCATTAAAAAATGTTTTTGACATTTTATTGCTAGATGAATATATAGTTTAATGTTTCTCTAGAGTTTCAGAATTTTGTTAAACTATATTTATTAAAAGAAATTATCCTGTCAGAGGACTGTTCAATAAAACAATTCATCATAAAACATTTACTTCAGGCATTACAATGTTCCAAAGCATGATTTCTAAGAGATCTAGAATTAGTTGAAGGATTGATGTGGAAATAATTATAAATAGTAAAACTGACAAGAATATGTCTCTCTCTGGTCAAGAGATTTTTCAGTGAAGAAGCCTATGGTCCCAAGAAAAGGGCAACACCCAGACTAAAGGTCTCCCTCTTTGGTTCTCTTCTTTGATCTTTTGATCTATATGAAATGTTTCAATGTCATTTTCCAAGCGTTAAAAAAAAAAAAAGATGACTCACCCTTTAAATCTAAGCTCTTATACCTCAGTCTGCTTTATTTTCCTTACCTCTGTAGTATTAACTTGCTTCAAAAACCAGGTCTTTTCTAGAAGTACCAAATTCACAAACCCCCAATCTGGAAACAAGATTCTTTGCAAAAGAACTTAGTAAAGGAGTATGATCTAGTTGTTAAAATTTTAGCAAGTAGAACTTGCTCCTACTCTTAATTATCTTCCTAATTAACTGGGTGACTAGATCAATTCTGTAGCTTTTCTTCCATTTCAATAAACTTCCATTTAATAATATGGCAACAGTCCTTTATTTTTCATTTATTCTATATACTATCATTGTCATCTCTGACAGATAGGTAGTTTGGAATGACAACTAGGGGCAAAGCCATTTTTTAAAAAATGAGACATAGAAAAATAATAGGTTGCCTAATGTTAAGCTATTGAAGCTCCCCTAGAAGCACAACAGTTAAGTGGGGTGTTGCCAACTCTAAGAATCATCATTCAAATCTAACAAGTATCTCCATGAGAGAAAAATCCAGTTATTTCCTCCTGAACAGATTGCAAACTAGACAACCATTGACTAATGCAGTTCAGTTCTATGGGGTTTCTATGAGTCAAAAATCAACTTGACAACATCTAACAACAAACTATCACATATAGTGATGATTTTTTTTTTTTTAGCAGCAGTATATTTTATTTGCAAGTAAATGTTTTATATGAACATCCTGAATGGATTGAATCTTTGGAAAGTACATTTCAAACTTTTACTATAATGTAAAATTTTAAGTTGAAGTAACACGGTATTCACCCATTTTGTGATCCTAAATTATCTCAGTGGAGCAAAGGAAAAGGGAAAAAAATGGGAAAAGCTGTATATAGAAAGATTCTATGGGTAACAAAGAAAATAAGTGACCTTTTGCTGAAAAAAGTGGGCTTGGAAATAGCTCTGACTATGCCTTTCTCAAGACCAGAAAAGCCAAACTATCATTCACTGTAGACAGAAACTTAAAAGGGACATGTAGATAGGCTTAGAGAGCTTTAGTGGCTTAGTGCTAAGGAGTTGTCCTGCCAATTCAAAGATACATGGTTCAAGTACACAAGCTGCTCTTTGGAGGAAAGATGGACAATCAACTAACATGTGATTTTCTGTCTATGAAAAGCTGCCAGAGAGGATCAGCTTTGAGTTGGTTCCAATTCAATGGTATGTAACAAGACCAGACAGTCTGGATATAGGGAATAGACATCATGAACATAAAATCTTCAACCATAAAAATAAAAGAAAACATGTGATCATCTGACCAAGATGTTCGACAACAATTGGTAAATTGTTGTTATGTGCCAATGAGTTGTTGTGATTCAAAGTGACCCTATGTACAAATAGCTCTGAACCCTGTCCTATCCTGAGCCAAACTTACAGACCCAATCCCATTTCTCCGGTCACTGAATCAATGCATCTCATCATGGTTCTTCCTCTTCTGTGCTGCCATTAAACCCTTCAAAGCATGTTGTCCTTCTCCAAAGACTGATCCCTCTTGGCCGCATGCTCAGAGTATGAGATGAAACTTCAAAATGCTTGCCTCTAGGAGAAACTTGGTGTCACACCCTCCAGGGCAGGCCTGTTTGTTCTCCTTGCAGTCCATGGTATGTTCAACACTCTTCTCCAGCACCACAACTTAAAGCATCAATCCTTTTATCATCCTTAGTCATTGTCCAGCTCTCTCATGCATAGCAAGTAATTGTGAAGATAATGGCCAGTCCAGATTGGCATCGTTGCTCCTCAATATTCCAGAGAGGTCCCTGACAGCAGACTTTCCCAATGCAACTCGTCTTTTGATTTCCTGACTGCTGCCGCTAAGAGTTTTGATTGAAGAACCAAGTAAGCTGAAGTTGTAAACAATCTCAATTTCTTTTCTATCATGAAAATTCCAGTTGGCCCAGTGGTGAGAATCTTTGCTTTCTTGATGCTGAGCATCAATCCATATTGAAGAGGACAGGTTTTTTTTTTTTTTAACTTTCTGTAAGAAACACCTCATGTCCTTCTTAGTTTCAGCAAGCAAGGTTATGTCATCTGCATAGCACCAGGTTGTTGATGAGTCTTCCTCTAATCCTGATACCATATTCCTTCTCATAAATTCCAGCCTCCTGAATGATCTGTTCTGTATATAGATTGAAATGGCATGGAGATAGGATACATCCCTGATACACACCTTTCATGATTCTGAACTATACAGTATTTCCCTGCTCTGTTCTGAGAACTACTTCCTGGTCCAAGTAAAGGTTTAACATGAGCACAATCTAGTGTTCTGGGAATCCAATTCTTCTCAAGGTTAGCCATAATTTGTTGTGATCTGCAAAGTCAAATACCTTTGGCTAGTCAATAAAACACAGATAGACATTCCTCTGGTATTCTTTATTTTTGGCCAAAATCCATGTAAATGTAGCTATAATGTCCCTAGTGTCAGAGCCTCTTCTAAACCTAGCTTGCTCATCTGGCAACCAGTGTTCTGCTGATGTACTTATTGCAATCAATTTTGGATAATTTTCTGCAGGATCTTCTTGCATTTATATTGATGATTTGTTCGATAATTTTTACACTCTGTCACATCACCTTTTCTTGCAGTGGAAATAAATATGTATTGCTTTCAGTCAATTGACCAGGTATTTGTTCTCCAGATTTCTTGGCACAACCTGATGAATGTGTCCAGGCAGCATCTGTTTGTAGAAATATGTCAGTTAGTATTCCATTATCCTGGGATCTAGTTTTTTTGTCAATTCCTTCAAAAAAACTTGAACTTCTTCCTTCATCACCCTTGCCTCCCAATCACATGTTGTTTCATGAAATTCTTCTGTGTCAGACAATTCTTTTTGGTATAGTAACTTTGCATACTCCTTCCATTTTCTTTTTATGCTTATTGTGGCTTTGATTTGCATCTCTCTTATTGCCAGTGAGTTTGAGCATTTCTTCATGTGTCCATTAGCCACCTGTCTTCATCTGTGAAAAGTGTTTCCATGTCTTTTGCTCAATTTATAATTCATCTTTTTCTTTTTATTCTGGGCCCATGAGCAGTCTGTAAACTTTTGTTATGAGACCCTCCTCTGAAATAGTATTGCCAAATGTCTGTTTCCAGCTGGTAGGTTTCTTTTCACTCTATTGGAAAATTTTTTTGATGAGCACAGAGATTAAATCTTTAGAAGGTCCCATTCATCAACTTCATCCTCTCCAGATTGTGCATTTCAGGCTGTATGTGGCAGTTTCTTTATACTATACTAGGTAACTTGAGAGAGGTTGAGAGCATTATGCTGAGTGAACTAATGCAGTATTATAAGCACAAATATTGCATAAGACCATTATTACAAAAATAGGAGGATCATTCATAAAGCATGTACAGAAACTCAAGGGGGAGAAGGGGATGGGAAGGGATGAGGATATGTAGGGGTAAAACCATGGACTTCACAGTTTGATGGGTGGAGGGGGGGAGGAAGGGAAGCAAATGGAAAGGATCCAGAAGAAAAAACAGTGTAATGATGGACAAGTTCCAATGGTTGTTGATTTTATAAAACTTAATGCATGAGAATGATTGCATGAAACATAATGTGAATGAAAATGAAACACAAAGTATAGAAACTTTGTAAGCAAACCAAATACAAATTTAAAATAGAATTTATATGAATGATTGTATGAAATATAGTGTAAATGAAAGATTACATAAAACATGATGTATGTGAATGAAACATAATGTAAGGGAATTATTATATGAAGACCAAGAAAAATATTAAAAAAATTCATGTGAGCAATTAATTGTTCTGGGATTCCCATTCTTCTTAAAATTGCCATAGTTTGTTGTGATCTACACAATCTGAGGCCTTTGAATAGTCAATAAGACACAAATGAATATGCCTTTGCTATTCTCTACTTTCAGCCAAGATCCATAAGTTTCCAGGAATTATATCCTTTGTTTCATGACCTTTTCTGAATTCAGCTTGAATTTCTAAAAGTTCCCTATTGATGTAGTAGTGTTCCAGACATTTTTTTAAAGTAGTCTGTAGTAATATTTACTTTTGTTACTTTCTACTCTCATGGGTATTTAAATGTCTTCCTTTACTGTGGTCATGTTATACTGATTTCTTTTGGGGGAAGGTCATATTTTGTTGCTTTTAGGGACCTCTCCAAAGTACTAAAGAGCAATGGTGTCTCTCTGGAGACTAAGGTGTGTCTGATACAGGCCATGGTCTTTGCAATTACTTGCTATGCATCAGAGAATTGGACAATAACTAGGGATGTTAGAAGAATTGATGCCTTTGAGCTGTAGTGCAGGAGAAAAGTATTGAGGGTACCAAAGACTGCTAGGTAAACAAACAGATTCATCCTGGAGAGTGTTAAACCAGGCGGCTCCTTGGAGGCAAGGATTCTGAGGCTCTACCTAACATACTTTGGACATGTTGTAAGGAGGGACTCGTCCTCGGAGAGGGACATCATGCTTGGGAGGGTAGAGGGACAGTGCAGGAGGGGAAGGCCCTCTGTGAGGTGGATTGATACAGTGACTGGGGTAATTGGGATGGGTGTATCAGAGACAGTGCATTTGGCACAGCACAGAGCAGAGTTTAGGTCTGTTGTACATAGTGTCTCTATGAGTCGCAAGCAACTCAACGACACATAACAAGAACAACAACCCTTAGTTTAAGGGAAAGGCTATTGCATATTGCCTCTCTCTTTATGCCAGCTGATGCATGCCTACTATCCTGTTATTTATATTGTTGAATCATATGCTATTTATATTTCTAATTTTTTAGGAATCATGAAATCATTTTCCATATTGTTTTATCATTTTACAATTCTAGTAGTATATGAGAGCTCCAATCACACCTTTATAAACATTTGTTGCTTTTGCCTTTTAAAAATTATTATATTGACTCTGATGGCGTAATCAGTACAAAATTGAGTTGCTAACCCCTCTGGTTGTATCCACTAACTACTCTGCTGTACAAAGATGAAAAATTTCCTCTCATATGATTTATAACCTTTGAAAACTCACTGGAAAGTCAGCTATGACTTGGCTCTAACTCAATGGCAAAAGAAAAAGAGATATTTTTATTTAGATTTTATTGTTAACATAGTGATTGAAATGCTTAGTTGCCAAGCAAACTCAGTTCAAACACACCACTTTCCCTGCGGTAGAAAAAAAAAGTAGCAATGTGTTTCTAAAATCACAGTGCCTGATACAGCTTATTATACAGGTATAATAAGGAAGTCATTCAGAGGTAACTACAGGCAGAAGGACTGGAGACTCCTTTTGGAAATAAGAGGAACACCTAATTTTATACAGGGCCTTTCAGAGCATATGGAAGTTGATCAATAGACTATTTGGAGCCTTAAACTCCACGACTTCTATCTGGAACACTATAGTGGTATTAATTTTCTCCCCAAATGTAATGCAATATGAAAACAAAATATAATGTAAGACCTTACACCAAAGCAGTATATAGAGATCTTTTGATTGCCTCATTTATGGGAATGGAGAGAGAAAGTGTGTTAAAAATTAGTTGATAAGTTGGGTGAAGGGAAAGGCAATATACAATAAGGAATCAGTAAGATGTTATAATGCATTGATTATATTAATAATTCATGTTAATGTTAAAAATATATATGAATAATTGAGAAACAAACATGATTTTTAAACTTTTATTCATGAGAAACAATAGAGAAATTCTTGAAAGATATCTTTTGAATGTACTGTGGCATCAATCTGCTATCAAGGACCTCTTCAAAGTGCTAAAGAACAACAATTCCCTTTTAAAGACAAAGATGTGTCTGAACCAAGCAATGGTCTTTTCAGTTTCTTCCTATGCATTTGAAAAGGTGCACAATGAATAACAATGGCAGGAGAATTGAAACCTTTGAGTTGTGGTGTTGGAGGAGAGAACTGAATAACCCATGGACTGCCAAAAGAACTAACCAGTCTCTCTTGGAGGATGTGCAAGTAGGGTGCTCTTTAGAGGCAAGGATGGTGAAACATGATCTTAGATTTACTTTTGGCATGCTATCAGGAGGGCCTGTCCTTGAGAAGAGACATCACGCTACAGAGGCGGAGAATTAGAAAAAGAGAGGAAGACACTCAATATGATGGATTGACACAGGGTCTATAACATGGCACGACGCGTATCAGAATTAATAAGGACAGCAGAAAACGGCTTAGATTTGTTATTCATAGGGTCACTATGCGTTGTAGTTGATGTGATGGTACATAACAGCGTAACAATACGGCCTCAATTCATATCAAGAGTGAGTTAATGAGTGCATTTCTTGTCCCCAAGGCAAAACTGAAGAAATAACCTTTAGATTGCCCTTTGGTTCTGAGTTTAAATTGTGATTCCTGGAGTCATGTAAGGGAGCAAGTGTAGCCTAGTGGCAAGAAGCTGCGCTGCAACCCCGAAGACGCGTGGTTTGAGGACACCAGCTGCTCTGCAGAAGGATGAGCAACTGCCTCTGAAAACCCAGTGGAAGGTCAGTTATGGGTCGGTTCAGACTCTACAGTACACAACAACAACAACAACAACAACTACTAAAAGTAGTTTTATATGTGAAATCTTATTAACTTATTTCATTTTCACAAAGATGATTTTCTTAAATATTTTTCATTTACTGATGTGAAAATTAACATGTTTGTGTGTGATGGTCTTTTAATGAAATTCTAGAGCCATTCCCACCTGAAAGCTCTGTCTTAATCTCCTTTTCTCTTTCCCTCTAGGGAGCTATTCTTCTAAAAGACCTACTTCCTCAAGAGAAAACAATTACATGTAACAAAGGACAAGGACTAATGTATTACCATGTATATTCTTGCTCATTGACAAGTAGAAAATCATAGCAGATAGATTTATAAACAGTATTGCTGTTTTGCACTGCAGGGAACTTGCAATTTGGTCAAGATCCACATTTAATTCCTGTTCATATATTCAGATCTCAGTTGCATTTTCTCCTTGGCATATTTAAAAGCTATTTTATACAAAAGACTTCTATTAATAATGAATCAGTATGCCTTTAGACTTTGCTATAACCCCTAATTGCTTTAGATGGCTAAAGAGATAGGTAGCACCATGGGTAAATAAAAGAAATAATAGCATTGTGTCATATAATTTGTTACAACACTGAAGACCAGATCTTTGCTACTTATGAGAAAGATGTGTTAATATAGGTCCAGGGTCTTAATATTATGGTGATAAAAAGCATACACATTATACAGAATGTCCTTCCATTATTTTGTAATAAAATATTCCTTCTTGGTGACAATGAAATATTAACTTATAGCTCCTGTATTTTTAAACTATGATTGTTGAATATCTGTGTTGAGGAACATGCTTCTTGAATCAATAATAAATAGTACTGTTTTTGCATAACTGAATTTTATTTTCAAACATCTTGATAAATGATTAAACTTTTGAATATATGCATTTTTCTGTTTCAAAATGTTTAAAACCACTGGTGACAAAATAGAACTGCAAAGACATTACTATTTAAAAACCTACAGCTCTCTCAGTCTTTCTATTTACATGTCAAACCAGACTGACTGCTGTCAAGTCTATTCTGACACAAAAAGACACTATAAGGCTATGTAGAATTGCCCCTTACAATCCCCAAACTGTTAACCTCTCGTTAAACGAGAGAGATTGCTACATCTTTCCTTACAGAACAGCTGTGGTTTAAAACCTCAGATTTATTGTTTTATAATCAAGTGCTTTAACCATGGGACCACCACAGTCCCTCTTATCTATTGTTCTTGTTCTTGCTGTTGTTATGTGTTGTCTAGTCCTGACTCATAATTGATCCTCCAATGGGCTTTCAGAGGCTGTAAATGATAGAGTCCTAGTGTGCTGTGTATGGTCAAGTTGGAACAGACCCATAGCTGACACTTCAGTGGGTTTTCAGAGGCAGTAAGTAGTACAGGAAGAAAGAGATTGCTCATCCTTCTCCCAAGGAACAGCTGGTGTATTGGAACCTTGTGAAGCTGAATTGCAGCGCAGTTTCTTACCACTGTTGTTATTACTGTGTGCCACTGAGTTGGAACCAACTCATAACTGACCCTCCGGTAGGTTTTCAGAGGCAGTTTTAATCGCAAGGGAAAAGTTTGCATTTTCTTCTTTTATTTGTGCTGTCTACCCAAAGGCACATGTTTTGAATCCATCAGGAGTTCCATGGAAGAAAGAAGAGCAATCTCCTCCAGAGCAATTAACTGCCTCTGACAATCCACTGAAGGGTCTCAACTCAAAGCACACAACAACATAAAGGCTGAGACAGCTTTTCTTCCTGGAGCTGAGGTGCTGGTAGATTCAAACCACCTGTCTTGGAGTTGACTGTGTAACTCATCACTAGGACACCAGAGCTGCTCCTACCTGCTTACAGCAGGTAGAAAATAACAAATAGTTCCACAAGGTACTGAGTCCTTTCATTAAAATATTGATATGAATTAATGCTAAAGTTAATTTTAATAATGAGATCTCAATGTAAGTATCTTACTTGAAATCATAAGTCTATAACATTTGCTTTGTTATTGCTTATCATTTAGGTGGAAACAACACACAGTGAACCCTCAGTGGGTTTTCAGAGGCAGTAAATTGCACAGGAGGAGATTGCTCATCTTCTTCCCTAGGAGTAACTGGTGCATTTGAAAATTTTTGCCTTTGGAATTGGCAGCACAAGGCCTTACTACCAAGCCACCAGAACTTAGAGCACCTTTTATTTAATGGGCATCAATTCTGTTAGCAGTAACATGAGGGATTTGTAGACTGTTTTCTTGAGTTCTTGATATTTTCAAGTGTGTTCCTCCTGTTAAAGTCCAAGTTTCTTCTTGTATCAGAACTGAAATGTAAAATCTTTATATCCTACAACATGATAAGACTTGGCAAGGTAGTATGTCAGGTTTTAGTGTTTGGTTCAAATGAAATATATTTGAACACTGAGAGATTCTTCTAGGATATATTATTTTTTTAAAATATCAACCACTTAATACTTTTTCTCTTCCATTTTAAAATAGGCAATTAGTTAAGTGGTATATATCTGGTAATGTTTGCAGACATTCATTCAGCTTTTAGGAGAAAAGCATTTATCAGTGACTTCTTTTTCCTTTTAGTGATACAATTAAAATCACAAAAGGTGGCAAGATACAGCTTTTTCAAGATTACAAAAGTGAAAAATTAATCCCAAGAAGAAGCATGAGAAGAATTACGGCTGATATCACTAAAGGTGGACAAAGAATATGAAAGGTTAATGAAGAATTGATGCCTTTCACTTGCGGCATGGCTCTAGAATGCAGAGTATGCCATGACTGCTAAAAGAAAACCAAAACTGTCTTGGAAGTAGAACAGCCAGGGGGCTCCTGAGAGGTGAGTATAGCAGTAAGACTTCTAGTATATTTTTGGTATATTATCTGTAAGGGCCAGATTCTGAAGAAGAACATTATGCTTGGAAGAGCGAAGCATCAGTAAAAGATAAGGCAACCGTTAACGAGATGGGTTGACCTAGTGACTGAAATAATGGGTTTGAAGCACAACAGAGATTATGAAGACAGTGCAAAAATGAGCAGAGATTTCATTTTCTTTGTCCACAGGGTCACAATGAATCAGAGTTGACTAACAACAGCAGCCTTTCTTTAATTATTATTATCATTATTATTATTAATTTTAATGAAAATTTACAGAGATTTTGGATTTCTAATCATTCATTGTTGCACTTTTCTCCCTGCCCACGCCTCCCCTCCATTTCGTTCTTCTCTTTGAAAAGTAAAAGAAAAATTCTTTCATTGTTACACAATTCCTCCCTCCAAGTCCACTCCATTATGCAGCTTTCTTTCTGGACTAACGTCATGACAGTAATACATAAAATGGGACTGACATACCCGTTAGGGGGTGGAGAGACTGAGAAAGATGAGATAAATTATGTATACTGTATTGAAACAACAGCCTTTCTAAAGAAATTGCAACAATTGTGTTAGGGCAGAACAAATCCCCTCTGATCAGTACTCAACTCTCTGACCATCTTTTGTATTTGTTACAGATTTCTAGTTAGATTGAAGCTCTTAAGAATGTATACTAATTGTATGAATTTTGTATGTAAACCAGTATTAAAAACTCCCCATTATAATAATGAAAAACCCCTCTGCACGCAAAAAAAACCAAAAAAAGCAACAAAACAAAAACAAAACCCCAACACACAAATAAAGAGAAAGCTATTATTTTGTCACTAGTTACTAGTTCGCAAGGACTGTGATTGTCTCAGGACTGAATGGATGTGAGAGAGTTTTTGGTTAATCCCAAAACAGCTTCTAGAAAGTTTTCCAGATTAACAAATAATACTAGTGCAAAGAGTGCTCTCCTTTCTCTTCACAAAGGGCCTGTGCAGTAAACATCAGACTTCACTAGGATGGCTAAAATGAAAACTCTTTAGATAAATCACTGAAGGTTTTCATGCTTCCAAAACACGAAGATTTTGAAGTTGGAATAATGTTAGGGAGATTTACATGGGAAGCTTCATTATTAATCTCTCATGCAAGATGTCTCTTGAGAAGCTTATTGCTGTTTGTCAACTGCAAAAGAAGAGAAAATGCTTTAAAAATAATCTTCTTTTTTTCCTAAAGGGATTGCTGTAAAGAACCACCATTAATTGGAGATTTCTTTCTTTTTACTTCTGATTTGCCTGATTGACACAAGTAACCCTAATTAATTTCCCCAGATACCTAAAGCAGCAATGGCAAAGGAACACAAGATAATGCATTATTTATTCTGATATTCAGTGGTCATTTTCATCCTCATCACAAGTATTAATTTAATGAAGTTGCATTACCATGCTGCTCACCAACTTTGACTTATGAAGTGTTGATAACAACTGATTACATTCTAGATTAAACACATTTACTTAAACTCATGCTCAGAAACATAAAAACCATTTCATTTATTATATGATGCATAATATGGTTTCTATTATGAATTGCATTTAAAGTAATCATATAAACTTAGAATTTCTAACTAATTGTATCAGACCACAAAATTTAGGTCACAAACTGAGAATTTCTAAGCAAGTAAGTTTAATCTCTAATTGCTTGTTACCTATTTTTAATAACAACTGTATCATCTCTAATGTTGTAATGTGAATCTATAATTGAATCATAGTTGACTTTTTTTTATTTTACACTGGTTTATTTACAAAGTTTGTATACATTGCTTTTCACATGAGATCTTTCCCATTTGCTTCACACACTCTCCCTCTACACATCAAATTATGCAACCCTATGAATAAGCAACCCTGCCCCCCACCCATGCTCATCCCTCTGTTCCCACCATCTCTCCACTTGATCCTCATACTCATTCTACAATGACAGTCTTACACAATAGTTGTCCTTATGGTACTGTGCTATTTCATGTAACATAATGCTTTCCAGTCCCTCTCAAGTTAGGTAGTAATTTATAAAATCATTGCTCCTGCGTGCTGTGTAGTATTCCATCATATGAATATACCACAATTTTTCAATCTGTTCCATTGTGGTTGGACATATGGGCTGTTACATGTTCTTGTGATGGTGAATAACACTGCTATGAACATTACTGAACAAGTCTCCATTTGTCCCTCAATTCTCATTTTCTTGGGGTATATTCTAAGCAGTGCAATAGTTGGATCATATGGAATTTCTATGTTCAACTCTGAAGAAATGCCAAGCTGCCTTCCAGAGTAGTTTTACCATTTTATAATCCTACCAACAATGTATGAATTCCTATCACCACATCCTTTTCAATATGTATTACTTATTCTCCTGTTAAACTTTGCCACTGCTACTGGAACGAGATGGTATCTAGCTGTGGTTTTGATTAATATCTCTTATTTCCAGTGATTTTGAGCAATTCTTCATGTGCTTTTTGGCCTTCTGAATATCTTCCTCTTTGACAATTATTTCCATGTCTTTTGCCTGTTTTGTAATTGTGTTATCAGGTTTTCTTCTTTTCTTGTGGAGGCCCTTTAGAATTCTTTTTTTTCCCCCCTGTAGAATTCTATAAACATTTTGTTTGAGACCTTTGTCTTAAATGGTAATGCCAATTTTCCCCCCCCTTAGTAGATTTCCTTTACACTCTGTTGGAAAAAAAGGTTTTGAATAGCACAGGGATTTAATCTTTAGGAAGTCCCATTCATCAATTTTATCCTCTTGAAATTATATATTTCTGGCTGTATTTGGTAATCTTTTTATACCATAGACTAAGCCATCTGAGCTTGATCCCAGTTTGTCTGTGATAAACTTTATGGTTTTAGGCTTTACTCCCAAGTCTCTCATCCACCTTGAGGTGATTTTTGTGTATGGTGTGAGATGTGGATCTTGTTTCAGCTTTCTGTAGGTAGCAGTTCAGTTTTGCCAGCACCTTTGTTGAAGAAGTTGTCATTTCTCCATTTGAAAGGTTTTATTTTCTTTTTGAATATCAGTTGACCATAAATAGCAGGGTCTATTTCTGAGTTCTTAATTCTGTTCCATTGGTCTGTGTGCCTGTCATTGTACCAATACCATACTATTTTTCTTACTACTGCTGTGTAGTAGGTTTTGAGGTCAGGGAATACTATGCCTCCCATTTCATTTTTGTTTTTCAGACATTCTTTGCTTATTCGGGTCTCTTTATCTCCAAATAAACTTTACAATTTCCCTTTCTATCTCATTGAAAAATGAATTTGGTATCTGGATTGAGAGTGCATTGAACATATCGATTGCTTTTGGTAGGATAGTCATTTTCACAGTATTGAGTTTTCCTATCCAAGGACAGGACACATTTTCCCCTTTCTTTAGGTATTTTATTGTGTCTTGCAGAAATGATCTCTAATTTTCTTTATATAGGCCTTTTATATCTCTAGTTAGGTTCACTCCCAAGTTTCTAAGTTAGTGGTTGGCGATTGTAAATGCTATTGCTTTCTTGGTCTGTTTTTCTTTTTTCCTAAGTTCTTTTTATTAGTGTAGAGGAATCAAATGGATTTTGGATATTGATCTATCTTGCTATTCTACTTAATTGGTCTACTAGCTCTAACAGGTTTTTCTTGTTGTTGTTGTTGAGTCTTTGGGTTTTCTATCATATCACCTGCACATAGCAACTGTTTAACTTTCTCTTTGCTAATCTGAATGTCTTTTATTTCTTTCTTTTGTTGTATTGCCCTAGCAAGCACTTTCAGTACAATACTGAATAGAAGCACTTTCAGTACAATACTGAATAGAAGGGGTGACAGTGGGCATCCTTATTTGGTACTTTGTTCACATGGAAAATGCTTTCATTCTTTCTCCATTAAGACTGATATTGGCTCTTGGTTTTGCATATATACTTTCACTATATTCAGGAAATTCCCTTCTATTTCAATTTTGCTGAGTGTCTTTATCAGGAAGGTGTGTTGGATTTTGTCAAATGCTTTTTTCTACATCAATTGCTAAGATCATACGGTTTTTGTTATTTGCTTTGTTAATATTATGAATTTCATTGTTTTTCTTATCTTGAACCATCCTTGCATACCTGTTATGAATCCCACTTGGTCATGATTATTTTTTTTTTTATTTTTTTCATTCTATTGGCTAGAATTTTGGTAATGATTTTTAAATCTATATTCATGAGAGGTATTGCTCTGTAGTTTTCTTTCTTTATAATATCTTTGCCTAGTTTTGGTATTAGGGTTATGCTTGCTTCATATAATGACTCAGGGAGTGTTCCTTCCTTTTCAATTTTTTGATATAATTTAAGTAGAATTGGTGCTAGATCCTCTCCGAATGTTTGGTAGAAGTCAGCTGTGAAGGCATCTATCTGGTCCAGGACTTTTCTTATGGGGAAATATTTTTATGATCTTTTCGATGTCTTCTTTAGTGATAGGTCTGTTCAAGTGTTCTATATCTGTCCATGTCAGTCTGGGTAGGATATGAGTCTCCAGAAATTTGTCTATTTCCTCTAGCTTTTAAAATTGATCAAAGTATAGCTTTCTAAAGTATTCTGATAATATCAATTCAATTTCCTCTGGTTCTGTTGTGATGCTACCTCTATAATTTCTTAATCAACTTCTCTGTGTCTTCTCTTTCTTTGGTTAAGCTTACCAGCAGTTTGTGAATTTTATTGGCCCTTGCGTAAAACCAGCTCCTGGTCTTATTGATGGTTTCAGTTGTTTTTCTGTATCATTGATTTCAGCTCTTGTCCTTATTCTTTTCTTCTAAAGGCTGTGGGATTAAGTTGTTCTTTTTCTGTTTGATGAAGGTGTCGCGTTAGAGAGTTGATTTTTCTTCTTTCTTCCTTTTTAATGTGTGCACCTATTGCTATGAACTGTCCCCTGAGGACATCCTTAGATGCATCCGGAGGTTTTGGTATGTTGTATTTTCATTTGTTTCAAGGAACCTTTTAATTTCATTCTTTATTTTATAACCCAATCATGTTTTAGCAGAGAGTTATTTAGGTTCTACATGAGTAGTTTTGTATATAGCTAACTCTTAAGTGGATTTTTCAAAAGCTGCAAATCATGAAGGAGATTTCCCAAACTACTCCTATAGGGTAAACACCTGCCTTTCTGTGTATAGCATAATGTCTTCTCATCTGGACAGCAGAACTCCCTTATAGTTAATTTTTGATAAATATTGACTGTGAGTTCTGTGTTGCCATTTGTAACAAATTAGCAGACACAGTAGCAGAGCAAAGAGAGACCTGGAAGGTATGGTTGGTGTGGAATTAATAGAAGCATAACAAGGAGATGGAGGACAGTATGTATGATCTCATAGTAATTAGTTTTGTACCATTAATATGTGTGGGGACTCTTGCCCCTTAAAGAGTTAGTGGAAGTCAGACTCAGCTTCCCCATACCACTTGTACACTTTTGCACAAGTGAATATTCTCCAACATATTACCTTGCCAGATGTATTTTAATAATAAAGCAAATAGGATAATAAATTCTGTGACTATAAGTCAAAATCTTAGTCTAGTTATTCTTGCTTGGAAAATGGACTAATATACCAACTGACCACGGTAGTAGGGAGGAAGAATATACATGGTTTGGGCAACATGAGTTTTCATTAACCATGACCACCATTATTAACTATGGTCTCTGCTGAAATGCCTAATCTTCCAATCGCAGAAATCAATAATGTTTCCTCAATATTGTATAGTTTTGGGGGGCAATCAGATAAATTGATTATCTCTCATTTCTTCTATTATGGAAAGGACAATGCTTCATTGATACTGGAATAGACACTTCTTCTTGACATGGATTTGCCTTTTCTTGTACTTAATACTTACACAAAACCTATAGCCAGGAAACTTAGAATAATGCCTGGTTATCTCCCCCAGTATTGCCTCTGAGCTAAGAACTCACTTCACAGAAGGTGAAGTGAAGCAATGGGTTTATGGAATTTACTGGTTTTACTATTTTCCAATCACCCTGAAGTAGCTGGCTTGATAAAATAATGCATTGACATTTTAAAGACTCAGTTACAATGTCAGTAGATGACAATGATTCACAGAACTACTACTGTGTTCTCCAGCAGTCTATAAATGTTATAATCCAGCATATTTATGATGCTGTTTCTTCTGTAGGTAGAATTCACAGGCCCAGGAATCAAGAGGCAAAAATGAGTGCAGCACCACTCACTGTTAGTTCTAATGATCCAGTGATCTAGTGGATTTTCTTTTGTTTATTTGTTTGTTTAGGGTGTGTGTATGTTTTTTACTTTCAGTCTTAATGATGTTCTGTGTTCTGCTAGTGTGAAAGTCTTAGTTACAACAGTAAGAATAGTTCAATGAAAGTAGTTGTGTGTCTTCTGGTAGGACCTCTGTAGCAGTGAGTGGATCACTGTGAGTAGCCTTGTGCTAAGGAATTGTGCTGGTAACCCAAAGGTATGTGGTTTAAATTCACTACCTTCTCCAGGGGAGAAAGATGGACAATATCCTCCTGTGTAATTAACTCCCTCTTAAAATTTATTGGAGGGCCAGCTATGGGTCAGTTCCCACTCCATAGTACAAATTACAACATGAGTTGTAGTGAACCAGATGCACCTAACAACTAAATAAGCCAGTAAGCCAATGGGAATCCCTTAGGGAAATCTAGAGACGTAGTGTTAGGAAATTGACTATAATCCCAAAAGCATTTGGAATCCACCAGCTGCTCCTCTCAGAAAAATGGGCAATTTCCCCCCTGGAGATTACTTGGCCCTGAAAACCCACTGGAGGTTCAGCTGTGGGTCAGTTCCCACTCTCCTGGCACACAACAAACACCACCATGCTAAATGACTTAAAGGTTTTGGATTCAACAGTCCCTTTAATCTACAAAGGTTTTCAACCTGCTCCTTAACCCAGAGATTTTACATTCACCTTCTCTCACAATTGTGTGAACAATTTACTTGAAACAAACCCTAACAAAACAAATGACTTTAACATATCTGTAATTTATGGGGATGAGAGAAATTGTAAAAAATTTTAGGGATATACTTTCTTAAAAGTTGATAATTGTTAAGTCCACATTGCTGTTGTTATTGTTGTTAAGTGCTGTCAAGTCGCAGGCGACTCATAGCAACCCTATGAAAGAGAGTCCTGAATGCTTGGGTGTCTCTCATCCTCTCTCCAGGTTCACAGGGTTTCCGGAGGCAAGTTATTATGGAAGTGGATGCCACTCCTACTTCCAAGTCTATATATGTAAGTGAATTAAAGTTCATTCTATACTCAAAAGGAAAAGTTTGTGTGTGTGAAAATAATTAATTAAGCAATCAAGTTTTGATATATAAAGTTTGACTTAAAAATGAAATTATTCAGGACGTAGAAAGTAAGATTTATTTTGCCATTGGCAGCTAATTTTCAAATATACAAATTAATAGACCTCTATGGAATTTTCTCCAATATTCTCCAGAAAGAAAAAATAATTCTCTAATGTTATTATGGAGAAATTAATGGAATTTTATTAAAATGCTTAACATTTTAAACCTAGTAAAAGAACCAATGTTTGAATAAAAAAGTCTGTTTTAGCATATTATTGTAACATACAGAACCTTGAAAACACCAGCATAAATTATTTTTTTTTGCACCAATATTAAAAACAGGAAAAAGAAAACCTGTTTGGAGTAATTTTGGAAAGGCATACTTAAAATTAACAACATTAAAATAAGCTAGTAAGTCATATAAAATTCATGGCTCCATTTAGCACACTAATTTTTTTCTCCCCCAATATCCTCAAACCATCAGTTCCTTTAAATTGCTTACTTTTGGAAGACCCTGTTAGAAAAAATAAACTTTGTATGGTATAAAAATGTACCAACTCTTTTTTTATTGTTTTAAAAGTGACAGAAGGAAGGGTCCAGTGAACTTTGAAAGAACTCTGTGAAGATCATTCAGAAAGACTGAACAAAATCTGTGCAAAAGTTTAATTTATATCTTTTTCTTTTTAAACGTACCATAAAATTCTGTCTTTGAAATAATGATAATTACTTTGTGGTTGCAGAAAGCTGTAGTTCTTCCCCAAGAATTCAGAGTAAATTTGCAATGGCAAAATTAATAAAGCAATCATTTTTTTGCCCATTTCTTTCATACTCTCATATTATTTATACAGTAATTGTTAGAGTTGCAGTTATACTCTGTCTCTGAAGTCTAGTCTTATTTACATAGAATAGATTTGGGAATTTACATAATGAATGTTTCATCTGTAATGACTAATGCATTGTAGATAATTTTATATATAACTCTAATTAAGAATATAAATGCCTATCTTTATCAATACCTCCTTTCTATAAGGTAACATAATTTTGTCCTTGGAGAAATCATGTATTTACTGCTCCAGTTAGTAAAGTTTTGAGGATGAAAGTACTAAAACAAGAGAAAGATATGAATCAGAATAATCTCAGAGACACTGAAACCCATGATCATCTTATTAATAAACACATTTGTTTTGTTTTTTTTCTTTTGAATCATTTTACTTTTATTTTTTTTTGTTTTGAAATTATCAAAACTTCTAGTTAATACTCCTATTCTATGGCTTATATTCATATGCTGCTTTTGTTGTACTATTCTTTGCATTATACTTACAAAATCCAGACCTGAGTATATGAGTCAACAAGTTGATTCTCATGGATACGTTTAGGAAAACTAATTTTAACTCACTCAGAATTAAATTGAATGTAGAGCACTTTGCTCTTCCTTAATTATCAGTGTAAGATTATACCTTGTACAAAAAGAGTCACTAAAAGGTTCAAGACAATAACATAAAAGAGCTGAACTTTCTGTTAGTTTTCTCTCAGGAGTACACGATCTGGTTTTTTCCCCCCCTCCATCAATTATTAAAATTATTGGACAAGAAAATAAAGAATTTTTATTAATCTTTATCAAACATCTATAAAGGTTATAAATATTTAGATATAATTCAAGATAATTTTTAATGTAATTAATTCATCTACTTTATGTGAAAAGTATACACACTTAAGATTTAAACTCTAAAAAAAATATTCTTTATCTGATCAATAGATCACCTATTTGGGTTGAATCACACAAATTTCTTTCTTTTTTTTAAAAATTTTACTCATACATCTCAGTCCATACTAGTAACAGATGTTGTCGTGTGCCGTTGAACAGGAGCCAGCTTAAAGTTATTCTTCATAGTTTCTCAGAGGATGCAAATCATGTGGAAGGAGATTTTCTATCTTTCCTCTGCTGATTCAAACCACTGGACGTGGGTTGGCAGAGCCACTCTTTACACACTAAGCCATGAGCAGTTTCTTAGTAACAGAAAGTAATCATTTTGGAGAGGACAATCTATCCTTAAGTGAAGGTACCAAATGTTCCATTGTTCGTCAGAGTATTATAATTTCTTGTACATTGTTTAACATGATAGACAATTAACGTCTTAGACTAATATTGTTATATTAAGTAAAAAGATATCCTATAGATAAAACAAAGCATAAACTATGACAATGGGTTTGTTTTTATTTTTAAAATATGTGAATTAAAACAATTTTTTTGCTAAAATGTATACTCAGGAGCCGTGCAGTAGATTTCTTGGCACAACCACCTGGTGAACATGCCCAGGACTGCATTTATTTGTTGAAATACGTCAGTTGGTAATCCATCAATTCTTGGGGACTTATTTTGGGCCAATTCCTTGAGAGTAGCTTGAATTTCCTTCTTCATCACTATTGCTTCTTGGTCATATGTTGGCTCATGAAATTTTTCTTTGTTAGCCAATTATTTTGGGTTCCCTCTGATGTCCTTCCATCTTATTTGGATGCCGCCTAGATCATTCAATATTCTGTCCATGGCATCCAAGGTATTGAAAATCAAGGCTTGAGTTTGTCCTTAAGTTCCTTCAATTAAAGAAATGTTGAGCAAGTTCATCTTTTTTTAATTTTCTTACTCTACTGCTTGGCACATTTTATTTTGCTTTATCTTCCCAGACTGCCCTTTGAAATAATCTGTTCAATTCCTTAATGTAATTCTTTCCTTTTGCTTGACTTCTTGGCACTCTAGTGCGATATTCAGATTCTCTTCAGACATCCATTATGGTCTTTTCTCCTTCCTCTTAGTAATGACCTTTTGAAATTCTTTATGAATGATATTCTTGATATCCTTCCACAGCTCCTCTGGTCTTCATTAATTAACTAGTTAAGGCTCCAAACCAGATTTTGAGATAGTTTTTAAATTCATGTGGGATAGACTCAAGGTCAAACTTTTGCTTCTGTGCTTTAGACTTAACCATCCCTTTCCCCCTTGGGTCTCCACACATGTTTTACTAGTTATCCTTCTATTTTACAATAAGATAACAATTTGAAAAGAATGAGAATCCCAGAACACTTGATTGTGTTCAGGTGAAACCTATACTTAGACCAGGAAACATTTGTAAGAACACAGTAAGAAAATACTACATGGTTCAAAATCAAGAAAGGAGTGCGTTGACAATGTGTCCTTTCTTCATACCTTTTCGATCTATATGTGGAAGAGATCATTTGGGAGGGTGGACTTTATGAAGAAGAGTGTGGCAACAGGATTAGAGGAAGACTCCTAACAACTTGTGTTATGCAGATGACACAGCTTTGCTTGGTGAAATAGGAGGAGGACTTGAAACAAGTGTTTCAGAAGGTCAAAGACTGAAGTCTACAATTTAGATTGCAACTCAACATCAAGAAAACAAAGATTTTCACTACAGATCAATTGGAAGCATCATGACAAATGGAGAAAAGATTGAAGTTGTTAACAGTTAATCTTTCTCAAGTCTACATCAACACTCTTGGCACCAGCAGTCAAAAAAAAAAATGAAGTGATTTTGGAAAATTTCTCAGAGACTTCTACAGAATGCTGAAGAGCAACACTGTCAGTCTAGAGACCAAGGTGAAACTGATCAAAGCCATAGTCTTCACAATTACTTGCTATACATGTGAGAGCTGGACAATGACTAAGAATAATTGAAGAAGAGTCAAAGCCTATGAATTATAGTGCTGGAGAATAGTATAAACATATCACGGACTGTCAAGAGAATAAACAGATTTTTCTTGGAGAAGATAAAAGCTGGTTGCTCCTTGGAGGCAAAGATTGTGAAGTCTATACTTAGACTTCATCATATTTTAAAGGATCTACCATATTTTGTGGAAACTATAGAACAATTTCATTGATTTCACATGCAAGCAAGATTATACTGAAGATTATCCAAAAATGACTGGAACAGCATATCAGCAGAGAACTGCCAGAAGTCCAGGTTGGGCTTAGAAGGGGTCGCGGTACTAGGCATATTGTAGCTGATATTAGATGGATATTATCTGAAAGCAGGGAATACCAGAGGAATGTATATCTGTGTTTCATTGACTATGCAAAGGTGTTTGACTGTGTGGATCATAACAAACCACTATGCCTTGGAGGAAGTAAAATGAGAATGCTCATAGACATGAGGACAAGAAAACTTTCTTCCACATGCTTTAGACAAGTTGTCTCAAGAAACTGCTTAGTGGAGAAATATGCAATGATTTTAAAGCAGAAGGTCGGTGAAAATTAGGAAGATCTTCAAGGGGATGGACTGACATAGTGTCTGTATATTGAGTTCCAGTGTAGAAGCAGTTGTAAGGATAGTGTAGAGCCAGGCGGTTAGGCTGTATTTTGTTCTATTGTGCATAGTGTTACTATGAATGTGAATTTACTTGACCACAACTAATACATCCATCATTGTTCCACTACGTATGTGTGTGTATGTATGTTCAAAATTACATCTCTCTCATCTCTTCTGTGCTGGAAAACATTATATTTTTTTCTTATAAGAAATTTTTCAAACACACATGCTGTTCATGTAAGACTATTTTCTTAATTTATACATTAGATGTGTGTATTATAAACCTTTCAAAATATTTTTATTTTGTTGTCTTTTCTTTTTTAACAGAATATACATAATAGTGATATTTTCATATCAATACATAAAAATATTATCTTTTGGTGTATGTCATGTTTCTTCCTTTACAGCATGTTTATTTATTTCATAAAAGCCATTGGTAGATTTTATTTCAAATCTTTACTTACACTACTCAATAATGTGAAGAGCAATTTAAGTATGTCATACTGCTATTTTTCTCATTGAAGAAAGAGAAATGTGGTATAATTTCTTTAACCAGCTATCTCTTTTGCCTATTGGTTCTCATCATATTTAGATAATGTCTATATCAGGTCTTGAGTTCTTCACTTCTATGCTCTATGCAACACAAGGTGTAGTGTTCCTATTTTATTGTTTATTTATACTTAGCATTTTTATTTTTATTTACTATTAGGATTTTTAAAGAGTATCTAGCATGAAACCCTGGTGGCATAGTCACAGAGCTATTACCTCAAAGGACACACTTCTCTGGTGGTTCAAATCCACCAGCTTCTCCATAGGAAAAAGATGAACATTCTCTTCCTGTGTAATTTATAGCCTCTAAAACCCAATTGTGAGTCAACTGAGAGTTTGTTTTTATTCGATGGCGATGCGTATGTGTTCATGACATTAATTTATAATTATAGTCCATACATTTCTCTCATAACTGGGTCTCATGTATTCAACCTTTTAATGTTTCAAGCTTGAATGTTAGATCTCTATCTTATATTTTTTAAAAAATCTCATTATATTCATTTGTCAATCTTCTCCAAAAAACTTTTTCCAGCTATGTTGATGATAAACTCATTTCCAGGTAATCCATTTTTGTGGGAATCCTTGACTACTCCCTTTCCATTCATACATTCATTCCTCTAGGATCTTCTACCACTTCTATCTTTTTTAAAAAAACACAAAACTATACTCAATGTCTAATGAAATTTTATGAACATTATAAAAAAATTCACTTCTCTGAACATCCATCTCATGTAGTAGCCTACATCAATGTTCTTGCTGTTGTTAGGTTCTGTTGAGTCAGTTAAGACCCATGAACACTGAAGACCCTAGACCTATGAACAGCAGATCAGAAACTTGGATGATCCTGTGCATCCCCATAATCTCTGACAAGCTTGACCCACTGTTACTGTGTCATATTGTTGCAGGGTCACTATGTTACTGTCTTCCATATTTTTGAGTCTTCCTCTTTTTCTGTGACCCTCCACTTTCCCAACATTATACCCTTTTTTAGGGACTGGCCCCTCATGATAACTTGCCAAAGTCTGTGAGATGAAATATCATCATCCTTGCCTCAAAGGATGATTGCACATTGTCCATTAAAATTTGTTTTTTGTTGTGGCTGTTCTTTTGGCAGTTCATGGTACATTAAGTACTTTACTTCAACGTCAGTTCAAAGGCATCAATTGTTCTTCTGTCATCCTTATTAATTATCAATCTTGTAGATGCATGTGAAGAAACTGAAAATCAATGTAGTAATCCATCTTTTCTGTGCCCTTGGCTGTTGCTACCTATTTCCCGAGGCACACTCACTTCTTGTATTGCCTCATTTGGAACACACTCTACTTCAATGCCTTTGTAATTGTTTCATTCTTCCTAGAATACTCTGACCACTGGTTTTATTTCTTTCACCTCCCTTGAGTTCAGCTCAAATTTTAAGTTTCATTATTACCTTCCCTTTTCTATATCTACTTTCTTCTTTAATGCATACCCCCTAACAGTATTATTATGCAATTTACTTCTAATATTTATATTTCCATTTTTACATGCTAAATTCCATAAAGACATAGATCTTTGGTTTGTCTAATATAATTCTCAAGTATCCAGACCTATGTCAAGCATATATTGTTGTTGCTCTGTGCCACTGAGTAAGAATGGACCCATAGTTAACCCTCCAGGAGGTTTTCAGAGGCAGTTAATTGTATGAACTTGATTGATCATCCTTCTGTGAAACAGATAGTGGATTCAAACCATGTGCTTTTTTATTTCAACATAGTCAACACTAAAATATTTTAAAAATAAATTTTATTATTTTTATTTTTCCTATACTCTTAAAATTTTGAGAGCAGAAAAGCTTCAAGAAATATTATATATAAACCCTACGTATACCCCTAAAAAAGCATATAAAAGTTCATTATTGCACAGTATCGTTTGATGTATCATTTGCATATTGCTATAAGACAAGGTAAGGATGTGTGTTTTACAATGTGAACTATTAAATATAATGTGTCTGTTACAGATAAAGGCAAAGGAGTAGAAAGAAAGATATCTATATTTTTAAAATACATCTAAATTTGAAGTATTAAGTTGCCATTAAATAGTATGTTTTTGTTGTATACTGTAGAGTCAGAACCAGCCCAAAGCTGACCCTCCAGTGGGTTTTTCAGAGACAGTTAATCACTGGGAGGAGATTGCTCAGCCTTCTCTCTCAGAGCAGCTGGTGGATTTGAACCCCATGCCTTTGGGATTGAAGCATGGCTTCTTGCCACTAGGCCACCAGAGCTTCTGTTAAATAATATAGATTATGAAATATTGTCCAGGCTTTCCTGATTCTTACTCTCTTTTCTTTTTTATTTTTAACTCTATATATACCATGCCTTGGTTTTTAAATCTTGTTGGAAATTGAGGAAGTGGCAGAATGCTCCTAGTTGAGCCCCTTTGTGATGTGTCAAATGCGATAATGGTTACCCACAGTGGACAGTGTTTGGTGGACCTCCATGACTAAAACAAGCTTGGAAGCAGGAGTGGCCTAGTGTACAGAAAGTGATGCTACCTAGCCAAAGGTGAGTGATTTTAATCTGTGGCCCTCAGGTCTGGTTTTAATAGTTTTGGGTCAAACATTCTTCTAAGTGTCATAGCACTGGTCTGTCCATTTGCTGTACAGAGATAACTCGTGGTTGCTGTGATGTTGAACACTGTGCCACTGATGTGTCAAATGCGATAATGCTTCTCCATGGTGACAGTGTTTGGTGGAGCTTCCTGATTAAAACAAGCTTGGAAGCAGGAGTGGCATCCATTTTCGAAATAGCTTGACTCCGGAAACTCTGTGAACTTGGAGAAATGATGAAAGTTATACAATTGTTCAGGTCTTTCCTTCATAGGATCGCAATGAATCAGTTGTCTACGACTCGATGACACTTAACAACAACAAACAACAACATATGTTTTTACTATTTTCCGTAATTAGAAATATAAATTATCTACCAGTCAATGGTCTATGTCTTGAAAGTTTTAATTAAGGAAACTATTTTACTCTAAGGGTGAATATTTCTCATTTTCTTAAATCAGATATGTAAACTTTATTACTATATTTTTAGTTATGATGCAGAATCCCATAATCTTTAGATTTGGAGAAACAAGATCTTTTTTTTTTGTCCTTTAAAAACTCATTTGATGCTCTAAAATAGTTTCTTTACAGGAATGAAATGACTTTTATTTAATTAAAATGGAATTCCTGACACTAGAGCTCTTTGAATTATAATAATCTAAAAGATATCTAGAAAGAGTATTTCATGTCAGCCACAATATATGGGGTGATAGTTTCTATTTTTTTATAGTTAAGTGAGAGGAAAATAAGGGTTTTTAAAAATATTATGTATGTCCATTTAATGCACATCCAGCTGAATTAAAAGTGGCTTTGTATAATATTTTTTAGAGAATTGTAACAACTAAGGGCTCATGATTAAATCTGTAAAAGTTATACCTAAAAATGTTCAAGTATTTTTCATATTAAAAAGGAAAGAAATTAGTGACATTTATAATTACCAATTTTAAGTAAATTCCAAGAATAATTTTATAAATTTATAATTTTATAAGTGTAGGTTAATGCATATGTCATTCTTGCTATGTCCTATTGAGTCAGAAATAGCTTACTGGGGTTCAGAGGCTGTAAATCATGCAGAAGGAAAGTGTACATCTTTTTCGTGTGAAGTACAGATGGACTAGATTACAACTGCTTGCCTTTGGCTTTTCAGCACAATTCTGGTTTAGTCATACAAAAGCTAAAAGCAAAGCAAGCTTAATTGTTTTTCTATTAAGAAGCAGAAAGCTGGAAAGGGAATGAAAAGAGACTTTATGAGCTGAAGAAGATATCTTTAAACATGTGTGAAAGACAAAAGGCAAATGCACACTAACAAGGAATAAGGAAGAATTAAAAAGACTTATGTTTTAATTAAATTGCTAGTGAAGAAATCAAATATATATGCATTGCTAGAAGAATGAACAGATCTGCTTTAGAAGAAATAAAGCTAGAATGCTGTTTAGAAAAGTCGTGATGATGAGACTTTTTTCTAATATTGTTTGAATATCTTTTCCAGTGGTAACAGTACCTGGAAAAGTAGCAGGTCAAAGAAAAAGCAGATGACCTTCAGTGAACTGGCTTGAATTTGCACAGTGTCTTAAACAATGACCTCAAAAACATAATAATAATTGTGATTATGCTACAAATCTGAGAAATGTTGCTATTGTACATAGCGTCACTGGGATTAACAACTGACTAAATTGCACCTACCCACAAGAAGGATGATCACTACAGTAATAGGCAGAAGCAGAGCTGGATCTTGAATGAAATAGAAGATTTAAACAAGTTATTAAGGAAATAAACTGAAGGAAGTAATGTTTACATAATTCTAGAGTCATGGAAAATCATGACATATTTAGGAATTTCATCTTGATGGTTTGTGCTTATGGGAAAGTTCACTTAATATCACCTACGAAATCATTAAAAAAGAGAGTCATGTATGATTATTTAACAAGAGGATGGATGGCGAAGGGATTGAGATTGTTCACAGCTCCAGTTTTCTTGGCTCCACGGTCAACACCTTTGGCAACAGCAGCCAGGAAATCAAAAAACGTATTGCGACGGGAAAGTCTGCTGTTAGGGACCTCTCTAAAGTACTCAAGAGCAACAATGATGTCTCTCTGGAGACTAAGGTGTGCCTGATAACATGCCATGGTCTTTGCTATCACTTGTTATGCATCAGAGAGTTGGAAAATGACTAGGGATGATAGAAAGACAATTGATACCATTGAGTTGTGGTGCTGGAGAAGAGTATTGAATGTACCACGGACTGCCAAGAAAACAAACAGATTAATCCTGGAGAGGGTTAAACCAGGCTACTCCTTGGAGGCAAGGATTCTGGGGCTTTATCTGACATGCTTTGGACATGTTGTAAGGAAGGACGAGTCCTTGGAAAGGGATATCATGCTTGGGAGGGTGGAGGGACAGCACAGGAGGGAAAGACCCATTATGAGGTGGATTGATTCAGTGACTGGGGTAATCGGGATGGATGTGTCAGAGGCAATGTGATTGGCACAGGATAGAGCAGGGTTTAGGGCTGTTGTACATAGGGTCGCTATGAGTCATAAACGACTCGATGGCACATAACAACAACAACAACATCAGTGTTGCTTTCATTACTACTCATATTGCTGCTGTTGTTAGGTGCTGTCAAAGTTGAGTACAACTCATAGTGACCTTATGAACAACAGATATGAACCCTGCACTGTCCTCTACCATCATCACAACCTCTGACACATTTGAGCCCATTACTTTTGTCACTGTGTCAATCAATTAGGTTGAGAATCTTCCACTCTTTCATCATCCCTCCACCTTCCCAACCATGATTTCCCTCCCCAATGAACATTTTCTCATAACAATATGCTCAAAGTAAGTGAGATGAAGCTTTGTCACATTTGTCACCACAGAACACTCTTGTTGCACCTTCTCAAAGACAAATCTGTTTGTACTCTTGGTAGTCCATGGGATAGTCAGTATTGGTCTCCAACACTGAGCTCAAAGGCATCAATTCTTCTTCTGTCATCCTTATTCATTGTTCAACCCTCATCAGCATAGTAAGTAATTTTAAAAAATAGCTTAAATTAAGCATAACTTAGTGTCACACCATTGTTCCTCACTAATTTGCAATCTTCTTGAGAAGGTTGGGGGATAGACAAAGAAAGGAAAACCATCAACCAAGTAGATTGACGATTACAACGTAAGAAATTAGACAGCAATCTGTTAAGTAGTAAGATAATGAGTAGTCAATGCTATCCTGTGCTGTTGTGGATAAGCTGACATGCTCTATTTGCATATTCCTGCCTATCAACATGATGAAGTTAGTAAATAGATAGGGAAGCCATTTTGAACAATAAACCCTTAACACTATGTTTTATGTGTACCATAGAGTCATACCTGACTCTCCAGAGGGTTTTTTAGACAGTTAATCGCATTGGAGGAGCTTGCCTATCCTTCTCCTGCAAAGCATCTGGTGACCTCGAACTATGTGCCTTTGGGATTGCAGCGTGGTTCCTTGCCCTTAGGCCACTGGAGCTGGAAGCAGGAGTGGCATCCACTTCCTAAACAATATGCCTCTGGAAAATCTAGGAACTTTGATAAATGGCAATAGTTATAGAAAGGCTTCAGACCTTTTTTGTTCATAGGATCGCTATGAGTCCTGCTTGATTCAATGGCAATCAACAACATCAAGAATAATGATGTCTGAGGACTAAGGTACGTCTGATTCAGGCCTTGGTCTTTCTGATTACTTGCTATGCACCTGAAAGCTGGACAATAAATAAGGATGACAGAAAAAGAATTGACAGCTTTGAGCTGTGGTGTTGGAGAAGAGCACTGAACATCCATGTATGGCCAAAAGAATAAACAGATATGTCTTGGAGAGGGTGCAGATAGAGTGCTCTTTGGAACTAGGAATGATGAGGCTTCACCTCAAATACTTTGGGCATGTTGCTAGGATGAGCTATTCCTTGGAGAAGGACATGACGCGAGGAAGGGTGGAGGGTCAGTGAAGAAGAGAAAGACCTTCACCCAGGTGGATTGATGTGGTAACTGCCACAGTAGGCTCAGGAAATGTGCATCAGGAAGTGTGAGGATGACACAGGATAGAACATGGTTCAAAGGGTTTCTCTGAGTTGTACTCTACTCGATGCACCTAACAACAACAACAAAGTAGGTACACAAGTTGACAACTTATCAAAACTAATATGCATTCTCTTATATAATTTCTGTGGGTCAGGAATCCAAAGAAACATAACTAAATCTTTATGATTCAAAATATCTCATTAAATTTCAGTTGACTTATAAGGTTGTCACTTAAAGACTTAACAGAGAAAGTAGGCTCATTTGTAATGACTTCTTGCTTGCTATAATTTTTTGTGAGCTATGAATAGAATGGCGTTCTTTACATAATCAGTAAAACACAAGCAAATGGCTTTCTAGTGTTCTCTCTTTGAGATAAGATACATCTACTCACAGAAGGTACAGTCAAAGTGCTCCTTGCAGGCAAAGGTGGTAAAACTTCATCTCACATACTTTGGGCCTGCTGCTACTCTTGGCTATTTCTTGGAGAGGGACTTCATGCTTGAGGAGATGGAGGGATCATGAAAGACAGGAAGACCTTCAACCAGATGGATTGGCAAAGTGACTGTGGCAATGGGATCAAGTGTGCCAGAGGCACAGAGTAAGATAGGGTTCAGATCTGTTGTTCTGTTGTTTATAGGATTTCTATGAGTAGTACTGCAAGGAACGTAACAACAACAACAACAATTAGCAATAATGCTAATGCTAACTCCTCTTCCCAATTCTCTTCTGAATCCAGTTTGGATATCTGGCAGTTCCCTGTTAATATTCTGTTTCACCAATTTTTTAAATAATCTTCAATATTTCAGTTGTGTGAGATATTAATGTTATTGTTAATACTTTCCACATTCTGTTCAATCACCTTTTTTTTTTTTGGAATAGACAAAAGTAAGGATTCCTCTACAGGTCTTGGCATGTTACTGCTGCTGTTCTGTGTCTTCAGTAACAACCTATAACTGAGCCTCCAGTGGGTTTTCAAATACAGTAAATTGCACAGAAGGAGATTTCCAATCCACCCATGGAGTGAAGAACTGGTGGATTCAAACCACATGCCTTTGGAATTGCTGTGCAGCTTCTTAACACTAGGCTACCAGATCAGAAACAAATGAATATGTTCAGTGGTCCACCTGTTTGTTGGTATTCTGTCAATTCCTAGAGCCTTATTTCTTGCCAGTGTCCCAGTATAGCTTATACTCACTCCTTCCATCAGTAGCATTGGTTCTTGATTATATGCTACTTCCTAAAATGGTTGAATCTGAAATTGCTTCAGTTTAATGACAGTGCATTCCACTCATCTTTATTTGATGCTTTCTACATCATTTAACATTTTGCCCATAGAATAAAAAAACATAACTTGAGACTTATCCCCTCCTTCAATTCTTTCCGCTTAAAAAATGACAAGTATTTTCTTCCTTTTTTTGTTTTATAACTCATGCTTTTGGACCTTGTGCTATAATGCATTGCTTTGGCACCCAGAATTTCTCTTTTAAATCTTCTTTTCAGATCTACTTCATAATTTCTTCCATTGACTTTATCACTTCTAGAACAAGGGTCAGAGTCTCTTCTGGCATTAATTTTGTTCTTTTTTTTTTAATATATCAGATTGATTACATCTGTGGAAAAAACCGCTGGAGAAACACAATATCAGCTGTGAAAA
>NW_006399758.1:23776729-23777968 GCF_000299155.1 Elephantulus edwardii | reverse complement strand
GGGTTTAGGGCTGTTGTACATAGATAGGGTCGCTGTGAATCGCAAACGACTCGACGGCACATAACAACGACAACAACAACATGTCAAACTTCTAAGCAAATAGTCAGCAATGGCAGCCACTTACTGCTGTTCAGGAGAAAGATGTGTTTGTTTCCTCTTATGAAGATCTACAGCCTAGGAAAACCAATGGAAATAGAAGCAGTTTTAGCATTTTGCAGTGACATTAAATTTGCTAATTTCTGTGTCATTTATCGTGATAGAAAAAGGTCTATAACATACATCACTGTAATGAACATTTTATTCGGATGTAACATTCAATAAATACATTAGTCCAATTTTAATTATAAACAACAGGATGCTTCTCAAACTAAGATATTCTTTACATGATCCAAGCAACATTTGATTATCTATTTTTAAACTGATAAAAAATGGCCATTTTTATACATTATACTACTTTCAAACAGCTTTGTTGAATATTTTAAGTACTTTGAGTTTAATTAGATATTGTGTGTTTTTAGCTAACTGAAAACAGGTAGGAAGCAGCCAACTAAACTGCTCTGCCAAACAGCAGGTGTCACCTCTAACTGCTTCTGAAAATATTTAATATATTCAGTTAATCAAATTCCTTAGTGAGTGATACAACTATATTCATTTTTTTACTCGTATTTTGCAGTAGAATTTATTTTCTATTTATTGTATTTCTTTTATATCCACTCCTATAATTGTTTGAGGTGTGTTGTGTTTTTTTTTTTTAATATTCTAGTAAATTCAAACTTATCCTTTCAACTCTAATAAACTGAGTGTTGCACTAGGTCATTTCCTGACTCCTGGTACCACACATACTAATTTTAAGCATCCTGAAATATTTTTTGGGAGGATATTTAATTTAACTCAAATGAACATAAGTTACACTATCTTGACATCCCTTAGGTGAAGTTATACATATAAATGTGAGTCTGAATGGGTTTTCTAGTGAGTGTATAAAACGATTTGAAACAAATTAAAGACATTATTAAAAAGTTCTAAGTTATATCTGTAGCAGTAAATACATGGATCAAAGACACATTACTAATTTTCTGTTTGCAAATCCAATTCAATAGACCTATTTAAGGAGTATATAATAATTATGTTGTTTTGTGTCACAGCATTTGAGTCTTCTCCAATAAACTATGTTGTTTAGTAGTCTGCACTTAATCTTGTATAATTTTGAACATATATTTCTAATATGTAAATATAATA
>NW_006399758.1:23773287-23776305 GCF_000299155.1 Elephantulus edwardii | reverse complement strand
TCTGACATACTTTGGACATGTTGCAAGGAAGGCCAGGTCCTTGGAGAGGTACCATGCTTGGGAGGATGGAGGGACAGCGCAGGAGGGAAAGACCCTCTAGGAAGTGGATTGATTCAGTGACTGGGGTAATCGGGATGGGTGTGTCAGAGGCAGTGCAATTAGCACAGGATAGAGCAGGGTTAGGGCTGTTGCACATAGGTTCGTTATGAATTGCAAGCGACTCAACGGCATATAACAACAACAAGATAACAGATATTTATAATATATAATATATACATCAAACCCAACAATCTTGAGTCAATTCTACCTAATAGTGATCCTGTAGGACAGAATAGAAATTGCCATAGATTTTCTAAGGCTGTAAATCTCTATAGAAGTAGAATGCCATATTTTATCCCTCAGAGCAGCTTAAAAAGTCTGCCTTCAGATCTTTCTGTTAGTGGTTGAGTGATTAACTAATATACCATACCAACTCCTTGTCCATATCTACACACACAGATATTTTTATCTTAATGATAGCATAGTGTTTATTATAATAGTTTAATTATTAGAAAATGCTATGAAAACTTTGTAGGCATTGTGGAATTTTTGTTTGTTTTCTGTTAGGTTTCCTAAAAAAAAAAATAATTGAATCAGTAAATAAATCAGTATAAGCCCTCCAGATAGTTTTAGTATAAATCCAAATAAGTAGAAAAGATACCTCATAAAGGCAATGACCCTCATCTTGTTAAAAGTTTGAAACTTCATCTTTTCTCTTACTAAGAATACATATCACAATATCAAGAAGAGGAACTATAATCCTTTAAAAGAATAATAATTCAGTTTTACCCCCACCCCAATGCCAGCTTCATTCTACAACCGTATAAACAAACTAAATTAAATAAAAAATTAAAAAGAAAACAAACCTTCCCCAATAAGGTCAAAGCATGACTTCCTCCTTCTACATCTTCAGAATGAGGAACCTCGTCTGGGAGCCCCCCTAATAAAGCTGTTTTTAAGCTTTCAAAAAAAAAGAATAATAATTGTTGAAGAATAAATCCCTGAAATAGGAAAGGGCAGGATATAAGGATTTATGGGAATGAGAACTACAGAGGGGAAGTGGGAAGAGTGCTATTACTTTGTGATATTGTAATTGATGCTGGAAAACACAATGCATATAAATATTTTAGTAGAAAAGAAACCCCTCAAGTTTGTTTGTTACCGTTAGTTCAAATCAAATACCTACGCACATTAAAACAAACAAACAAACAAACAAAAAACAACAAAACTTCTCCAACATGGTTGAAAGGAAACCCGCAGACTCAGGAAGAAAAATTGACAATGACATATCTTGTAATAGACTAGTACCTAAAATTTATAGAATACTCCAGCACCTCAAAAGGAAAAGGCAAACAACTCAATCAATAAATGGGCACAAGATAAAAATAGACTCTTTACCAAAGAAGAAATTTACATGACCAACAATCACAAGAAGTGTTCAAAATTCCTAGTTATCAGAGATATGCAAATCAAAGCAACAATAAAATATCATCTCACCCAATAACAACAGTGAAGTTCAACAGGGAACAAATAACAAATGCTGGTGAGAAAGTGGACTGATTGAAACACTCATTCTCTGCTGGTGGAAATATAAAATGGTACAACCATATGGAAGGTATTCCAATGTTTTTCAAAAAGTTGGAAATAGAAACATCATTTGACTCAACTATTCCACTACTGGGAATATACTCTAAAGAAATCAGAATATGGCACAAACAGATGTATGCACACCCATGTTTATTGCTGCATTATTATAATAATGACGAGATGGAGGCAGCCCAAATTCCCGTCAGTAAACAAATAGATAAAAAGCTGTGGTACATTCACAGTGGACTATTACACAGCATTAAAAAATAACTTGTAAAACAATACACAACATGGATGAGTCTGGAAGACATTATGTTGTGTGACATATCTCAGCTCCTAAAGGACAAATATTTCATAAGACTGTTATTATAAAATAGGGTTGACTTAGGGATGGGGGGACCAGGAAAAGAATGGATAGACAATGAATTTTGCATTGGAACAGATAAAGGAACAAATTATCCGGAAAAAAAAGTATGATTAGGCATTATGTATATGAAAACAATCTGGAAAAGAAACATATTACAACATGAATTGAGGGAGGGGGAAGGGAAGAGGAGAGAGGGAAATGTGCCTCAATGAATGAATGAAAACCCAAAATTTCTGTCAACCTACATTGAAATGACAATTTAAAAAATAATTAAAAACAAACAAACAAAAATGTTTTTAAAACATAATTGAACTAGATAATGCTAATCAACCAGCTTGAACAACTTTGAGAGATCATAATAGGAGATTCCATAAAAGAGCGGAGGAAAAATTCTGTGGTTCCAAGGGATTTTTTTGTTTAAAATGGCTTTCCTATTTATTGACTGACTATACTACGTGGATGAGCAGGGACATGCAATTGATCATGTTAGTCTATTCACAATGGAATTTTCCAGTCTCCCAATCAAATTGAAACTCTTCAGTGGCAGAAATTGGGAATCTCACCACCAGTGAAGCAGAAGCAGAGAAAGTGGTGCTTGAAAGATTCCTATGCCACTCAGATCAGGGCCTACAGGAGCAGCAGCGAAAGGAGAAATAAAAGAAAATTAGAGACCCAACATGAGACAGATTTACTCCAGGGACTGCTACCCTTTGGAACCAGTGTTGAGAGCCTTCACTGAAGATTGTTAGAAGACTTGAGGAGCCAGGGGATGGATATGCCTTAGTTGGCAGGACTGAGAGTTTTGTAGCACTGGTTTAAAGCTGCTGAAGGGCCTATGAGCATGCTTCAGAAGCTACCCTGACTGAGAACATGAATCCTGACAAATACCCCAATAAACCCTATAATCATGAGTAGGTTCTGTGTGGTCTGAGAGCTATTGCAATGGATTTTGGACCCCATAGAACAGTAGAATTGGTTTTGGAATTACATGAAAGAGATGTGGGAGAAAGGGAGACATGTCTGAC
>NW_006399758.1:23733730-23770792 GCF_000299155.1 Elephantulus edwardii | reverse complement strand
ATTTGCAAGATTTACCAAGTAAATTATTTTCATAATATCAAAATAAATGTTTTTAAAGTTATTATTACTACAATTTTGTAAGAACTTGGGGTTTTGGTTATTTCTTGAATATTATAGTTTTCATTTTGTTCGCACACACTACTCACAACAATACTCCAATTGTGGTGTTTATTAAGGGAGTAACAAGTTACAATTCAAATCAAAAACAGTAGAGATAAAAGTCCTCAATCAGAACTACTTCTCAAGTGTTCCCAAAAGCCCTCTGACCTCCATCCTTGAGGTTCTGGACCATTGTTACACAACTTTTTTGTAGGCTGAGTTTGAACATGTTTCATCAATACCATAGACCTAGCACCCACAGATGTCTGAAGAAGCACAAAAGTGCTGCTGGCTTGTGGAGAATGGAGTCATGTGGACTCCATCTGTTGAATTGGCCCATGTAGGGTACAAGACTGAGTGAAGAGGTCTGTTGGTCTGAAAAACAGGAAGAAGTATGGACTTCTAAGTTTGCAGCTGATGCTCATCTGGATCTACTAACTGATAACTGGATGTGAGCTGACCAGAATCCAAATAGATGAAGTTATTGTTTCATGCCATGAGCTAGAATTGATTGCTGCAACCTGATGAGGTGTTCTTGGCTGGACTTTGCTTATTAATGCCCGTGCTAAATGTTCTAACTAGAACAGAACAGTAGATTTCTCAGAGAAAGGTGCATCCTTGTTTCTTCAGTATGCTGGTTTGATTGGAAGGGGGTATATCAGAAATAGGCTATTTAAATTGGGGAGATTAAGACATAAGACATGAAGATACTGGTTCACAAACTTGCATAAATACAGTCCTTATTATGAATGTAAGGGGAAATTTGCTTCTTCGAAGTGTGAGGGTGATGCTTAGAAAAGCCAGGGAATGGTCTCTGACTGTCTAAGGTTTATCATTCAGATGTTTTTCTTAGTCAAAAATTAATTGTTTATTTTGTGTTGAAATAATTACTGTATTAAGGAGAGAGGATTAGGATGTGAGAAAAGTCCAACCGTACTGGAGGCTTATATAAGCTCACAGAACCTCAGCACTAATATTCTTTCTCTTGTGGAATACTCTTTTGCCTGAGACACAACATCCAGCTGCATCCAGCTTGGCCCATTCCTCACCAGTCTCTACACCACCAGCCTGCATCACCCACAGTAGCTATCCAGTTGAGTCACAACTGACAATATACAGGATCCTGGCCAATTATTCACCAGTTTCTGCAAAACCAGCATCCATGTTCACGTGAGTCATTTTCCCAATGGGTATAGATCTCTAGGAGACCTCCTAGTAAACCACCAAACCCAAGTGACTTAGAGGAACTATGGAACAGAACAAAAGAGGAGTTGTTGATGCCAAAATAAAAACTTATAAAGCATGTCAAGCATTTGGGACAAAAGTGATTTGACATTTTGTAAAAAAAAAATAAGATTTTAATGACAGTTTACAGAAAAGTTGATTTTCATTCTTTATTTCACATTTTCTTCCCTACTTCTTGCCCCCTCCCCCATTAACTTAAAAAAAAAATTCCTTATTGTGTAATTCCTCCCTCACTGTCTCCCAGACCACTTTGTGATGCACCTTTTATTCTGGACTATTTCATACAAATAATGCCTAATCATATATTCCTTTTAAACATTTCTTCATCTTTCCAATGTAATATTCATTATTTATCACCTCTTTTCTTAGTTTTTCCCCAACTCCCATGACAGTCCTATTTTATAACAATGGTATATGCAGTATTTGTCTTTTTGTGACTGAGATATTTCACACAGTATAATGTTCTTTTGGGTTACCCTTGTATAAAATTTTATGAGTTCCTTGTTTTTCAGGATTGCATAGCATTACATTAGGTGAATACACCATGGTTTTTCTATCCATTCATTTGTTGATGGGCATTTGGGTTGCTTCCATCTCTTTGCTATTGTGAATAATGCAGCAATAAATATGGGTGTGCATAAATCAGTTTGGGTGGCAGCTCTGGATTTTTTAGGGTATATTCTCAGTAGTGGAACTGCAGGGTCAAATGGCATTTCTATTTGCAATTTTTTGTGAAACCATCATACTGCCTTCCATAGTTGTTTCACCCTTTCAAACTCCAACCAGCAGTGAATAATGGTTCCAACCTTTCTACAACCTTACCAGCATTTGTTGTGTGCTGCTCTGTTGAATGTTACTATTGTTTCTGGGGTGAGATGATACCTCATATTTGGGTTTGAAGGATTTTTTTAATCTCTCTGAAAGCTAGGGATTTTGAACATTTCTTCATGTGTTTGCTTATCATCTTAATGTCTTCTTTGGTGAAGTGTCTATTCATATTCTGTGCCCATTTTGCGATTGGATTGTTTTCCTCTTTCTTCTTGAAGTGCTGTAGTATTTTATGAATTTTAGATATGAGTCCCTTATCAGACATGTCATAACCAAATATTTTTTCCCAATCTGTGGCTTTCTTTTTTACCATGTTGAGAAGTTTTTTTGATGTGCATGGGATTTGATTCTTAGAAGGTCTCATTCATCTGTTTTATTCTCTCCTAGTTGTAGGGTTTTCAAGATGATTGGAATACAATTCATATCATGGATTAAGGCTTCTAGAGATCTTCCAAGCTTTTCTGTGATGAGGTTTATAGTTCTTGGTTTAATTTCTATGTCCTTGATAGACTTTGAATTGGTTATTTGTATGGTGTGAGGTGTAGGTCCTGGTTGAGTTTTCTACAGATAGTTTTTTAGTTTTGCTGTACCATTTGTTTAAAAGGTTATAATTTCTCTACTTAACTGATTTCATCTCCTTGTCAACAATCAGTTGAACATATAACTTGACATTTTTTATAACTGGTCAGCTACTAATATCATCAGAAACAATTATAAAAACACCCTTCTTGAGATTAGATCAATTATAGGAACAGAATTTTCGAGCTCCAAAAATAAGGGAGGAAGCATTTTATGGGAGAAGCAAATAGATACCCCACTTTCTTGGTTTAAAAGAGACAAAGGTCACTTTCTATCATAGTCCTTTATTCCAACCTAGCTCTAAAAAAGTCAATAGAACATAGGACAGATTCTGAAATATTTTAATTTTTTAAAATATCTTTTTCAGTAAATTATAGTAATATGACAGGGGCATTGCTTGTTTAGAACATTACATTTTCCACTGTTAAACAAATATCTTCCTGGAAGGTGATAGCAGAAGACGTGTGGAGCTTCCAAAGACCTCCATCAGGGTCCCTTACCATCCATTGGTCCCAGTGTGGCTTAATTTAGACCTTAGGTCGAGTGCTGCTCTCTTTCACTCTTCTTTCCAGACAAGCAACTCAGAATATTTAAAATTAGGTAAATAAAGTAAAATAATAAAATATAAAATAAAATAAAATGAGGTCAGTGTTTGAGGGCCACCTCATGGTCAGTGTTTGAGATGTTTCTTCTTGAGGAAAAATAAGAAATTACCTTCCATAAAGATTTACAGCCTTGAAAACCCAAAAGAGGGCTGCCATGGGTTGGAAATGACTCAATAGAAATGCTCTTATCTTATTGATGGAGATACATTCCCCTTTTACTATAGAAGCTTAATCTACCACACTAATCTAAAGAAGGGAGGTCTGGTAGCTTAGCGGCAAGAAGTAGAGTTACAACCCTGAAGGCACGGAGTTCGAGGCCACCAACTGCTCTGTGGGAAAAAGATGAGCAGTCTCCTTCTGTGTGATCAGCTGTCCCTGGAAACCTGCTGGAGGGTCAACTCTGGGTCGGTTCTGACTGTATAGTGTACAATAGTAACAATCAAAAGAAATTTTTCTCTTCTTAGAGGACATCAGTTTTGTATAAATTTACATTGCCTGACAAAAAGTATTATGACATTCTTTCTACTGTCTGTCTGAACCAATTTAATTTCTACAGATTTATTTTCTCTTGGGAAATAATAGTAACCTTTTTAAGGATAAGATGTATGTTTCTCGTAAATATCTATTGAGAGCGCTTTGTGAATTGTTTTACATATGGTAGATGCTCCAAAGGTAGTTGCTGGTTTTACATTCTAATCCTATTGACTAAATAGAGACACAATTAATGAAGGAAAATTTTAGTTTCACTATACAAACACTTCTCACATGTGAAATCCTGTGTTTATTTAAGACTAGTTAAGTTTTGATAATATTTTTTCCTATACAAAATTGTTTCTTTTTAAATTTTTTTTATTATGGGTTCTTTTTGTCTTTTTTTAAATTAAGATTTTAATGAAAGTTTATAGGGAACTTGCATTTTCAGTCATTCATTGTTACACATTTTCCTCCATGCCCCCTTTCCCCCAGGTCACTTTTTTCTTTGGAAAAAAAATGTTTTCAATGTTATACCATACTTCATCCCAACTCTACACCCAGTCCACTTTACTATGCATCTCTTATTCTGGACTCTTGTCATGCTAATAATACCTAATTATATATTCCTTTTATACAGTTCTCTACCTCATTTGTATCAATATTGTATATATTATTTATCGCCTTTTCTTAGTTTCCTCCCAGCCACCATGTCAGTACTGTTTTATAACAGTTGGAGAATTCAGTATTTATCTTTTTGTGACTGAGATATTTCACTCAGCATATTGTCTTCCATGATCACCCATTTTGTATAATATTTCATGAGTTCTTTGTTTTTCAGGGCTGCACAATATTCCATTGTGTGATTATACCTCAGCTTCTCTATCCATTCAATTATTAATGGGCACTTGGGTTGTTTCCAACTCTTGGCTCTTTGAACAAAGCAACAACAAACATAGGTGTGCATATATCTGTTTTGGTGGTAGTTCTGGTTTCTTTAGGGTTTATTTCCAGTAGTGGAATTGCTGGGTCAATGGGAATTCTATTTCAGTAATATGAGAAAGCACCATACTGCCTTCCATAGTGGTTGCACAATTTTACACTCCCACCAACAGTGAATAAGTGTTCCAGTTTCTCCACAACTTCACCAGAATTTGTTATTTGCTGCTCTGTTGAATTTTGCTATTCTTACTGGGGTGAGATGATAATCTCATAGTTGTTTTTACGAAATTATTTCTGTAACAGTCTTCTAAAATATTGTTTCTATAAAAAACAAAAGTAACTGTTATATAAGTACATCTCAAAAATATAATAACAAAGATATATCATAATGAATTCTACTTTTTGAACCTCCTTTATAGTCTCGAGATACCTTTGTATCTACCTAAGTTTACTAAGATTTGTTGTTACTGACAATAATAATAATTTGCAATGGTGCTTCATGGTTTCTAGGGTGGAAAAAGAAAAGAAAATAATTTAACTAATTGTCAACACAAACCTAAGGAAAGCTGCTGTAAATCTCATTATGTAAAGGAATAAACTGAGATCTCATTTAAGTATGGTGTTTCTTAAAGCATTGAAAAAGAAATTTAAACAATATTCTCATCTAATTATTTCATTTACAGTTGAGAAAATCATAGACCTAATAGGTTAAATAACTTTTGCAAGGTCTAGTGTAGAATAAGCAGATACAAGAGAATTGAATTTCCTCAAGTCCAGTGATATTTAGACCACATTATGCTTTTATTTAATTAAGCACAATTCAAAATATGCATTGTTACCAAAAGCTATTTGAGATAGCATCCACCTGAAAATGAAGTAAATGTCAAAAGGACTTATAAGGCAGAAGGTTTTAATATCTTTTACTTCCTCCTCATTAAATAAGATAAATCTTGGTGGGAGGGTGTAGATATTTCTGAAGTAAGAGTGTTCAGTATACATCTAGATTCTTGAATAAATTTGATTTTATATTGACATTCAGGAAGTTTGTGTGGTAATGTATAGGCTTAAGTTTTAATCAATATGTTGCAAAATGTAAGAAATCTGACAAATAGAAAAAAGGACATAAGATATGTAAAACTGTGTCCAATATAGAATAGATGGAAACACGTTAGGATTTGGTTTCCAAAATATTTGGCAGTATTCCTTTGAAAACTGCAGCCGGACTGTGAATGATTTATACTGTTATTTTAAAAGTAGAATACTGTTGATAATATTTAATATTAACACTCTTGGTGTCCTAGATTCTGTAAGAAACAACTAAAATGAGCATTTTGTTTTCAGGACAGTTTCATTTGCATCTCATTGCACTTTTAACCTTCAATTTTTATTCTTTTAGAAGCTATTATAGGGATGGAAATCATACCTTATGTATTGTCAACAACACTTGAAGGATCATCAGAAAATCATCTGGCCTATTCTTAATCCAAAATATTACAACTTTGCATCATTTATAACCTGCAGTTACATATCTAATTTTTCAATGCCCTCAGTATGAAGATTAAATCAATAAAATAATGATAATGATAATGATAATAATAAACATTACTATTTCCTTAGTCCACTGATATAGAAATCAAGCTATGTCTTGTAAAGAATATAAAAATTATTGCATACAGTATTTTGTTTCACACATACAGTAAGTTAAAGATACAAATAAAAAAGTCAAGCTAACATTTTAATAAAGTAATATAGGAACAATTTTCAGATATTTGAGTTATTTTTATTTAATTGATTCAGATACTATGTGTCATTCAAGTTTGAGAGAATCTTGAACTATATCCTGGTACACAATATAAATTAAATGTACTCTTATTATAACTTGAAGCAATTTTTCTTGTCTTCGTCTAGTGTGGTTAAGCAGGATTGGAACTGGCAAGTTATATATTTTTTTTTAATTTCTTGATTCTTCTTGTTTTAAATATTACTCATGACTTTAAAGTCTCTTCTCAAAGTTTGCCTGTGGGTATCAGTTGAGTGTATGTTAAGACACTCTGTGTTTAATAATCGGTGTTTATTAATAATTAATTGTGCTTTAAAAATAATTCCATGATAAGTAAACTGTAACCTAGCAGAAAGAATATTTTGTATGTGCAATGTATCATACAACTCAGTCAAATTCATGGCATGCCCCCTTTATGATTTCTAAATCTGATTTATTTTTATCAAGGCTAGGTAGGCCTTTCCCAATCAAATATGCAGTAGTGTCTTGAAATAATATGTACTCTGACCCTGTAACTATATCTGGGTTTTTTTAAACAACTTGATTCAATTCTGTTCAAATATATTAACATTGTCATTTCAAATAACTCAGTTGACAGGGACAAAAAAGTTCACATGTCAATATGATTAGAAAAGAGGGTGAGGCCTTGGAATAAGTGAGCAAGTCATTTTAGAATTAATCAAGATAAAAGTGCGGCCACCTCATATTTTACCCAAACAGAAGCCCAGCGTCCATGCAATGTGTACTTTTCTCTGGTGTTATTACTGTTTCTCTTTGCACCATAGTTGACAGGTCATGCCTTTAATTAATCAGGTCTATTTCAAGACTGAACAATATTAGGTAGTGTGTGCTTTCGTGATTTGCTTTCTCTTGAACTCTAGATTTCTGAAAAAGGAATGGAAACAAGTATATTTTGGTAGGAAACAGATATTTTAAAAAATTACAATCTAAAAGAAAATACTACTTTGTGTCTAAATCATTATGTTAAATTGTCACCTATCTATTATCTAAAACAAATAGTATTGGAATGATCAGAAAGAATTTCCTTTGCAGGGAATAAAATGCCTATGGATTCAATAATGTATTCTATTCTGTTTATGTGACTATTTGATGTCAAAGAACTATTTTTCTTCTACTCCTCCAAATACTGTTACAACAGGAAATTATCACTATGTACTAAGACAACCAGACCTTCTGCAGTCAAAGAAATTGTTCATCTTTTTCTGTTAGAACGTGAATTCAAGGAAGTGAATTTGTGCAAACTGATGTCTTTCTCCAAACTTTCCTGAGATTCCAAAAAAAGGAGACAGCCTAGAACAAAACAAGAGACAAGTAAAATAAAGATGTATAGAGAAATAGTACTTCATACTCAGAAACTGATGTACTTTTACTCTTCTTTTGGGTTCTTTGAAGACCACTAACCAAATGCTTAGATAACATATAGCATAAATAAGGACATACTATGACAAACTTGAAATACGTTTTTTCCCCCTATTCAATCTCCTTAATGCTTTTAAATAGCTCTCAAAAATGGCAAGAGTTTTGAGGAATTTGAAGAATTTTTAAGTGAGACTACACCTAGACTCTGGTTGGAAATATTTGCTACACTGATGTCAATGTTCAGTAGAATACATACCTAAAGAACAATACCTAATGTCGTGTTATCTGCTTTTACTGTTTGCATTATTTCATTGATGATATTTCATAAAAACTTATTTAATAAACAATGAAACAAAAAATTATAAGATAAAGAAAATAATCATATACTCATAAGGCAGTATAGAAATGATACCAGGACACTGTGAAGAGAAACCTTGTTCATATAGCCATTTAATCTTTTTCCAGGTTTGAAAAGAAACTCAGAAACTGACCAATCTCCTTTGGACCCATATAGAAAATATTGTTATTTTCTTTGTGGGTATTTCTAACACTACAAAGCTGTAAATTTAAATGGGAGGAGAGTGTCCTCCATTTTACTTTTGATAATAATAATAATAATAATAATAATAATAATAATAATAAAATATTTATTTAAAATGTCAATTGTTTTTATGTACCGTCAAGTTGAAACCAATTCAGAGCTGACCATCCCAGGTTTTCAGAGGTAATAATAAATCACACGGAAGGAGACTGACCATCTTCTCAAAGGATATTGCCTTTCTCCTGGGTTGAAGCTGGTGGGTTTGAACTGCATACATTCAAGATGGCAGTACAACTCATTACCTATAAGTCATAAGAGTTGCCTATTGCCAATATCTCTAAGAACGAAACGTTCAAAGAAAACCAAAATTCATTGCAAAAGGTAACTTCTACCTTTTCACCTTTATGAAACCAGAATGAGTTCAGATTCATTTTATATGTATCCACATTTTGTTACAGAAACACAATATTATCTAAATTTTAATATATTCTTGTTAATGTTTCTCTTATCTGAGTGGTAATGTTTCTCTTATCTGAGTGGTTGGAGCCCTAAAAACGAGTTCTTTTAAGTTAAAAAATAAATAAATACCTTTGAGTATCGAGTACTATGTTGTTGTTATGTTCTGTCAAGTCATCTGAGACTCATAGCGACCCTATGTACAACAGCCCTAAACCCTGCTCTAACCTGTGCCAATCTTACTGTCTTTGATACATCTAACCCCAACATCCCAGTCACTGAATCAATCTATCTCATCAAGGTTCTTCCTCTCTTGTACTGTCCCTCCAACATTCCAAGCATGATATCCCTCTCCAAGGACTTGTAGGTCCTGCCTTGCAAAATGTCCAAAGTATGTCAGAAAAAGCTTCAGAATTCTTGCCTCCAAGGAACAGCCTGTTCTCACCCTCTCTAGGATGAATTTGTTTGTTCTCCTAGCAGTCCATGGTATGTGTACCATCTGTACCATAGCTCAAACACATCAATTCTCCTTCTATCATCCCTAGTCATGTCAAGCTTTCTGATGTGTAACAAGTAATTGCAAAGACTATGGCCTGGATCAGGCTAACCATAGTCTCCAGACTGACATCATTGCTCGTCAGTACTTTGGAGAGGTCTCTGACAGCAAACTTTCCCAGTGCAACTTGTCTTTTAATTTTCTGGCTGCTGGTTCCAAGAGTGTTGATTGTGGAGCCAAGCAAACGAAAGTTGTTAACAATCTCAATCTCTTCACCATCCATCCTGATGCTGCCTATTGGCCCAGTGGTTAGAATCTTTATTTTCTTGATGTTGAACTTCAGTCCATATTGAAGGCTGCAGTCCTTGACCTTCTGTAGTAAGTGCTTCAGGTCTCCCTCAGTTTCAGCAGAGTTGTGTTAGCTACATAACACAGATTGATGAATCTTCCTCCAATCCTAATGCCACATTTCTCCTCATAGAACCCAGCCTCCCAGATAATCTGTTCTGCATATAGGTTGAAATGGTATGGAGATAGGACACATCCCTGGTATACACCCTTCCCAATTTTGAACCATGTAGTGTTTCCTTGCTCTGTTCTGACGACTGCCTCCTGGTCCAAGTATAGGTTTTCCATAAGTATGATCAAGTGTTTTGGAATTCCCATTCTTCTGAGTTAGCCATAGTTTGTTGTTATCCACACAGTCAATTGCCTTTGTATAATCAGTGAAACACAGATAGACCTTCCTCTGTTACTCCCTGCTTTCAGCCAAGATCCATCTAACATTAGTTACAATATCTCTAGTACCATGGCCTCTTCTAAACCCAGCCTGCACTTCTTGCAGTTCTCCTATATAGGACTATATGTTGATATTAGCTGTTTGTGTTGGTGGAAAATGCTACATTTGTTACAAAAGTATTTTCATTGTTTAAATAAATGCTATTTACAAATATGAAAAACACTTTTCCATATTATTAGTAAATGCACTCCATTATAGTTCTTTAAAATTGTAGGGAGAAAAATATGAAAATAATACCTACTATAAACTTAAATTTTCCTGGGGCTTAAGCATTAACAATTAAAATTGGACTGATTTATATTCTTTTTATCTTTTATTTGTATTCTTCATAGGTCATATTACTATCTTACAGCATGAAAAATATATTTATGTGGGGGTGGGCTATAAATAAAAAAGCGAGAGGAACATCATATACTCATCAAGTGTGTTACATGTACAATTATTAATGGGAAATAGAAAAGAAGAAAAGTACTTGCTTTCAAGTGCGTAAAACTTACATACATGCAAAGTTCCATGTGTAGAGGAAATATTGCAATAGCTTGTCAGTATCATAAATCATCATTGGTAAAGCAATTAGCTCATGAGTCATTTCCTTGTGTTTTATTTGAAGAGGGCTTCAACTTTTAGTAGAAAGGATATATGACAACTGAGATCTAAAAAGAATTTTTTTTCTAACCGTGACCACATCTTACAAAGAGAACTAAATAAAATCTAAGAAGTCATCTTATTGCCTAGAAGTAAATTTCAGTGCCTCTTTTATCTCCCTGGATACATAGAAGGTTGCCATCAGTTACCTAAATAATTTCCACTGATACAAAAAAATATATATATTGGGTAGGAAAAATAAGACCAATTTGTTAATCAAATTATTTGATAGCAATTTTCATACTTCAGGAAATTAGTTCTTTTGTTTTCATTTGGTTCCTTTCAATAAAAACCTATTAGTAACATAATTTAACAGGAAAAATTAATCTTTGCTCTAACTAGATCATTTTGTAAGCAAGTGTTTGGAATCAGAGATTTAGATAATGTTAAGAATCATTATAAAATGCACACACACACCAAACACACAGAAACCCTTTCATCAAACCGAAAAGAAAAAAAAAAATACTAATCTAGTTTTCTATATGCTTCTTTGAGTGATTGTTCCCAACCACGTGCACTGAATGACTGTGCTGATTAAATTCTGTGATCTTTTCTCCACATTTAATTCATCTTGTCAGGTATGGAAGACCAATGACTTCATTTCAAAAGAAATAAAAGAAGGAAATTCAAGGCTCTTTTCTTTGACCTTTAGTTCTGAGAAAATACAAAAACACTGAAACTCGCCCATCTATGTGGTAAATGTATAGCTAATTTCTATTTTTTTGAAGGAAAATGAGGCCTTTTTTAAAGCTTTAAAATGAGGTTGAATTTGGAAACTGGGCAGTATTATCTTCTGCCTGAAACAACTGCTTGAGAAATGGTCTTGGATGTCTCTGTCAGATTCCCACACACAGCCTGTGAAGTTTCTCTAAGTCCAAGCTGGTTATCTCACAAATCTGTGCAAAGCTCCAGTGAATAATTTATACCAGGCATGAGGTGACAAGTTAAACACGCCCATTTTGTCTAAAATGCTATGAAGGCATCAAGTTGGAGCCAAGCTGTAGGGTGAGTGGAGCTGGGCTGATGGGAACCTGAGTATGTCTAGAAGAGAGGATGCTGCTGTAAAGAAAATGAAATGTAATGAGATACTCTTTCATGCATAATTCATAGGTGAAAACATGACTGCATAAAAAGGCATGGATTTTAACAAGGCAAGCCTGCAATCATGCACATTATCTTCCCAGAGGAACTTTACACAATATTGGTCAAAAAGGAGAGGATTCTGAATACCGGTACAAAATAAAGCTGACAGGTTTTCAAATGCTGCAGAATTTACTTTAATGTACAATGCCTGTAAAGAAACAATTTCTATTTACACCTACAAATTCTGCTTAGCCAAAAATTTACTTTAAAACATTTGCTATCGCCCATTTAAATTGAAGGGGGGAAAACCTGGAGAAAAATAGAAGATTCAAACTGATAAAAGTAAATAAAATGCAGAAGCTGTGTTTGCTGAATATTGTGACATTAGGTTAAATTGGACTTGGCAGGCATTTTCATTCATTTGGCACCAAAAATTTAGATAAAAATGTAGGCAAGGGATAGTTTTGAAAATGGTGAATTGTTAGCTATTGTCACTATGAAATTTAATTTGGTTGTGTTGCAAGAATAAATATTGTAATTCAGCTTTCAAGTCCAGCTTAGGGTCTAACACATACCTGATTTGAAATTGTGTTTTACATATGGATTTCTAAGCTGGAAATTTAAAGAATGGAATGCTGATTGAAGTTTATTATTATTTGTAACACTTAGTAGATCTTAACTTCAACACCCTCAACTCCAGATGGCACCTTATCTAGAAAGGTTTGGAGAGAGAAGTCGCTACTTTGAGAGGCCACATGTAAAGTATGCAAGGAGCACAGAGACCACAAAGAAAGGAGCCAAGATATCAGAAAAATGTGGTAGATGAAGCATTCTGCTGGTTTGTTTGTTTGGTTTACACGGGTATATCAATATTTGAAAGAAAAGTGAGATGGCTACAGGGAAGTGACTGTATCCTGTTACAGTCCGGTGACTTTGATATCTGTTTGAAAAGCATTAAGTCTCATAAATGGCGGGTGTATCAAAGTGGTTTCCACCACAGAACTGTTTGAAGCGCCATAGTACGAGATGTAGAAATGCTAAAAAGAATATCAGTTAGACATGACTCCAATGCTACACAATCTTATTTATTTAAGTATAATACACCATTTCCAACTTCACTTTCAATTTCTTTAAGTTTTGAAAGTATTAAGGCTAAGTAGACTTTATGAATTAGATGAAGAAAATTTTGAACATGGAAACTTACTTTTGAAGCCTGGTAGCAGAACAAGGTATAACCACGTCCAGAGCTATTTCAACAAGAAAAACCTTTCAATATTGTATGATTGTCATGCAGGTTCTACTGATAAATGCAGAGCTATCTGCAGGAAGCTTAAATAATCATTTTTATACTACCTTGAAATATTCTTTTTGTTTGTTTTACTGCTTTGATTATAACTGAGTTTGCAATTATTCCATATATCACTACACCCACAACTGTCAGATGATTACCATGATACGTTTGGGTTTATTTGATTATTTTTGTTTGTCTGCCACTAGATTGTCAACTCTTTAAAGGCCAAAAATGGTATCCTTCAACTCTGTAATTCCACTTCTGGCAATAGTCATCTGAAACAAAGTAAGTGATTTAATAACTTAAAAGGTGCTTAGAAAGAAAAAAAAAATTTAAACTTCTGTAACTATATTTTTGAAAGAAGGACTTGCATCCACTTCTTAAACAACATGCCTCTGGAAAATCTATGAACTTTGATAAATGTCACAGTTGTAGAGGTGCTTCAGTCCTTTTGTTCATAGATTCACTATGAGTTGTGCTCAACCTGAAGGCAATCAACAACAAAAACAGCAACAATTTTTATTTACTAGGGTACTATTCAACAGCAAAGTGCCTATGAGATCATCTGGATGCTAAAAGTGACTTTAATTGTCTTTTTTTAAAAAAGGAATAAAATTTCATTTTATAAGAAAAATTTGCCAACAACAAACTTCTAAAAGTACCTAGTCATTGTTGTTAAGATTTTTCACACAAGTATTTTCTCATTGACAGAATGTCTTTGAGCAATATGTTGCTACAATCATCTCTATAAATGGCACATTAGATGACTCTTTCACTGTATCCATGGCTTAATTCAAGAATTCTTGACATTTAGCATGAATGGTCTTTTATTTGCCTATTTGATAAAGCATTTAACCAAGCTATTGATTTCTTGCATCTTTCTGCCTGAAGGATTATGTGGAAGTCGACACATTTTGTTTCACTGCTCTCAGACATTCTGTTTCTTTCTGACTATATTTCTGGAGAAATCTGAAAACAATATCCTAGTTCAAATATTTTCCTTGCTTGAAATACGAATGTCAATCTAATGCTGAACTGTTTCAAAATCCTGGATCAGATGCTTAAATTTCTCAACTTCTTTTCTTCCTTCTGTAGCTTTATCATGTTCTAGTTGATAACAGAAAATAAACAGATCAGTAAATGCTAGACTCATGATTCAGTATTTCAGATCACACCTCATGTCTATTCCTGCTTCTTATTCAAACCTGGCATGACATACAGCATCCGTCTTGAAACGAAGAAGTCCCCACTTTCAAGCGTTCTTGACACTGTTTTACTTTAAAAGATATTTACAACCCACAATCCACTACTCCCTCTGTAGAACTAGAACAGCAGAAGATACTGCATGTTTTATAATCAGTAAAAGTGTGTCTTGGTGTTATATGATGTCACCATATATATCCAGTCTCTCTATATATTCAGTCTCTCTGAAGAGAAGCTCAGCTATGTGAAGAAAACACGCAATTAAGATTTTTTTAAAAGAAAGATTCATTAACAACCTGAAATATGTAGATGATACAGCTTGTTTGCTAAGAAAGAACACTTGAAACACTTGGCTGAAGTTGAATACCTACAATTGGCAGAGCATGCTATACCTTGGTATAAAGAAAACAAGAATTGTCACTACTGATTCAATAAGCAGCATCATGATAAGCAAAGAAAAAATAAAAGTTCTTAAGGATTTCATTTTATGTGGATTCACAACTAACTTCTATGGAAATAATAGTCCAGAAAACCAAAAAGCATATGGCATTGGGCATGTATGCCTCCAAGGATCTCTTTAGACTCAAGAGTAAAGATGTCACTTGGAGCACTAAGAACTGCTTGGCACAAACCATGGTATTTGGTAACCTCATCAGCATGTGGAAGCAGAACACTGAACAAAAAACCCTGAAGAATAAGAATTGATGAAGTCTTTTCACTGTGGTCTAAAAAGTATTGACTGCCAGAAGAGCAAAGAAATCATTATTTTAAGAAGTGCAGTAAGAAAATCCTTGAGGACAAGGAAGTAAAAATGGGCTTATCATCAGGAGCTAAACCGGGGAGAACATCATGCTTGTTAAAGCAGAAGCTCATAATAAAGAGGAAGACTCTCAATGAGATTGATTGATAAGGGGGGTACAATAAAGGATTGAAGGACAATAACAATTATGAGGATGGTACAACACATGTTTCTTTTTGTTGTATTTAAGGTTAATATGAGTTGAAAGCAACTCAAAGGCACCTAATAGCATTAACAACAAAAAGCAAAGGTTATATTACAGCTCAGTACATGAGATTTTTTTCCTCTCCAGTGTGTTCTTCTCTGTTCCCAACTTTTGCATTCCAGTCACCCATTATTATCAATGCATCTTGATTGCATGTTCAATAGATCTCTGACTGTAAAAGTTGGTAAAAATCTTCTATTTCTTCTTCCTTGGCTCTGGTTGTTGGTGCATGTATCTGAATGATAGTGTATTCGGTATTGACCAATTGATTGTTTTTGTTGTTGTTTATTGACGTCAAACACGACTCATAGCTACCCTATGAACAAAAGACCTGAACCCTTTCAATAACTACCAGTGTTTCTCTAAGTTCATAGAATTTCCAGAGGCATGTTGTTTAGGAAGTGGATGCCAGCTGGTTACACTTGGTTAATTCTAGAACAATTTTAAAACTCTAGTGATTACTTTGCTTTTCTTCCCTTTCTCCTTTCCTTCCCCTTTCCAGTCTCTTTCTCTGTTTCTCTTCTCTTTCTCTCTGTCTCTCAAAACTTTAAAAACTTAATTATATGAGGTGACTTATTCCTGTACATTTGGAATGTGACTGAGAACAGATAGTTCAGTATGACAACATTACATTTATTCCTGTCAGTGCTTGAAGGTGTGAACAGGTGATCATCATATGTTTCCTCTACCTGACAGATGTGATCTCTTCCACATCTTCCCTCCTGATCAGCACACTGCTGAGAGGTTTTATTTAAGGGTCAATTGTCAAGCTCGGAAAAGTTTTGTTTGCTTATACACCTGTGCACCAAAGGACGTTTTCCTATTGCCCCTGTCTGTTGGATGACTCTCTGACTTCTTTAGCACATATAAAAATGCAAATGCAAAGTGCTTGAAATTGGAATTGAAAAATAACATTATTAAGATTCCCTCTAGAGGTCATGTGAAAGAAATGGCTGCATTAGGAGGATGTGTCAATACACAGCTTTTGAACTGATGTATTTTTCTGTTTGCTTCTGTTTCTGTGTCCACATTGTCCACATTGAATATCCTACTTAATAATTTCTAGATTCCACACTTTATAAATGAACAGTAAATCTCATAAAAATGAGTCATGTAAATAGGATGATTCAGTCCCTAAACCAAATGGTCTGTTTTTTCCAGTAGCTCAAGTATAACCAGATTATATCTTCACCTGCTTACATTCCTTCAAAGCTCTAATGACACTTAGAACATAGGTCACTTTTGAAAGTCAGCCTGTCTCTCTCCATCTCTCATATCTTTTCCCTCCTGTTCTTTATCAGTCATTCTGACTTTGTCCCCACTGAAAAATATAATGATGTCTAGAGTTAAAGTGAGGAAGTTGCCTTTTTTTTTCAAGAAATGGATTTTTTTAGGGAAGTTTTAAGCTTGCAGAAAAAATTTTGCAGAAGTGCATAGGTTCTCTTGGTACTAGTGTCTTGCATTAATATGAGATTTGCTGCACAGGAACTAAAGTTGATGTATTGTTATTATTGACTAAAGTATTGGCTTAATATTAGGTGATCCGTTAGCTTCTCCTATGGATTATAGCAAACACATAATGGCAAGTGTCACCATTATAATATAGAGTGTAATTGTTTCACCTATTTATCCTGCACTACATTTCCCCTGAACCTCTGGAAACCACTGATCTTACCACTGTTAGAAAAAGTTTTGCCTTGTTTAGAATGTTGCATGGCTGGAATTACACAATGCAGACTTCCTCCATATTATCTTTGTACACATAGCAAAAATGTATTAAAAGTTACTCCATGTCTTATTGCAGTTTAGCTGCTGAGTGATACTCATTTCCTTGGATATAACACATCATGTTTATTTAGTTATCTGTTGGTTGACATCTCTGTTGCCTTTAATTTTGGACAATTATGACTAAAATTGCTATTAACATTCATGCATTGAATTTTTTGTAGACAAAAATTTTTCAATTTGTTTGCATAATCCCTAGAATAATGGTACTTAAAAAGTCAGATATCTCCCAAAGAGGTTCCTATTTTACACTGTCACTAGAAATAAACAAGAATTTGTGTGGCCCACACAATGTTAACATTTGATGTGGTCAGCATTTTTATTTTGTTCTTGTGGTGGTCTGGTGTCATCTAGTTGAGTATGACTCATAGAGACTCTATGAATAATGAATCTGAATCCTGACCTGTTGTCACAATTTCTGACATACTTCAGCCCATTGCAGTAGTTACTGTGCCAGTCCATGGTTGAGGGTCTCCCTCTCTTTCCCCATTCCAAGTATGATGTCCTTTTCCAGGGAATAGCCCTCTTAACAACATGGTATCTGAGACGAAGCTCTGCTATTTGCCTTTAATAAACACCCTGGCTATACTTTTTCCAAGATATAATTCTTTTTTTTCTTTTGCAACCATAAGATATTTAGTACTCTTCTCCAATGCCACATCTCAAAAATATCAATTCTTCTGTTAACCTTCTTCACTATCCGGCTCTAAGATGCATATTAATTGACTGAAAAGGCTATTGCTTAAAGCAGGTGTACCTTAGTTTTTAAACTTGCTTTATTGGTCCTCAGTAATTTGGAGAGATCTCTGATTTGCAAACTTTCACAATGCAATATGTCTCCTGAGATTTTACCTACTGATATACTAAGGATATAGATCCAACTAAGAATGTATCATTGACAATTTCAGTTTTTTCTCCATCTAGCATGATCTAAATGATTAGTGGTGATCAATTTTGTTTTCTTGATTTTGAGGTGTAATACATATTGAAGACTGTATTCTTCTGCAGCAAGTGTTTCATGTCACCCTAATTTTCAGCAAGCAGTTTTGTATTATCTGTATAACACGGGTTGTTAAAGAGACTTCTTCCAATCCTGATGCACATTGTTCTTTATAGAATTTAGATTTCTGAATCATTTTGAAGTCCAAACTATGGTTGAAGAAAATGAAAACTAATCTTCACGAATCAACATGATCTTGAGTCTATCTTTCCTTAATTTGAAAAGCATATTAATAACAGTTTTGAAGCATTGAACACCGGTGATCGAAGACTGGAAGTGTTGTCCGATGAGATAAAGGATATCATCCAAGAAGAGATCAAAGGATCATTACACAGATGAGAAAAATTAAACCATAATGGATATCAAAAGAGACTCTGAAAATTGCACTAGAGCATCAAAAAGCCAAAACAAAATAAAGGATGATGAAATAAAAGAGGTGAACAGGAGATTTCAAAGCACAACTTGAAAACGCAAGCCAAGTGTTGCATTCTTTGCTTGTATTATGCAGAGAACTTGAATTAGAGAACAAAATAAGGAAGAACTCATTCAATAATACTCAATCAGAAAGGATTAAAAAAATAAATTCAGGCCTTGAGTTTCAATGCTAAGAGATGCTTTGGACAAAAACTTGAGAAGTCCAGGAATCATTAAAAGAACACTGAGGAATACAGAGTCACTTTATCAAAATGAATTTGTTGACATTGAAAAATTTAAGGAAATATCATGTGAACAAGAGCCAAAGGTAATAAGAAAGAAGTTCAAGCTTTACTGAAGTTACAAGCAAAAAACAAGACTACAGGAATAAATAGGATACCAATCCATGTGTTCCAACCAGCAGATGTAGTCCAGGATGTGTTCATCAGTTTATGCCAGGAAATTTGAAGGACAAGTTGTCTGATTCACTAACTGAAAGAGATCCATATTTGTTCTTATTCCTAAGAAAGGTGATCCAACAAATGTGGGAGTTATCAAATAATATAATTAATATCACATGCAAGCAACTCATTGTTGAAGATCATAAGTAAAATACCTGGACTAGTGCTTTGACAGAGGTCTGCCAGAAGTTTAAGCTGGGTTTCAAAGAGGTTGTGACACAAAGGACATCATTGCTGATGGCAGATGAATACTGGCTGCAGCATGGAATTTCAGAAAAGCATCCATTTATATTGTATTGACTATGCAAAGACATTGTATAATAAGACTGTGTATCATAACAAATTATGGCTGACATGGAATGTATATTAATATAACTATTCTCTTTCATTAGTGTTTATATGGCCTGTATCAGGCGCACCTTAGTCTCCAGATTGACATTGTTGCTCTTCAGTACCTTGGAGAGTTCCCTAACCACAGACTTTCCCATCATAATACATCTTTTCAAAAGGCAAAGTAAATTATTATGATGAAATGTGTAAAGAGTTGGAGTCAGAAAATCAATGGGTCTGAACTCTCTCAGCATTTCTTCAGCTCAAGGAACTCAAGAACTAATTCAGTCCTTGAGCTGCAATACTTAAGCACATTTTGGGCAGAATATTAAATGATCCTGGAAGTATTAAAAGAAGATGGAAAGAATATACAGAGTCCATATAGCAAAAGGAATGGCAGACACAGAAGAATTTCATGAAACAAAATATGAGCAAGGGCCTATGGTGATGAAGGAAGAAGTTCAAACAGTTTTTAAAGAATTGGCTAAAAATAAGGTCCCAGTAATTGATGGTATGCCAAGTGACATATTTCAACTAACAGTTGATGCCCTAGATGTGCTCACTAAGTTGTGCCAAGAAATCTGGAGGACAACCACTTGGCCTACTGACTGGAAGAGATAAATATTTGTTCCCATTCTAAAGAAATGTGATCCAACAGAATGTGGAAATTATAGAACAATATCATTAATTTCACATGCAAAATTATGCTGAAGATTATCCAAAACCAACTGGAACAGCACATTGACAGAGAATTACCAGAAGGGCAGGCTGGGTTTAGAAGGTGTCGTGGTTCTAGGGATATTGTAGGTAATGTTAGATGGATCTTGGCTGAAAGCAGGGAGTACCAGAGGAATGTCTATCTGTGTTTCATTTATTATGCAAATGCATTTGACTGTGTGGATCACAACAAACTGTGGCTGACTCTGACAAGAATAAGAATCCCAGAACACTTGATCACTCTTATGCGAAACCAATACTTGGACCAGGAGGCAGTCATCAGAACAGAGCAAGGAAACACCGCATGGTTCAAAATTGGGAAGGGTGTATGCCAGGGATGTGGCCTATCTCCATACCTTTTCAATATTTATGCATAGCAGATTGTCTGGGAGGCTGGGCTCTATGAGGAGAAGTGTGGCGTCAGGATTGGAGGAAGACTCATCAACAATCTGCATTATGCAGATGACACAACCCAGCTTGCTGAAACTGAGGAGGGCCTGAAGTGCTTGCTGCAGAGGGTCAGGGACTGGAGCCTTCAGTTTGAATTGAGGCTCAATATCAGGAAAATAAAGATTCTCCCCACTGGGCCAATTGGCAGCATCATTGATGGTGATGAGATTGAAATTGTTCACAGCTTTAGTTTGCTTGGCTCCACAATCAACACTGTTGGCACCAGCAGCCAGGAAATTAAACAACGTATTGCGATGGGAAAGTCTGAGGTTAAAGACTCCTTGGCATAACTTTAATAAAATAATATAAAAATATGCATTGTTGACATGTCACTGAATTAAAAATAAATATCCTATCATATATTATCTTCTTTATGTGTTTTGGCATTTTGTCTAAAATTTTCTGCTTGTTTGGGTGATATATCTTTATCTGTTGTCTGTTTAGGTGCATGAGATGTGTGAGTTAAATTGAACCAAAAGATGAATGCTTCATATATTTTAATAAGTGATTTGACAACTTCTTAGAAACTAGGTTTTATTTATTTAGCTGCTTCCTTAGATCAAGAGCTTTATATTTCCTTGCTCGTATAATAATGCTTAAGAAATCTCTATTGGTATCTGTGAAGAAAAAAACCAAAGACAATGTTGATTACTCAATAATCCAGATTAAAAATGTACTAAATTAATGGAACTGAGAAATTGTAATCCTTTATAGTTATTGCATAGTTCTGAGTAGAACTATTTGGATCAATGGACCATCTTATGTTTTAAAAGAGCAGACTACTTGTTGGAAATCAAATAAGATGTTAAGAAACAATTTAGACATACAGTGAATATAAATCTTAGTCTTTTTCATTTATTTTTAAAGCATGTAATATAATGCAATAATAAAACTATTAGTACTTAGAATTTCTACAAAATTTTTCCAGAAAGTTTGTTGGGAAATGGAAAATGCTGTCACTCAACAGGGAGCTCTCGTGGCCTAGTGGATAAGGATTTGTTGTCAACCCAGGGACTTCTGCTTGTTGTTATGTGGTGTTGAGTTAACTGCAATCTATAGCAACTCTGTGAAGAATGTCTCTGAACCTTGCACTATTCTGTGTCATCCTTAAAATAGCCAATACACTTGAGCCCACTATTAAAGTCACTATGTCAATTCATTTTGTTGAAGGAAATCTATTTATGGAGTATTTGATATGCTGAATCTCTACTTTTCAAAGCATAATATCCTTCTCCAAGGAATGGCTGCTCCTGCCAATATGCCCAAAGCAAATAAAATGGAGTTTCACAATTCTTGCATCTGAGGAGTACCCTGGTTTTGCTTTTTCTAAGACAGATGTTTGTTCTCTTGTTGGAGCATGGGATATTCAACACTCTTCTTCAACACCCCAAGTCAAAGGCATCATCAATTATTCTTCTGTCACCCTTAGGTATTGTATCCTTCCAGATGCGTAGCAAGTTATTGAAGAAAACTTGACTTGTGCTACTGTACTTAAATTAAAGTTTTACTTTTTTACTGAGAAGCTGTTTGAACTAAAGAACGTACCTTGTCATTCTGGCTTGGAGCTAAACATGGACTCTCATGTGATTTTCTTTATTTTTGCCACCTCTAGCTTATTTCCATAATAAACTTCACAACTGTGAGTAAGGTCTGTAATTCAATTTGCAATGAACTTTGAATTCAGTGATTCATAGATGCAGGAACATGTGGATTGGCACCTATGACAATGTAGATATTCATTTAGTGCTATGGATATTATTGATGGAGACATTCATTCCCCTTTATGAAGTCACCCTCCACATAATTTAACTACAGCAGCACAAACTTCTGCTTTCCTCAATTATCCAGCATATTTACCTCAGAACAATTACAAGTTAGCTTTTAAATCATCCAGCAAGCAACTAAGACACCATCTCCAAGGTTTCTCTGGTTACATCTTGCCACATTTACTTTACAGAAGTACCACAGTTTCTTTCATCTTTTCTCCACTACTATTTCTCACAGTGTGGAAAGCTTTCTCTTATATTGATCTCACAGCTGTTGATGATATTCAAGAACATGCTCCTGCAGTTAAGGCAACTGAAGATCATGCCTCAAGCTAATGGAGGCTAACACAATGGATGTTGTTGAGTCAGAACCAACCCATACATGACCCTCTTGTGAGTTTTCAGAGGCAGTTAAGCTGATGGGAAGAGATCGTTCATCCTTAATATGAGTGCAAAAGCAGTGATAGCACAGTATTTCATTTTTAAAAATTATCCATATTTACAATATACTTTTTTATTCTTTATTATTGATGTCCAAGTTTTGTTATTTTAGAAAAATTTCAAATTGTGTTGTTTGTTATATTTTTCCTCTAAATTTTTTAAACTAGTTTCTAGAGTTTATAATGGACTATCTTTTATCTATTTTATAATTTTTATTCTTTTATTATTTCAAAATCTCCTTTGCTTAGGCTTGTTTTATCATTTTTAACTAAACATCTTAAATTTAATATCCAGTTGATTTAGTTTACTTTTTCATTTATATTTGGGATATCAGTAAAGGTACTTACGTGTCTCTTAAAACAGTTTTGGTTCATTCTCATGTTTTCAGGTGCATTGTTTTTATTTTAATTATTTCCTGAAGTATAAGTAATCCTATGGAATAGTAAAATTTCATGTATTTATTAAATAACTTTTTAAAATTAAAACTAATAACATCACATCTTATTACTTTGCTATTCTGATGATTTTCCTGTAATTAAAAAATAAGCAATTGATTCTGTGTTTTTTTTTTAAAAAAACAAACAAACCTGGTTTGTATTAGTGCCACTTAGTCTTTAAATAGACCTTGTTGCTCTTTAAAGCTTCAGAGATTCCCTGACAACAGATTCTTTCCAATGTGACTCTTGATTTCTTGACTGCTGGTACCAAGAATGTTGATTGTTGTTCCAAGGAAGGTGAGATAATTGGCAACTTTAATTTTTTTCATCATAATGTTGTCTGTTGGCTGAAGATTTTGTTTCCTTGTTGTTGAGATATAATCCGTATTGAAGATTCTAGGAAGCTCAAATTCACAAGCTACTCCATTGGACAAAGATGGGCTGTCTGCTCTCCTGTGATTTATAAACTCTGAAATCTTGCAAAAGTGTCAGCTATGAGTCAGTTCTGACTCCATGGCAATAAATAACAACAGCAAAAGTGTCCAGACATAAAGAGCTTTTCACATAGCATACTAAATAGTAGAAAAATGTAAAATTTTATCCCCAACCTCAAAATGTTTACCAATAGTTAGATGAATGAATATACTGTGGTATATTAAGATAACGAAATTCTAATTGGCAATGTTCTTTAATCCATGCAGAAATTATTGATCAATATCATTAATATCACAAACAAGCAAAATCTTGATGAAATTTGTTGAAAAATTACCAGAGCACTACTTAGACTTGGAACTGTTAGAAATCCAAGCTGGATTCAGAAAACAATAATGTTGCTGATGTTAGATGTTTTGGATGATTACTTAAAACAGAGATTAGCAGAAAGATGTTTCTTTGTTTTTATTGACTAGGCAAAGATTACTGATTGTGTGGATTATAAGACTGGGAAGAATAGGAATTCCCGAGCACTTACTTGTGCTCATGTGAATCTATACATGAACCTAGAAGCAGTTATTGTAATTAAATGAGGGAATATCACATGGTTTAAAAAGAAATACATGGATCAAGAAAGTATCCTATTACAATACCTATCCAATTTGTATGTTGAACAAATAATCCAATAAGTTATATGACAAAATAATGTGCCATCAGGATTGGAGGAAGACTACATAACAGCCTGTTATGTAGATACTACTATTTCCTTGCTGAAAGTGAAGAGGGCTTGAAGCACTTACTAAGATCAAAGATTGCAGTCTTCCAGTGGGTTACACTTCAGCATCAATAAAACAACATGTTAAGTGGAGGGAAAACTGAAGGTTGTCAATGATTTCATTGTATTTGGTTACACAATCAACACTAATGGAAGTAGAATTAAGAGATCAAAAGATATATTGAATTGGCAAATCAGCTGCAAATCACCTTTTGAAAGTACTAAACAGCAAAGACAACAGTTTGAAGACTATGGTGTGCCTGACTAAAGTCATGTTTTGAGGTCCTTGTTCCAATTGCTTCATTATTGTTGTTCTTATATGCTGTCAAGTTGGCTGCCACTCCTAGTGACTCTGTGTACAACAGCTCTGAACTCTGTTCTATCCTGAATCAAACTTATTGTCTCTGACACACCTACCTCCTTTACTTCAGTCACTGAGTCAATCCATCTCATTGAGGGCCTTCCTTTTTTGCACTCTCCCTCCACCCTCGTAATCATAATGTCCGTCTCCAGGGACTGGGGCCTCCTTGCGCATTCCCATAGTATGTCAGAGGGAACTACAGAATCCTTGCCTTAAAGGAGTAGCCTGGTTTCACCCTTTCCGGGGCAAACTTCTTTGTTCTTTTAGCAGTCCACCATATATTCAATCCTTTTCTCCAGCACCACAACTCAAAGGCATCAATTCTCCTTCTATAACCTCTAGTCATTGTCCAGATTTCTGATGCATAGCACATAATTGTGAAGACCATGGTCTAGATCAGGTGCACCTTGGTCTCTAGACTGAAATTGTTGCTCTTCAGTACTCTGGAGATGTCCCTGACAGCAGTGAAAACGAAAATAATGAATAAAGAAGATATTAAAAAAAGCTCCATTCCTTTGAATTGTAGTATTGGTTAAAAGTGTTGAATGTACTCTGATGAACTTCCAAAAGAACAGACAAGTCTGTCTTACAAGAAGGGCAGCCAAAGTACTCTTTAGAAACAATGATATTTGAGATTTGATCTCACATAGTTTGAGTATGTTGTCTGGAAGACCAGCCATTTGAAAAGGATTTAAGACTTGGAACTGTAGGACATCAGTGAAAGAGGAAGATCTTCAACTATACAGATTGACAGTGTGAGTATAATAAGATTTAAGCACATAGAGATCATTAGGATGGCACAGGATTGGACAAGTTTTCTAATTGTTATTTGTAAAACCACGATGAGTCTGAGTCAACTCAGTGGACTAATTAACTTACACTTTAGTTTATTTCTTCAGTATATAAACTAGGATGTATAGAATCTCGTGACTTATAAAATGACAATTCTAATTTTTATATTGTGGTATTTCAGTCACTCATGAAATTAGCTTAGTGAATTGTTATTGTTTTTGTTGTTCGGTGTTGTGGAGTTGACCTGACTCATAGTAATCCTACAATGTCATTATAGGTAGATGCTGTCGAGTTAGGTATACCATTGATAGTGACCCACTGAACAATAGATCTGAACTCTGTCTTATCTTCTGCCATCCTTACAAATCTCTGACACACTCAAAACCATTGCTGCAGTCACTAGGTCAATCCACCAGATCCCTCCACTTTTCCTAGTGTGATGTCCCATTTCAAGAAATAGCCTCTTCTAGGAACATCCCCGAAGTGTGTGAGATGAAGCTTCACCATCTTTGCCTCCAAGGATCACTCTGGCTGCACCTTTCCGTAGACATATTTGTTTGTTCTGTTGGCAGTCCATGGGATATTCGGGACTTTTCTCAAGCATAACTCAAAGGCATCAATTATTCTTCTGTCATCCTTGTTATTGTCCAGCTCTCAACAGCATACCAAGTGGTTGAAAAGACTGTACCCTGCCTGAATCAGGTGCACCTGACAGTTACTTATTTATAATATACTACAACACTGCTCACTCCTACATGTCTTTGTTATCAATGCTGTATTCGAAGTCATTGGTATAGACATTACATCGATTTGTCTAGTTGAGAGTCTTCCTCTCTATCACTGACTCCCCCTATATTTCATGTATTATATCCTTCTCTAGGGTCTGATATCTTCTGATAAGCTCTTCAAAGTATAAAATAGGAAAACTCATCATACTTGAGCTTCTCTTTAATAAACATTTAAAATAAGTATAATATTTGATTTAGAGCCAAAAACAATGTCAAAGTTTTCTTATTGCATTACACAAACATTTTAAAAGTGGAAATTAGGACAATATCTATATAACATTTATAATGATTTCTTTTCCATTCAGTTTTGTTCTCATTAGACACTATTTTTATTTTCTTTTACTTTAATTTATTCTGATTGAAAGTATTCATATTCCAGGTCTTGACTATATTAGGATATAATCAGAAAAAAAGATCTCATTATAAACTCTGACCAGCTATGACATTTAAAAATTGAATCATCAAAACTATCATGAGTGCAATTAAAATACCTGAAAGTGTATGACTAAGGTGGCTACCTAGGCAAAGTAGTATGGGTCTTCTACTATTTCAGGTTCATAACAAGCACTCATTGCACTAAAATCTATTCAATCTATTACTGGAAGATTTTTTTCCCCAGTTCGAAAATTGATAGGAATGGATGACTACTGTCTCTATTACAGGTTGAGAAACTAATATATTTGCCTAAGTGCATGAAAATCAGGTACATACAAAGTATAATGAAAAAGAATATGATAAAGCTTTTAAATGAAGAAATAGATATGTAAATAGCTCAGCATTTTAAAAACAAGATTATCAGACTAGTTTCAAGTATAATTACTGAAGAAATTTGGCCTCTGGAGGTGTTTATCTTTAAAAATTCAGCAAATTATGCCATCATATATACACCAGATACTGTTATTGTTTTATTAAAAATTGGAAAACACTTCGGCTATGTGCCTTTCCTACATAACATATCATGTTAACATGAAACCACTATTTAAAATACTCTATGGTTATTTGGAAGAAAGACACTATTATAAATATCTTCTATCTATTTTAATTTGAATGTATAATTAATACATGTAAAGGTGAAATTCTGTTTATACAATCCTTCTCCAGATTATCATCGAGTACTACATCTGTTTGTTAGTTATAACAGATATATTAAACAGTAAAGAAGAGAAATGTCAAACCATCTTGTTTATAATATAATGTTGAAAATAATTCAGAGGAGTAAATGCCAGTGTTTAAAGTCTGAAAGCTAAAATAAATATTTCAAAATAGCTCTATCTTTGTGCTATTGCCAAATGTACTTCAGCCTCACTCATTCACCATTTAATTCTCTGTTCAGAAATAAAGAATTTCCTGTAGAATTCCTTAAGAAAACAAAAATTTATACCTCTGTACTGATGATAGGCAAAATCATGATAGATGGAGAAAAGATTGAAATTGCCAATGACATATTAGTTGGATTCATAACTAACACCCTTGATACCAGCAGTCAGGAAATCAGGAGACATTCTGCATTGGGGAAGTCTGTAGTCAAGGATCTCCCCAAATAGTCCAAGACCAATGCTATCAGTTGGAGGACTAAGGTGTGCCTGATTCAGGCAATGGTCTTTTCAACCACTTGCTGTGCAGCTGAGAGTTGGACAATGAATAGGACGACAGAAGGAAAATTGATGACTTTGAGTTGTGGTGTTGGAGAAGAGTACTGAATATTCCATGGATTGTCAAAAGAACAGACAATCATGTCTTGGAGAATGTGCAGTTAGAGTGCTCCCTGGTGAAGAGGATGGCAAAGCTTCATCTCACATACTTCAAACATGTTCCTAGGAGAAGGTCATTCCTTGGAGAGAGACATTATGTTCAGAAAGGTGGAGGGATGGTAAAAGAGAGGAAGAGTCTCAACCAGGTGGATTGACACAGTGAATGCAGCAAAGGACTCAAGGATGTCAGAGATTGTGAAAGTGGCATAGAATAAGACAGGGCTCAGACCTTTTATTCATAAGGTTGCTATGAGTTATACTCTACTCAACAGCACATAACCACAACAGCAACCTACATTTAGTATTCATTATAATTTCTGGGGATATTAATTCATAGATCATTATTATTGAATGAGATTGAGGTGTCCTGAAAAAAATAAGTTCTTTAATTTTTTTTTTTAAAGTGCATAGGGACCTTGGAAGAGCTCTGGTGGCCTGGTGTTAAAAAGCTCTGCTGCAAACCCAAAAGAACATGATTCTAATCCGCCTACTGCTTTGTGGGACAAAGATGGACAATTTCATCCCATAAGATTTACTGCCTCTAAAAACCCTTTGAATGGTCAGCCATGAGTGGGCTCTGACTTGACAGCACACAACAACAATAACAGGAATCTTGGGTTTGTCATGTTTGAGCACAGGGATGTGAATTTTGATTTAAGGGAATTCAAGGTGGCCTATTAAAAAAAGTCTTCAGCATTAAAATACTTTGGTACTCCATTTTGTTATAATATATATGTAGTTATAAATATATGTGTATATATCATATAATATTGCATACATACATATTTTTAGTTTTGTAGCAACCGTATGAATGATAAATTTAAAACTTGCGATCCTCATCATCTTTAATATACTTGAAAGCCTTCTTATAGTCATTGTGTCAATCTATCTGTCTATTGTGAACTGATTCTTAAGTTAATGGGGATTATATACTTTTCTAGTACAAAAATATATTAAATTTAATAACAATTATCAGTCACTAAATTATAAAAATAGTATATATTTTATAAATGCACATATAATCAGGGAGCTTTATGCCTTACAAAGAAGAGAAGAGAGAAGAGAAAAAATACAGAAAAATAGATATATAGGTAAATATTTTTCATACTTTAATATTTTAATTTTACATTGTCATCAATCAAAACTGACAGGTTATCAGAGGCTGCAAATCACTATGAAAGAGGTAACTAATCTTTCTTTCACAAGGCACTGCTGGTGGATTAGTATCTGCAACCTTTGGTTTGGATGACTTAGTAGTAAGAAGATGTGATGCCAGTCCAAACGCCAACAATTCAAATCCGTCAGTTGCAACATGGAAGAAAAATGGGCAATCATTTCCAATGTAATTTATTGCCTCTGAAATTCCCTTGGAAAGGCAGTTATGAGTTACAAGTCAATGGTACATAACAGCAAATAGTAATATTTTAATAAAATGTATACAGAATAAATATATTCTGGAAACAATAAATACAAGCTCTATTAGTTATGGGAAGCCAAATTTTATATTAAATATTTGTAAAAAACAGACTACTACTTCAGGTTATGATGGAGGCTGAGATCAGCTGGAATTAATCCTGAGGTACTAAGGTAATCCTTAAGTGTTTACAGGATTTTTTTCATTGCCCCTCCCTCTTGAGTCAAGCAGAAGGTTTTCAATAGAGAAAGCTTAGCTTCACCTGTACTGGATTCTCTTTGTGATTTACTTCCTGGCAATTTTCAATAAAGTCAAGAAAGCTGGAATCGGCAGGCAGTTCCTTTCAGTTGATTGAGAACTGTTTGTCTCCTGCTTTACGTCTGTTTTTCTTCTACATTCTTGGTGTTCTGTCTCATTATTAATACTTATAAAAATACTTTGCATTTGGTCTGCAACATTTTGGTGCCCCAAAAGGGACTCTTCTTTGGACCAGGTGGTGTTTTTTCTTTGGACAAGGTGGTGATTTTTCTTTGGATAAGGTGGTGGTCTGTTTGTCTTCGAGAAGACACCAGGAACTGAAAGAGAATTAGCTCAGGGTAAGTGAAACTTTTGGAAAAACTAAAGACAAGGTCATGAGAAAATCCCCACACTTTGGAAGTCCAGGTTAGAAATAAATTTCATGAGGATTGGAGCTCTGGAGGCTTAGTGGCAAGGAGCTGCACCTACAATCCCAGATGCTCTGCCGGGAAAAGGAGGGACAATCTCCTCCTGTACCAGTCAGATCTGATTTGACGGTACACTCACACACACACACACAAAAAAAAAAAAAAAAAATCATGAGGATTCTCTAACACCTTGAAGGATAAAGTCAAGGGAAGAATTAGAGAAAACTTCATGAGGACTATACCACATCCTCTGAAAAGAGATTAAAAATTCAGAGGTAGAATTGATAAAGAGTTATGGGGGACGCCCCATCCTCTGAAGTTCAATATATTTCTCACTTAAAGAATTACTTAAAAGCTCAGGAGTAAAATAAAGAGAACTTGGGGTTATCCTTATATTCCTCCCGGTCAGTTGCTTCCTTTACCTTTCTTAGAGAATGGATACGTTGGAGACAGTGTTAAGAAGAGCAAAGGTAAGTTTTTTTAATACTTCCTATGGAAGCGTCATTGATTGGGGCCTTCTTGGTTCCGCTAGTCAGCACAGAAACACCAAAAATATTAAGTTACTGTAAGAGAGGCAATGGATTTATAACTGCTCATGCTAATCACACTATATCATGGCATGGAGGAGCAGTAGTGGAACTGTATCTACATATACAGTATTTTTCTTAATGAAAAACATTTAGGGAATTAGAAACTGTATTAAAACATGTATCTCTTCGGATTGGAAATTATTAGTACAATCATACTGATAATTTTGCTAGACTTAAACTTAAAATATTATATTGTTTGAAATTATTTATTATATATTTGTTTAAATTTTCCCCTCTTTTAACAAGAGGGAAGAGAAAAGACCAGAGATTAGACAAAATTATTGGGCAATTATTGCTACCAGTTTAGGGCTTGTGTCAGGAAAAGAAAGTCTTGCTCATGAACTGTGCCACCCAAGCGTAAAAAGGTCAGAATTGCTTCCACTGTTGAAAGCTGGGCCACTTTAGTAGACAGTGTCCCCACTGGTAAGCAAGGGGGTAAAGAGAAAGTTTCCACTTACTCGCTTTAAGAGTGGATCTTAAGGACACTTGGCCAAGGGCAGCCCGCATCAGGTCCTCATGGCCGACAAAGGACTAACAAGTCCCAGCTCCCAGTTGGAAACAAGGGAGGACTCTTCAACAATCCAGGTCCTCCCAGAAGAGCCGTGGGTGAGTATTGATGTTTCTGGTAAGTGTATCCATTTTCTCCTGGACACAGGATCCTATTATTCGGTCCTATAAGCCTTCTCAGGTCCAATCTCTTCCCAATATTCCTTAGTTGTTGGAATTGATGGAAAACCTTATAAGCAGTTGTTGGCTCCATCTTTGACTTGCATGTAGACTTACTACCTGTAAAACAACCCAGTGGTAAATGGAAACTAGTCCAGGACTTAAGAACAATAAATGACACAGTTGTGCTTTTATATTCTGTGGTTCCTAAACTCTTTTACTATAATACACAACAAAGTATCAGCCAATAAGACTAATTTTATGAATTATCTTCCCTCTGTGACTTGGTTTGTGCCACTGCTAAAACCTTTAGTTGGAATATTATTGCTTTTAATTTTTGACTTGTGTGTTTTTAACTTGTTAGTTATTTTTAGGTTGCAAGAGTTTCATGCTGTATCTCTGAGGATATGAACCTGTATCCCTAAGCACAATTGATAATAGTGCATCTATATTCCAAAATTAACTGCCAAAATAGTCGACGTGTATCCTATTGCCAAAGGGGCCCCTTAGAGTAGTGAGAGAGGATCTTCACCCTGAGACCTACAGTGCCCTTTCCCAGCAGGAAGTAGTTAAGAGAATACGCCATCCCCTTTTCCTTATGAATCAGGGTGAAGTCTCTCTCAGGAAGGAGCGATAGGGAATGGCAAAGGACATACTGGCAAAAGGAGATTAATTAGAACTGGTTTTGACAAGGACTGTGGCAATATAACAATAGAAACAGACTCTAAAGGAATAGTTCACCTGAATCCTTTTGATCATATGGAGATTTTTGGAGGTTTTTTAAATTTAATTTTATTATGCTTGATTTGTTCTGTTTGTTTATATATGAAAGATGGAGAGAACAAAGACAGGCAAGAATGAATCAATGAAGAGAAGATAATAACACAGATAATTATGATAAAAACAAAAGAGGAGAAATATGGGAAGCCAAATTTTACATTAAATATTTGTACAAACAGACTACTTCAGGTTATGAGGGAGGCTGATATCAGCTGGAATTAATCCTGAGGCACTAAGGCAATACTTAAGCATTTACAGTATTTTTTCATTGCCCCTCCCTCCTGAGTCAAGCAGAAGGTTTTCAATAGAGAAAGCTTAGCTTCACCTGTATTGGATTCTCCTTGTGATTTACTTCCTGGCAGTTTTCAGTAAAGTCAGGAAAACTGGAAGAGGCAGGAAGTTCCCTTCAGTTGATTGAGAACTTCTCCTACATTCTTGGTGTTCTGTCTCATTATTAATACTCATAAAAATACTTTGCCCTTGGTATGCAACAATTAGTAATGTTTTATTGGTAAATAACCTTTAGAAATTCTTATTTCTTATAGCCATATACCATATATATATAGTTCATAGATATCACAGAGGAAGCTCTCATGACCTAATGGTAAGGAGTTGTGCTAGCAATGCATATTCACATTTGCTTGCAAGGGAAATATGAATAATTTCCTTTTTGTAATTTACAACTTCACAGAACCTGCAAAAGGGTAAGCTATGAGTAGGTTCATTCTAACTTGATGATGATAATTTTGAAAATTTAAAATAAGTTTTCATAACTCCAGAGAATATCTGATTTTATATAAGCATTGCTTTTTCTGCTGATATTTAATCAAGATTTTACTGGAAAAGGAGCTTTTGTAACAAAACACAATAAAACCTTATAGCATTAAATCGATGTTGTTTCAATGTATCATTGAATTAGAGTTAACTACAGCTCACCCTACAACTGTTTTTGAGAGGAAGTAAATTGTATGGAAGGAAGTTTCCCAAGAGTAACTGGTGAATTCAAACTTTTCCCCCTTTAGGTTGACAACACAACTCCTTACTACTAGGCCACCAAATCTCCCTTAGTATTGCATTAATCATATAATATCACATAACTCTAATAGTTTATAATAAGTAAACCACCTCCTCCTATGCAATTTACAACCTCTGAAAACCCAGCGGAGAATCAGTCATAAGTTCTAAATCATAGGTACATAACAACACAAAGATGTGTATTACAGATGAGATGTTCAGACAATTATTCTAGTAGATGTTATGTAACAAGTTCTATCAGAAAAGCAGTTGTCTCAACAGAACAAGGGGACTTTGAATGGCTTAAAATCAGGAATGATGTGTTTCAGGCTTGAATCAATTTTCCATTTCTATTTAAAGTGTATGCTGAGAAAATAATTTTAAAAAGTGTACAGAAACTCATTTAACAACCTGCGCTATAAAAAAAATAAGACTTGAAGGACTTACAAAAGAAGAGAAAAATCTACAGCCTTTAATAGGGGTTACATCTCAACATCGATCTAACAAAATGCACCACTTAAAAAAACACACCACAAAATCCTTCATGATACATAGAAAAAAAGTTTGAGGTTGTCAATGATTTAATTTTATTTGAATCAACAATCAACAACGAGGGTAGTAGTTGTTGTGTGCTGTTGTAAAAAGAATAAGGACCACATGGGGACAGCCATATCTGACCTTTATCAACTTCACAAAGTGGTACACTCTCTGTCTATAACATCAACACCACAAAGCCAATTAGAATGAGGTCAAACATATCTTTCAAACTTTTGTACATTTTTCTACTCATTTCATATCAATCTCACTGCTTTATTTGGTCCAGAAATCAATGTGATAGCTCACAGACCACTCAGAACCACATTAGCAAAGTTAAAAGGTTATAATCCAGGTTAATAGCAGAATACAGTCTCTCAATCAGGACATTTTATGAAATGTTCTCACTGGTACCTCATCCTTTAGCTTCACAATTTTAGATCAATGTTAGAAAGTTCTTAGTCTTCCCAATATTGGATCCACCTTCCTAGTTATCCAACAAAAGTTCTTAGCTCTGAGTCTGTCCATTAGTGGTAGCAATCCCAAGCTAACTCCCATCTATTTCTTATCTGCTGCAGTAGGGGTAACTGGAGTAAGTTCACAAATATATATTGTAAGGCAAAAATCAACTTTTCATATATGAAAGTTAATGGCTAGAAAAGCCAGAGGGGTGATCTGTAGATTATCTTTCAATATTTTCCTAAACATTGTTTCACTTCGCCATGGATGTGGCAGAAATACATGAATAGAATGGCTCCAGCAGTAGAATTAGACTTTCTCCACCATCAAAAAAGAAACAAGAGGATGTTCCATGTCCTTCAGGCCCAGAAATTAATGTTTCAACTATACCTACAGCAGCAGCAGCTGTAGCTGAACCAGAGAACTAACATAAGATGGAGTTATCTTAGGACTGCTACCTGCCGAGAGTCTTTGCCTGAGTTTATTGTACAACTTGGGGGTAGGGAGGAACCCAAAATTGTCAAGACTGACAACTATATGTAACACTGGCCTTAAACTGTAAGGTCCAAGGTTAAGACACTTGAGAGCACATTTTTTACTCTTTCCTGACTGAATTCTACTATTAGCTTAGATTATAACCTTTTAACTTCCCCAAAATGGTTCTGTATGATCTGGGAGCTATAAGGTGAACCTGACAACAAACCATGGTATTTTCAATAGGTTACTTTGCATCTGAAAGTTCGACAATGAATAAAGAAGAACAAAGGGGGTTGGTGTTGGTGAAAAGCAATGAATACAGTACTGTGGAGTTAAGAGCGTTTCTTTTGCTTTTCAAGGAGAGGAGAAAACGGGAGGGGGGGTTAGGGAAAGAGGGGGTTGGCGGGGAGAAGGGTGCAACAATGAATGAATAGAATTCCAAAATCTCTGTAGATGCTCATTGAAATGAAAAATAAATAAATAAATAAATAAATAAAATAGCTTTCACAGAAAAAAAAAAAAGAGTGTGTTCAGAATGGCTTTACTAGCCATTTCCTGAGGCATGTGAGTGGGAAAGGTACGGGAAAAGGGAGTGTTATCCCATTCACAAGGGGACTGGCTAGTCTTACCAATCCACCAGAGGATCAGTTAATTTAGTCATTACATTGAGCACATAGAGGAGCAGTAGAATAATTTTCCCCACAGGAAAGAACAAGCAAGAGGGCCTATGAGACCAACAGACATAGCAGTCACAACAGAAAACCAGAGACTTGACAAGAGCTAGGAATTTGGGACTGCTATGGTGAAGACATTGAGATTGTTCACAACTTTAGTTTGCTTATCTCCACAGTTAACACTCATGGCACAAGTAGCCAGAAAATGAAAAGACATCCTACCGTGGGAAAGTCTGCTGTCAGGAACCTCTCCAAAGTACTGAAGAGCAATGGTGTCACTCTGGAGACTAAGGTGTGTCTGAAACAGGCCATGGTCTTTGCAATCAGAGAGCTGGACAGTGACTAAGGTGGACAGAAGAAGAATTGATGCCTTTGAGCTATGGTGCTGGAGAAGAGTATTGAGGGTACCATGGACTGCTAGGAAAACAGATTCACCCTGAAAAGGTTTAAATGGGGAAGCTACTTGGAGGCAAGGATTCTGAGGCTCCATCTTACATACTTTCAACATGTTCTAAGGAGGAACCAGTCCTTGGAGAGAGACATCATGCTTGGTAGAGTGGAGCGACAGCACAGGAGGGAAGGGCCCTCTATGAGATGGATTGATTCAGTGACTGGGATAATCGGGATGGGTGTGTCAGAGACAGCTTGGCACAGGACAGAGTAGAGTTTAGGGCTGTTGTACATAGGGTCGCTATGAGTCACAAGTGACTCGATGGCACATAGCAACTGAAAGACCCCAAACTAGGGCTTTTCCCAGACTAGCGCGACCCCGAGCAACTCACACCAGATCCACTCACTGCAATCACAAGAGGCTTTATTGACGAAGCTTCGGGATGACTTGTATCTCATGTAGGAGACAGGGAAGTCGACCCCGAGCCCAAAAAAGCAAGGGAATTTATTTATACAAGGTCTAGGGGTTCTTTGGTGTGGAATTAGCTCATTGGCTCTTTGGAAAAGGAGAAGTTCAATTTTAGGTCAGTTACCTGCTGCTGATGTTAGTTAAAATATGGTTTTTGCCAGTAATTGTTTTTTCAGTTTGTGGTCAGCTAGTTCCTGGAACACAAACATTCACACAAGATCAAAGGTATAGGTTCTTGCAATACAGATCAAAGGTATAGGTTCTTACAATACTTGGGTGTGGGGATATTGTTTAAAAAATTTTCCCTTCATTCCCCACTTCTTTTAGTACAAGGTTCCAATCATAGAAGCAAGAATCTCTGGAGGCAGTATCATTGCAGCCAGGCTCTCTCATATTTTAATATTGTTGTCTTAGAACCATTAATTGAACACTACTGATGCGATCTTTAACAAAGGTAACAAGCTTATTTATAATACAAGCCCCAACTAGCAGCAATATAAACAAGAGTATTAAAGGACCTATACGGGTAGATACAAGAGTAGTTAACCATGGGGATTTATAAAATAAGCTCTAGAACCATGTTTGCTGAGATTCTCGGTCTCGTTTTCTTTTAACCTTTCCCTTAGCTTTTGCATGGAGTCTTCTATTACTCCTGAATGGTCAATATAAAAGCAACATTCTTCTTTTAGTGCGGCACAGAGACCCCCGTCTTTGAGGAACAATAAGTCTAGTCCTCTCCTATTCTGTAAGGTTACCTCAGATAAGGAGGTCAGGGATTCTTTT
>NW_006399758.1:23729721-23732678 GCF_000299155.1 Elephantulus edwardii | reverse complement strand
CCAGTTGTTTCACATTTCCAGCTTCGGCAATAGAAATCACTCTGTCCCCCGCACATACGAGTTAGCCCTCGTGTATTCAGGTCATGCCCTGGACAGACGTAGAAAGTGAACCATCTTAGGTTCCCTCTCTACCTCTGATTTCCACAACCTGCTCGTCCTCCGAGGAGGGCAGGGGCTAGAAGGCCTTGAGCGTCATGGGGAGTGGGCCATTAGGGAGCAGTGGGTTTAAGGGTTGTTTCTACGTCCCAGTCTGTGGGGGCTCCATGGGCTAACTTACAGAGGTCGGACAGAGATGGACCATACAATGTTCCCTGCTTGAGATTGGACTACCCAGGTGAGGTTGTGAGGGGCGTGCGGGTTGTGGTTACTTGTGACTGTCCCATTGAAGGCGCAAACGAAAAGGATTATCAGTCCTTTCCAGAGTCCACTGGTCATCTTCACTGGTCGGAGCTGGCTTGATATGAGAAGCATGGACCCAAGCTGCTACTCCGTCTACTTTAACAGCTGTAGGGGTAGTCAGCAGCACTTGATAGGGTCCCTTCCAGCGAGGCTCAGATTGCTGGTCCAGTGCCGGCGGATCAAGACTTTATCTCCAACCTGAAAATTGTGTGGGAGGGGAGGCAATTTATCATTATAAATCTCTTGAAGCATTGGCCAGGTCGCCTTTTGGCATGTTTCTAGAGCTTTCAACTGAGTCATTAATGATGCAGAATCAGTAAAACTGGCATCATTGTACATTGTACATCATTGTACAATGATGCAGAATCAGTAAAACTGGCATCATTGTACATTGTACATCATGGTACTGGCATCACATTTACACTAGTAAGAGGGGGTGGTCCCCCATACAGGATCTCATAGGGGGTAAGTGAAAGGATCCCTGGGGTGTTCTGTGCACGGAACAGCGTGAAGTGAAGGAGAGCAATCCAATCTTTTACGCTGGTCTCAATAGCTATTTTAGTTAAGGTCTCTTTTAGAGTTCTATTCATCCTTTCTACCTGACCTGAGCTCTGGGGTCTATAAGCACAATGCAATTTCCAATTCACCCCCCAGTTGTTTGGCCAGTCCCTGACTCACCTGGGCAACAAAGGCTGGGCCATTGTCTGACCCAATTACCTTGGGTATCCCAAACCGTGGGAAAATTTCTTCCAGGATCTTCTTGGCTACCACGTTTGCAGTCTCCTGCTTGGTGGGGAACACTTTGACCCATCCTGAAAAGGTATCTACAAACACTAGCAGATACTTATAAACTGTGACTTTTACTTCAGTAAAATCCACCTCCCAGTATGCTCCAGGTCTGTCTCCTCTCAGCCTCTGACCGGCTGTCTCAGCAGCGGTCTTGGCATTTGTTAAGGCACAGGCTTTGCAGTTTTCTACAATTTCTTGAACGATTTTATTTAATTTTAATATTCAGAACACAGAGGTTTTGATAAGGGCTTTTAATTTCTTTGCTCCTAAGTGGGTCAGATAGTGTATTTGTTTTACATACTCTCTACCTTCTTTCTGAGGGAGAACTTTTTTGTTCTCTTGGTCTATTATAGCTCCTTCTGAGTTCTTATTAGCCAATCCTAAGTGAGACAGTTCTTGTTCATCTTCTTCAGAATACTGAAAACTAATATCGGACGTTGGGAGCCACCAGAATTCACAGATGTTAGTAGCTAATGTTGGGATTCTCTCTGCTGCTGACTTGGCGGCTTCGTCTGCCATCTGGTTCCCTTTAGCTACAACATCCTGATTTCGTTGGTGCCCTGGACAGTGCATGATGGCTACTTTCTTTGGCAGGTGTATAGCATCTAACAGTTCTAGGATCTCTTTTTTGTTTTTTACTTCTCTCCCTGCTGAGGTAAGAAGGCCTCGCTGCCAGTAAATGGCCCCATGGATGTGTGCTGTGGTGAAAGCATACCGACTATCTGTATAGATATTTATAGCTTTTCCTGCTGCTAGTTTCAACGCCTGAGTGAGGGCTATTAACTCGGCTTTTTGTGCGGAGCTTCCATCAGATAAGCTGTCGGACCAAATAACTTTCTTCCCGTCTACCACTGCCACCCCGGCGACCCACTTACCATTCTTTACGAAGCTGCTGCCATCAGTGAACCAGGTTGGGCACCCGGGCCAAGGCTGATCTCTTAGGTCTTTCCGGGTGCTGGTTTCTTCTGCTAGAATGTCATTGCAGCGATGGCATGGTTCTGGGTCCCCCTCCGCAGGCAGCAGGGTCACCAGGTTTAGGATGACTGGAGCTCCAAAGGTCACCCTGTCCGTGAGGAGTAGGCTCTGATAGTGGGTCAGGCGGGCATTAGTCATCCATCGGTCAGGTGGTTGTCGAATGATGCTCTCTAATGCATGAGGGGCTATGACAGTGACATGCTGCCCCATGGTTAATTTGTATCTTTTATTAGGACCACAGCAGCTGCAATGGCTTTCAGGGACACTGGCCAACCACTGGCCACTGGATCTAGTTTCTTGGACAAATAGGCCACTGGCCTTTTCCAAGGTCCTAAAGCTTGTGACAACACACCTTCAGCCACCCCGCCTCTTTCATCTATGTATAAGGTAAATGGCTTGGTCAGGTCTGGCAAGGCGAGGGCAGGAGCTGAAAGCAAGGCTTTCTTAATGTTCTCAAAGGCCATCTGATGTTCAGGATTCCAGGTAAATTGTTCCTGATTTCTGGTTAGAGGATACAGGGGGGCTGCCAAGGGGGTGAACCCGGGTATCCACAGGCGACAAAACCTGGCTGTCCCTAGGAATTCCCTTACCTGCTTCGGTGACGAGGGAGTCGGTATGTGCATTACAGTCTTTTTCTGGGCCTCTGTTAGCCACCTTTGGCCATCTCTCAGTACATACCCTAAGTAAGTTACTTCAGTTTTGCACAGCTGGGCCTTTTTGGCTGAGGCACGATAGCATAAAGTCCCCAGCTCTATTAGAAGCTTCTTTGTACCTTCAATGCATTCCTCTTCAGT
>NW_006399758.1:23708645-23729363 GCF_000299155.1 Elephantulus edwardii | reverse complement strand
ACAGGGAGGAGAGGAGTGTTCCAGGGGGATTGGCATGGCACTAGAACCTCTTGTTTTATTAACCTGAGGATGCGTGGTCAGATGCCCTCCTTGGCTTCTTTACTCATAGGATATTGTCTAACCCTAGTGGGGGAGGCACCCGCTTTTAATTCCACTACTATTGGTGGAACATTTTTAGCCATACCTAACCCCCCTGTTTCTGCCCAGGCATCTGGGAATTCTTTTAACCAATCTACGAGGTCCAAATCTTTAGCTTCTGTTTCTGGTTCATGGAGCCTATATTCTTCTTCTAGATGAACTACTAGGGTTAGAGTGCTAGGCTTGTTGCTATCCCAGGTAACTTCAGGCCCCCTTGGAGTGAACTGAATTTGGGCTTTCAGTTTAGTTAGAAGATCTCTTCTTAAGAGTGGGGCTGGGCACTCCGGTATAACAAGAAAAGAGTGAGTCACTTGATTTTTTTCCCTAAATCTATAGTCCGTTCAGTGGTCCATGGGCAGAATTTTTGTCCAGTAGCCGCTAGCACCACTGACTTCTTTGTGCTAATCTTCCCCAGGGGCTGCTTCAGAACTGAATGTTGTTCCCCCATGTCTACCAGAAAGTCAACGGGGTCCTCCCCCCAGATATAGTTACCCTAGGCTCAGGGAGGGGATCCGAGCCCCGTCTTCCCTAGTCTTCATCTAGGGTGAGAATTTTTGATGGCTTATTCTTTTTCTTGCGACACTCTTTAGCCCAGTGTCCCTTGTCTTTGCAGTATGCACACTGGTCTTTGTCCAACTGCAGTTTCTTTTCATATTGCTTCGATCCCTTAGTGCCCAGGTGCCCTGTCTGTCTTGACCCTGCTCTATCTCTTTCTTTTTCACTCACTACTGCGGCCAAGATTTTTGTCAAATTCCTCTCTTGATGGCGGTCTCGCCGGTCCTCACGTTCCTCTCTTTCTTTCTTTTCTCTCTCTGCCTTCTCTTCCTCTGTCTCCCTCTTGTGATACACTTTCTCAGCTTCTTTCACTACATCCCTCAATGTAAAATCTTGTAACCCCTCTATGCGCTGTAATTTTTTCCTGATGTCTGGAGCAGACTGCCCAATGAAGGCCATAACTACTGCAGCTTTCTGTCCCTCTGATGCAGGGTCAAAGGGAGTGTATTTCCTATAGGCATCCATTAGTCTTTCTAGGAACACGGAGTGGGGTTCAGTAGGTCCTTGAAGGACTTTTCTTACCATAGCCAAATTAGTGGGGCATCGCGCAGCCCCTCTGAGACCCGCTACGAGAGTCCGGCGGTAAGCAGATAGCTGCTCCCTACCTTCAGCAGTGTTATAATCCCAGTTGGGGCGAACAAGAAGAAATCCCGCATCCATGGCAGCAGGAGTCTGGACTGGTTGTCCTGCAGCATCTCGGACGTTTTTCCTGGCTTCCGCCTGAATTCTCTCTTGCTCCTCAGTAGTGAAGAGGACCTGGAGAAATTGCAGGCAATCATCCCACGTGGGTTGGTGAGAGAACATGAGGGACTCATTTAGTCCAATAAGCTCTGTGGGGTTATCTGAAAAGGAAGGATGGTTAGTCTTCCAATTATAGAGGTCAGCAGAGGAAAATGGCCAGTACTGGAGGGGTTGGAGTTGTTCTGGCTCTGGGGTCCCTCCATACGCTCGTAAGGGGAGAGCCACAGTGGAATCTGGGCTCTCCAGACCCCTCGGACTGTGAGTCCCCTGTGCTGGTCCCTGGGGGGCACTCACAGGGATGGGGGGACTGGGATCAACCTGGCCCTGATATGGGGGAGTATTGTGGCGCATCTCAGGCCACTCAGGTGGATTTTCAATCTCAGGATAAATTTTGGGTGGTGCCGATGGCGCAGCTTCTGGGGCCACAGGAACTCTGGACTCAGAAGTTCGAGTTTTTAGGGCTAATGCGCGTGGAGGGGTGGTATGTTTCTTCAAAACCCAAGGTTTTACCCACAGCGGTGGATTCTGCACTAAATCCTGCCACACGATGATGTATGACTGTTGGTCAGGATGCGCGTTTGGTCCTTCCTGGAAAACAAGATCTTTAACTGCCAAAATGATTGTTAAGTCAAATGCTCCCTCTGGTGGCCAACCGACTCCCAGAGCAGGCCACTCAGAGTTACAGAAGTTTTGCCAAGGTCCTTTTTTAACGTTAACAGAGAGATTATTAGCCCTGGTTCTTACTTCAGAAAAATGTCCTAAAGTCAGGGAGAGGGGTGTCGTCATATGCTGTCCCATATTAGTGGCCCACAGAACACTGCAGACACTCACAAGAAATACAAGACACACAAGAAACTCTCTTCGTGACAACCAATTGAAAGCTGCTTCAGACGGGAGAGCCCTCCGAGCCCCTCCTCTCCAGCGGGACACTCTAAGTCCCTCAGACGGACCAGAGACTATTAAAGCCTCTGGATCCGTATTCCACCCAAAGGGATGTCTCCCTAGGGCTGTGATTCGTGTTTTTTTCAAGCACATCTGCTTTGCCATAGTCACAAACTTAGAGTAAGCTGAAAATAAAACAGACTTACGAACACACAGGTTTGGTGGCGCCGCACAGACAAAGAAACAAAGAAATTTTAGAGGATCCTCTTACCTCCAAGTGGCTGACTGGCAGGTTGTGGGGGTGGCTGCTCGATCCTGGATGAGAGAGCCCCCAAATGAAAGACCCCAAACTAGGGCTTTTCCCAGCCTGTGCGCGACCCCGAGCAACTCACACCAGATCCACTCACTACAATCACAAGAGGCTTTATTGACAAAGCTTCGGGATGACTTGTATTTCATGCAGGAGACAGGGAAGTCGACCCCGAGCCCAAAAAAGCAAGGGAATTTATACAAGGTCTAGGGGTTCTTTGGTGTGGAATTAGCTCATTGGCTCTTTGGAAAAGGAGAAGTTCAATTTTAGGTCAGTTACCTGCTGCTGACGTTAGTTAAAATATGGTTTTTGTCAGTAATTGTTTTTTCAGTTTGTGGTCAGCTAGTTCCTGGAACACAAACATTCACACAAGATCAAAGGTATAGGTTCTTACAATACTTGGGTGTGGGGACATTGTTTAAAAAATTTTCCCTTCACAACAACCCTGTTGCAGAATGTTGGGGAGAAAGGGAGTGCCTCTGGCCACAACAGGTCGCCTGAGCTCCGGACAGGTGCAAGTCTCCTAATGGTCTTTAATACAGGATAGAGAAAGCTCCCCTGTGTTTGGCTGTACCAGCTTGAGAAAGGTTGCCACCTGGGAAGACAGCAGCTGCGATTGTTGAGTTGGGAGTGATCCTCATGAGCCTGAGGTTCTCCTGATCAATCCACATATCCCATGTCTGTAAGCCCACCCTATCCTATTTTCCTGTGTATATAAGTGCAGTGCTTATCCCAATAAAACTGAGCTGTATTGACTCTGATCCTCTCGTGAAGTGGTGTTTCTCCATTGTGCTTACTCCCATCAGGGTGTTGCTGTTAAGTTGCCGATGAGCTGACAGTGACACTACCCCATTGGGACAAGAACTAAGAAACTTTGCCTAAGTTTGTTGGATAGTTAGGATGGTCAGTTATAATTAGTAAAACCAAGAACTTTGTATACCATGAGGCTTAAGGCTGAGGTTCCTGTGAATACATCACATAAGTTGTCCTGCTGAGTGACTATATTCTGCTATTAACCAGAATCATAACTTCTTGATTTCTCCCATATGTTTCTGTGTGATCTATGGGCAACTACACTGAACTTTGGACCCAGTAAAGCAGTAAAATTGGTGTTGAGATGAGTAAAAAGAGGTACAGGAGCATGAGGGACATCTCTGACCTCAGGGGAATTTGTTTTGTTTTGTTGATGCTGTTGACAGGGACAATTTCCCTTTGTGGAGTTGATAAAGGTCAGATATGGTTATCTCCAAGTGGCTCTTGCTCTTTTACAACTACAGACTGCCAAAAAATTAAACAAATCTATCTTGAAAGGAATGCAGCCAGAAGTTACAGGCAAATATAGTGAAACTTGGTCTCACTTAATTTCAACATCTTTTCAGGAGGAAACAGTCTTTGAGGAGTGAGATAATGTTAGAAAATGTAGAGTGTTGGTAAAAGATAGGAAGATTCCCAATAAGATGGTTTAATGCAGTGACTATAGCAAAACTGACTTGAACATGAGAGAGACTGTGAAGATGGGAAGGATAGGACAAGGTTCAGATCTATTGTCTGTAGGTTCACTATGTATCAAAGTCAATGGTATCTAGCAACAACAACACGAACCAAGAGCTAGGATAGACCTTATAAGGTTATGATATATAAATTGCATTGTGGATTATGTAAGAGGAATATACTGTATTATGCCTTACATAGTACATGTAAATGTTAGTGGGAAAGTGCTATAGAAGGTAAGTGAAAGTCTTAAAATGTCCTAGTTCATGTGATATGTATGGAGTCCTTTCTTAAAATCAAGGTTTCTATGTTTTATCTAGTGATATCATTCATACTACCTTCTTTGCAAAGTAGAAGTGATTTTATTTACACAAAAATATATGAATATGATGCTCTTGGATGTGGTTGTAGGGGGGTAATTATTTGAATAAATGTATATCTCTGTCTTGATTTATAAGGAAAATTATAAGTTCATAAAATTGAATTTATTAGAAAAGTAGGATTTGATAGAATAGACATGCTTTTGAAGTAAAAATATCTTTTTTTTTCACTAGCTGATACTTTCAACATTTACTATTAGTAAAATGTACTGAAATTGGCTAGAAATATATCTTGTTTATTTCTCCCAATTTTGCTAACCTCAATACTCTCAATACACATGCTCACATTCACACACTGTATAATTAGAAGTGAAGGAGTTGTCAAATACTGCATTGGGAATAATGGAAATACACACACAAATGCAGAGAACCTTAGGCTAGCAAAGCAACATACTATAGAGTATTTCACCAGAGTGCCTTACAGATTATACCAATGAGTATATTTCACTTTATTTAGTAACTTTTCCAATGTAATTAAATATTAAAATGCTTTGAACTGACTAATTAGTTTACAATTGGAATGGAACAAAGGCATTGAAGGATTATTACAGCTTTGTTAAGTGAAGAAAGCAAGAAGAGTATTTATTAATTCAGTAACACATTAACTTAATATGTATGGAATATTTTATTATTTTATTTTGTTTATTATTAATTATTAAAATAAGCACATAAATAAGAAGCCACATCTCAAGATAAGTGCATCACTGTGAAAAATGAATGAACAATTAGGAATGGAAACACAAGTGTTGTGACAAATGTAATGAAGTAACCATGTTATAATAATAGATAAATGAATTTTTATTTCAATTCCAAGTGAGTCACAGAGAGCTGGTTGGTGAAACAGATATGTAAATTGAGAATAGAAAATTGTCTGTGTATAAAGATATATATATATATATTCTTTGAAAATATTTTAAAAGCAAACAAAACAAACTCATTTCCATAGTTTCTGAACAGATTTGTTCTGGACCTGCCTTTGAGTTTCTGAGACTGTGAGTGCATGGGAGGAGATTGTCCACCCTTCTCCCTCAGAGCCAGCCACTGATGAATTTGAATCACCGAGAGTCAAGGCCTTTAAGCTAGTCGTGCATATGAACCACACCACCAGCACATGTCTTCTCTATAAACAGTCATAGGAGCCTCAGTATATACTATAGCTTTCATTGTGTATTAAACCTTAATATAGGAAAAACAAAAATCATCATGATTGGACAAATCAACAATGTAATGATGGAGAAAACATTGATCTATTCAAGAATCCAAATTTACTTGGATTTACAATTAGCATCCATGGAGGCAGCAGTCAAGAATCAATGTATTGGACTGGGTGAGTTGCTATAAAACCCCTTTCAAAATGTGAGAACACAAAGATACCAATTTTAGAATAAAGGTATGCCTGGCCCAAGTTATTTGCATGATATTTTCAGTTGCCTCACAGATTAAGAATCAACAAGAAAGACTGAATAAGCATTGATATCATTAGGAGCAAAGAATACTGACTGACTAAACCTTGGATCATCAGACCAAAGAAATATGTCTTGAAAGAATTACAGCCAAAATTCTCCTTAGATGCAAAGTTGGCAAGATGTGTCTCAATTACTTTAGAAATATATAACTGTTCACTCTCTAGAAAAGGACAATTTAATAAAGCAATACTTGGGCAAGGAGGAAAATGTGCAACAGTGAATGAATGGAAATCCAAGTTCTTTATAAACTTACAATAAAATATCAATAAAAAATAAAGCAATACTTGGTAAAGGTCATGTAAAATAAAACTCTCCTCTTGATGAGATGAGTTGACACAGTGCTTGTAACAATGAGTTCAATATAGAAATAACTGTGAGAATGGTACTAAACTGAGAAGTGCTTCATCCATTGTAAACAAGACTGCTATGAATCAGAACCAATTAGTAGCCTTTGGCAATAAAAACAAGGAGATCTGGTGTCCTAATGGTTAAGGAGTTGTACTGCCAAATGAAAGAAGGCAAGTAGTTTGAATCCACCAACTACTCTACTGGAGAAATAGAGAAAATCTCCTCTTGTGTGATTTACAGACTCTGAACACTCACTTGGGGATCAGGTATGAGCTCACTGTGACTCAATGACATACCAACACCACCACCACCAACAATAACAACTGAAGATACGGAATAATTGATTAATAGAGATTTTTTTTCCCCTTAAAGGAAAGATAGTACTTCAATTCCAACTTCCCTAAGAAGTTTTGCATTCAAATTGAATGATCCTTTTTTTTTTTTTTTTCTCACCGACTGCCATCAACTTGATATGCATGAGAGCTGGACAAGGAGTAAGGATGGCAGAAGAAGTGATGCCTTTGAATTGTGATGTAGCAGGTGAGTACTGAATATCCCATGGACATCCAAAAAAATAATCAGGTATGTCTTAGAGAAATTGCAGCCAGAGTACTCCTTAGAAGCATGGATGGTGAAGATTTCAGGCTTGAAAAGGAGGTGGGTCAGTGACAGACAGGAAGATCCTCAACATGATGGATTGACATAGTGACTGAGGCAATGAGCTCAAGTATGTCAGAGAGGAAAAGGATGGCACAGGATAAGGCTTAGTTCATATCTGTTGTTCATAGGAGTGACATGAGTTGTATTCAACTCAAAGGCATCTACGTATAGTATAGTCTTAGAAGGAGAGGTGTGGCTGCTTAATTGATAGGGATTTGTGCTACCAATCCAAAGACACCCAGAAGTTACATATATCATGGTTGATTCTAGCCCATTAATAGACATCTCATTCCCCAATGTTTCCATCTAATGGTTTTGGCCACTATCAAGCATTATTGTCTCAGATTATACTATTAAAAACCAACACAACAGCAGCAAACAGAAGCAGATCATCTATCACTGGTGTTTTTGTTTTATTATTGCTTTGTTTTTAACAATAACCCAGGGGGAAAGACTGTTCCATTAACAAGATCAGGCAATGCTGAACCTTGTGAAATGTACTTTTGCAGGAAGCTCTTGACATGGTAAAAGTGACAATTTTCTGGGGATAGAATTTGGGAGGAATTTAAAATTTTCCCTTCACCTTCAAGGGATTGCTTGACTGTTGGGTTTCATATCTACCTCACTTGTTCTCAAGGGTCTCATAGATTTGAAAAGAGGAGTGAAACTAGAGCAAGTAAGAGTGCTACAAAAATCACTGTTTTACTGATACTGAAATGTTTTCCTTGAGCACATATTCCTCTGATTAAAGTTTTGTTAATTTCCAGACTTTGGTAAAACCTGATTTTTACAATTTTTTTAATGCCATTTGCTTTTTGGAGAAGCAAATCTTCAAAAGTATTTACCCTGCTCTTCAGAAAATGGATTTTAATTGTTTAACTTTCAATCTTAAAATTTTCTGTTTCTTTAAACTGTGATTCTAACAATATCTGGCTGTGGACAGGACACAACACACACACAAGAGACACAGTTATATACTTCTTATTTAGGTTTGTGTTTACGTAAAGAAACAAAGTAAATATTTTAAAATATATTGATTATGAACAGCTCTATGTGGTATAAAATAATTATGCTGTTAAGAATGGTATAGTTCAGAATTATCGTTGTTATGTACAGTAGAGTCGGAACCGACCTGTAGCTGACCCTCCTGCTGGTTTTCAAAGGTTTTAATCACATGGTCGGAGCACCTGGTGGCCTCAAACTGCACGCCTTTGGGATAGCAGTGCAGCTTCTTGCCACTAGACCAGTTCAGAATTGGCCAACAAATTTAATTCTATTGACTTTGCACTGGTAGTCAGACAAGAGAGAGAAATATTTTCAGCCATCCAAGTTGATAATTTACAATTTTACTTTTGACGATTTTTTAAAAATTTGATTCAGACAAGTACATTCTCACTTTATATAAACAGTTACCTTCCTCCCTTTATCCAATGGCATGCCTATCATTTCTTCATAAAGCCTCACTAGAAGCATATTTAATATGAACAATTCTAGCAATATTCTGTTCATGACAGTGGAAGATTCCTTTACAAGATTCTTTATTTCTTTCTCAGCCTTCATTATAATTGCCTTTCTACCCACAATCTTTCCAAGGCTATGTATGCTTTTACTATAGGTGCATCAACATTTTTATGGCTTCTATCCAATTTGAAGTCTGCTTTCTCATTTTAGGTATTTGTTAGAACAGCACCCACACTCTTTCATATCATATTCTTCCTTGTTTGTGTCTCTGAGTTTGACTGGCCCTTTTAAAAATATACAGTTTAGATGTGGTCAGCTTTAGAATTCATCCATATTCATAGATAAGAGGATTGTTGTTATGTACTCTTGAATTGACAACAAATCCCAACTACTCCATGAACAGCAGATAGAAACCTTTCCTTATCCTGCACCATTCTCCCAATCTGCTATGGTCTAGTCCACTGGGGGAGGACCCATATCAGTCTAGCTAGTTGAGGTCTTCCTATTTTATTTTTTTTGTCAACCCTCTAAGATTCCTAGCATGATGTCTTTTTCCAAGGATTATCGTCTCCTTGAAACATGTCCAAACTATATGAGATAAATTTTCACCATCTTTGCCTCTTAGGTTGCACTTCTTTTGACAGTCTAAACTAAAATTCCACCACAATTCAAAGATACCAATGCTCTTGTCCTCAAGGTTTCAGTAATCTACACATGTATATTAAGCAACTGAAAGTACCCATTGGATCAAGTACAAATTAGGCTTCAGACTGACCTTAGCACTTAATTCATAGACAGCAGCTTTGGCTAATGCAACAGGTTTTTTCTTTTGGGGTTTTTTTTTTTGTTGTTGTTGTTGTTGTTTTACTTTTTGACTGTTGCTACTATAGTTGTTGACTGTGGGTTAAATATTCATAATCTCTTGTTGATACAGATATTGTAGTTATGTGCTGTCAAGTAGGAACCAACTCATAGGCTACGTTCCAGCAAATTTTCAGAGGCAGTTAATCACATGAGAGGAGATTTCCCATTCTTCTCCTTTGGAGCAGCTTGTGGTTTACTCTCATGTTATATGTTCATGACAAGTTAGTTCTACTGGAAGTCATTGCCTACTTTATTATGGGACAAAATAAGATGAAAAAGCCACTATCGGGATAGTGTTGCTCACCAAGGATAAAAGAACATGAGAAGGCACACAGAGGCTCATAAAGCATCGAATTACATATGATACACATCACTTCTGTTCACATTTCATTAACCAAAATAACACATATGGCTATACTTTGAATGGATCAGGATATACAAAGCTTATAGTGTGTTAGAAAAGGAAAAAAACCAGAACATTTGTAAATAACCTTAAAATTGATCACAATAAGTACTTTGATTAAAAGGGAAAAAGTTTCAGAAAGTATTTTGTAAGTGGCACAAATACATACATGAGTATGTATTGTTATTAAAGTTTGGACAAAATGCATTTGCTATTTTATATTCAGCCTTCATGATTTTCAATACTAAATAATGTTTCAAACTGAAATTTACTTGAGCTAAAAAAGTGTGCTTTGAATAAAAGTCAATGTTTTAACAATATATTACAGGATTGGTTGAAAAAGAAAAGTGATGCTTTCATTTAAATTAGTCTCTTTCACCTCCAGGAGCTTGATTTGTTCATGGAGTTCATAAAAGCCCATCTGAATGTAATGGATGAACTGGATGGTCTCTTGAGTTTCTGGTCCCATTTAAAATCTTTAAGTTGATAATTGCTCTTATAAAATAAGCACCAAATAAGGGTGAATAGACTGACATGATTCACTGCTTAAAAAAATCTTGAGAGTGAGAGAATACAATATAAGTTCTGGTGAATATGACTTTCCATACAGATAGAGAAATTATTTCTTAGTCAACTTAGTTCTCCTGGCACAAGACAAGCTATTCTCTGTAATTTCTCTACATTCTTTTTGCCTCCATTCACTTTTAAGTATTTTTCTAATTGTTATACAATTAATTAGATGATTATGTGCTTCTCTATACCATTCCAGGCCTCAAACTCTTACATAGTGATATCTTCTGTGACATATTTTGTGTGAGATGATTAATACGCGCGGATGTGTGTGTCAGAAATTGTGAAGTTGGCAAAAGATGGGACAAGGTTCAAATCTATTGTTTACGGGGTTATTGTGAGTCATAGTCAACTTGACAGCCCCTGACAACAACAACAACAATAACAACAACAAACTTCAGGTGCTTACTAAAATGATCATTTAATACTATCAACAATTTATTTTAGTAAAATACAGATATAAGTTTCATATATATACGAAACTTCAGCTTCACATGCTTTTGACATTTTATATCACACATTTTATTGGTAATTTTTCTGGTCTGAAATACATAACCAAGTAGATTTTAGATAAGCATGCATATATAAAGTACATATGCTTTATTATTAAGGTCTAATATCATATTGTTAATTAGTAGGGGAGTCATAAGTAGAGATCTAGGCATAGTTCTGAATTTGCACTTGAACAAATTGAATCTACTACTTGTCTCTCTGCCACCCTGAGGGGACAAAAGAAACCCGCTCAGTTTTTTTAACTTTGATTTTAAATGGACAGCAATTGTTTTCCCTAGGGAAATATTCTCAGTGGAAAATCCATGAGTGCTACAGTCAATAATAAAGGGGGAAAATGTAAGAAATGGGAAAAAGATCTTCTGAATAAATATGTAGGTCAAAAAAGAATTATATACTTAGAAGCATTTTATGGTTATCTCAACAGCATTTTTCTGGTGCTGGATTTGTCAAAGAAACGTCCAGCACTATGTAACTTGGTTTGATGCTATGGCAGTCAAAAGCATACAAATTTTTGAGCAAGATAGTAAATGATATGAAATATCTCCTTATAAATCTGAGCTTATATACTTATATCAAGTCTATAGTTTTAGCACACATTAAAGTAACTATAAACAATAATGTTTTCAACAAATAATATCTGAAATAGTTTGTTTTCTGGTGGTTTTTTTTTTATCTTGTAATAGGTAAGTTCAGATCACCCCATAACCAGAGTGTAATGAAATTGTCAACATTTTCTTCATTTCTTCTTTTCCTGACAAATGGTGTGAACATATCACCTTTTTCTCTTAATGGAAAACCTAACTGGAATACATCAAAATGCTATTAGGTTTTTCATTTTCTTCGACAATGCAATGCTGAGGATTGCAGGCAGCCTTCATCTGGGCACCACTGTAGAATATTCCTTGTCTCTGATAAAATGACTGCAAAGGAAAATCAAGCAGAATTGTTCTCTGGTTTGTATTGCTACTCCTTTGTTACAGTCTCTCGGAGAATGTGTGCAGGGGGATTATCTGTGCTGCTGGAATACACACATAGGTTATGTTAACCAAAATGTGTTTAAAATGTTACTCAAGTAATTTTAATGTGCAAACATGTTTAATGAAAAAGTCTTCATGTTCAACTCTACTTATGCATATGCCATGTTTTGGAATAAAAGACAGAGCAACAACATAGACTGCTTGAAATAAGTTCCAAAAGATGCTTATTGCAATATTATGTAGGAAGAGGGGAAATAAAATCAAGTGCCCTTACCCCAAGGGAAATATCTGTAGCCTATTCATTGTTTAATTTATTTTGTCTTGAACTAAACTAATAATGGGATATAAAATAAATCCTAGTGTGCATGCATGAACTAGAGAAGAGAGAATATGAAAGTACAATCTTTCCATCAATAAAATGTCGTGTATGGATCGTAATTATTACTATAGACTAAGATTTTGGTAATGGTAATTCAACAAGCCTACACTAAGTAGTATTCTGGTTGCTCTTTTAAGCAGTTTGAATATGAAAAAATACCCAAGAATTCTTGGAGATACATATTTTATTTATGAGATAAATTTCTAAAGAAATAGATATATGCAAAAAAAATGTTTTTGGAGTAAACAATACAAATCCCAGGATAATTTTTAACAGAGAAGATCTAGTGTGAAAAGAGTAATCTGATAGTTTAAGAAATCAAATAACATGTGGGGAAAGAAAAGAAAAGAAATATATTTTGAATCCTGTAAAGCATTCACCATAATAAAATTTACTTCATGCTTACTTAAATAAATTTGTTCTAAGTAATCTAAATTGTCCATAAATTAAAAGACTCTTGATTTTTTTTTTTTCAGGTGTGTTATTCTTGACAATGCTTTAGCAATTCCTCTAGCAAGGTCTGAACGATTCGCTCTGAATGACAGGTCCAGAGCAAGTATCGCTCCTAATGCATGGTAAGAGTAATAAATATTTTCTTGGAGCTCTTGTTATGATTTATTTTTAAAATTCCAACTAGAGTTATGGGAAGGCTTCTTATGAAACATTTTCATTTTATTTTCACCTCAACAAAAATGCATCAGCTGCCTATTGGAACTCATTTCAAGTACAGGAATAGTGCCACAATATTCCATAACTGAACTTCCTAGAACAAATGCTATTAAAAAAAAAAAACAACAAAAAACCCACAGTCTTTTCAATCTTAAAACAATTCACCGCTAAACGTTGAATGGATACTCTATAACCTAAAGCCAGAGCACACATATTTATGCTTATCCTCCTTTATTCTTTTATAGACCTGTATCATCATTTAAAGACCAAAACCAAATATTTATACATCACACTTCTTGAAGAGAAATTTTATAGCAACATTAGTTTTTAAATTGTAAAACAGAATTTAGCATTATTCTGATCTATATAGCCATCTACATTAGGGTGATTTAAAAGTTACTTTCTTCTTGTCATCTTACTTTAGTTGGTATGAAGTTCAACATTGAATATAGAGAGATTTATAAATTTTATTCAGATTCATCAATGTGATGTGTGATGGAACTACTTACTATCTACATATATAGTACATATATTTTCAAATCATGAAAAAAGATAATAAAATCTACCTAGGAATTAAATGTCAATATCATTAGCTCCCACCATTTGATCTTGCTGCAATAACATCCCAATTGCATACATGGCAATTTGCACCACACTACCCATTATCCTCTCTGCTGCAGTTGGCTTTTGGAGGTCACTGTATCTTGATTTACTGTTAAAAAAGATCATTTACTAAACATCAAAGCTTTGATTTTTGAGAGACCAGCATATACACTGTTGACAGTGTCTCTTTAAATAAGCCATAAAAACAAATTGAACTGAGAATTCTCAAAATTTTACCCTTAAAATATATAGAAAACACTTAATAATCTTCCATTAAAACACGCACACACACACACACACACACACACACACAAGAAGATTAGATTAGTGGCTAGGAATTTTTTCCTTTGTTATACTTTGCAACTATGGTATTGAATACCCAGGCTTCCATTGTTTGTGTGGCATTAAAAAAAATTTTTTTTTAATTAAAAGTGTGAGATAGCTGCCTCAGTGATTCATTTACGTCAGCATTAGCTGCTCATGGTAGATGCTCAATCCACCACCTATCTGTCACGATTTTGGATTGGATACCCATTATCGAGATTGATAGCAGTTATCAAACCTCAAAAGACGTGTGTGTTCTCTTTTAAATATTAGCTGTCAGAGTGTGATAAGTTGTGTTCGGTTTATGGCACAGGGTAGAACATATGACACTGGGAGGCTTAGTTTTAAGGAAGAACACTCTTTATAACTGAACTCCATGACAAAAGAGGGCGGCAAGCCGAATGCCAGTGTGCACAGAAGACAAACGTCAGGGTTCAGTAACTAGTCCAGATAAAGAAAAACAATTTGACCTTCCTACTTTTGTCTTATGAAATGATTTGTTTAAGTTTTCAGCTTTAGAAAACATACAAAGGTAACCCTTCTTGTGAATTGAAGAATGTAAGCTTTGTTGTGATTTCACAGGCTGTGGGTCTGCCAAAGACTTATGAAAGTCTTGAAATATGTATTCCGTGTAATGTAATATTTTATGAAAAGTTCTTCCACTTTGGAGCCTTAACTGATATTGGCATATGGTTCTTTTGGAAGGAATTTGAAAAAGAGAACTAGCTCAGTAGCTTTTTCATCATATATTTAATATGTCCACCTATCAACTTAGAGTTGGTAGGCTTTGGCACACCAACACTCAGAATATCTGTTTTGTTTTAATAATATAATTTTCAATCTCTATGAATTTGCTTACAAATTTGTCCGTACACATTTTCACAGGAAAGGGATTTAACTGGACACTATGCAACTTTATATTATCCTTGCAAAAGAAATAGCTCTGATAATGAAGCTCTGGATGTCTCTTCAGTAATATTGCTTTAAAAGCATAAATGAATATGTCTTCTCTCAAAAAGACTACTGTTACTTGTATTGTGTACATTTGTGTGCATGTGTGTCTGTGTGTAAGGAGAGATTATCTCCTCCTGTACAACTAATTGCCTCTGAAAACCAACTGGAGGGTCAGCTATGGGTCAGTTCCAACTTGGTGGTACACAACAACAACAAATATGTTCCACCTATAAATTTAGAGTTGGACATTTTGGCACATCATGCTTTGGCATATATATTAGTTAAGCATTCATTGTCAATCAAATAAATCTATTGTTTTAATTAAGTACAAAATTTGAAAAGGAAGGCTTTCTCAGAGAGGCCTTAATTGTTTCCTGAAACCTTTATGAAAACAAACCTCCTGCTTTTCTTTCCAAAGGAGGGGAAAAAAGAGTCAAAGCTAAAGATTATCTCTCTGTTAGTTTTATTAACAGTACTCAGCTATCTTGACACGCTTTCGAAGCAGACAGACTTGTCATGAGCATCACATTTGCAAGCACTGTCACAGTTCCTGAAGGCTCTGGTGAAAGCAAGGACGTGTGTTAACAGTAACTGTGAATGGCCTTTGGGAAAAATAAACTTATCTTCAAGTGAGCCTATCTTCTCAAAACAAAATAAAACAAACAACAACAAACCAACCAACCCAAAAAAACACAAACAAAACAAGTTGTGTTGTACTCCATACTCACACTAGGGTTCATCTAATACTTGACCCAATATCATCTTCTAATGTACCATTTCAAATACTAAGCTCCTTTCTCATTCCCTTTCATTCAGCTAATTTGTGAGTCACAGCATCTACTCGTCAAACATGCGTGTCTGATGGTTTATCATGCAAGGTTTAGTGACACAGACTGGTGAAGATATGTTTTTCGTTTCCTCCAAAATGTTTGACTTTTTAGTTCTGCTACATCTCCCAGCACTTATGTGTCATAAATAATTATCTAATAAAACCCCTGGTATTAAGCTAATAGCTATAGATGATCTCAAGATTTTCCGAACAATTGTGTCACGAAACTCTTCAAGCATATCAGGGGCACTCAACAAGAACACCATGGGACTCTTAGAGAAATGTGTCTAACTAGGATATAATTCTGCTCTGCTGTTCTGTTTCATAATTAATCTGCTCTCTGTTGCTGATGTCATTGAATAAAATGCCTAGTAATGGCAGTTTCTCTATGCAGGCTGGCCAAGAGAGTAGTCTATGTTTACATGTCTGTGTTTTGTTCCAACAGAGCAGTAGCTCCAGTATAATCAGTTTGAATAAGTAATCAGTTAGGATATTGTTTCAAGATTTACTTTTTCCATAGGTCAAGCAAGTCTCTAACTGACATACTTTTATAGAATTAGACAAAGAATAACTGAGTTTGGTATCTAATCTGTTTTACCCAGTAGATCATTTTATCCATTGTCTACATCCATTGGGAGTCTAAACTGGCTATCATATAAACAATGTGGTTTCAATGTCTTTATAGGAAGGATACAGAATTCTATTTAAACTATTTGTCTGTGAAATTAATATGACAAATGAAAAATATCTCCAAGGAGCAAAATGGTGTTAAAGCAAATACAGAGAAATATTTAAATGCCATATATATTGACACAAATAAAAATAAAGTTTTATTTAAGAGTGTGGTATAAACATAATTATTAAGCTTGTTACTATTTGCAGAAGCATATTTGGATTGCATAACAATATTCACAAGAAACACACTTGGCCCAATATTGTTGTTAGGTGCCATTTAGTTGAGTATGATGCATAGTGACCCTGTAAACACCGGATCTGAACCCTGTCCTATCTTCACACTTCCTGACACGTGAGAGTCCATTGTGGCAGTCACCAAGTAAATCCACCTGGTTGAGGACCTTCTTCTCCTTTTCTAACTTTCTGCTTTTCTGAGCATCATGTCCCTCTCCAAGGAATAGCCCCTTCTAGTAACATGCCCGATGTATGTGAGATGAAAGCCTCATTGTGTTTGCCTCCAAAGAGCACTCTGGCTGCACCTTCTCCAAGACATTTTTTTGTTTTCTTTTCTTTTGGCAGTCTATGAGATGTTTAGCACTCTTCTCCAACACCACAGCTCAATATCATTGATTCTTCATTTGTCATTCTTTTCATTGTCCAGCTCTCAGATGTATAGCAAGTGATTGGAAAGACTATGGCCTCCAGACTTATTGTAGTCTTTAAACTACTAACATCGTTACTCCTCAATAGTTTGTAAAGGTTCCTAACTGCAGACTTGGCCAGTCCAATATGTCTCCTGATTTTCTAACTACTGGTATCAAGGATGGTAATTGTGGATCCAAGTACAATGAAGTTGTTGACAGTTTTATTTTCTCTATGTATTATGATACTGTTTATCCACCCAGTGGTAAGAATCTTTGTTTCCTTGACATTGAGATGCAACCCATAGTGAAGGCTGTATTGTTTGGTATTCTGCAATAAGTGTTTGAAATCCTTCTCACTTTCAGCAAGTAAGGTTGTGTTATCTGCATAACACAGATTATTGATGAGTCTCCCTCTGATTCTCATGCTACATTTCTCTTCATAGAGTCCAGCTTCTTGAATAATTTGCTCAGCATACAGATTGAATAGGTATGGAGAGAGGATACAACCTGGATGCCCTCTCTTTTTAATTTTAAACTTGTAGTGTTTTACTGTTCTGTTCCCACCACATAGGTATAGGTTTCACATGAGCACAATTAAGTGCCCCGGGTTCCAAATAGTCTCAATATTAGCCAAAACTTGTTATGATCTACATAATTAAATGCCTTTGCATAGTCAATAAAGCATAAATAGACATTCTTCTTTGCTCATGAAGATTCTTAAATCCATTCTATATTAATATACTTTATAATATACTTTACATGTTTCTATTTATTTTCCTATGTAGGAATAGGAGAGCAACATAAACAAACTAACATGTGCATTCTCATTTTAAATATGGAATTGGAGGTATTGATGTCTTTAAATAGAAGATATTATATTAAGACTAAGAGGTGGTGTTATCCTTGGTGAAATGTGATACTTAAAAAATCCTAAATGAAACTTGCATGGATGCTTATTTTCTGCTGGTTTTGAGCAAACCAGGTAACTATTTTAATGCTTTTTTCAATTATTGTAATCAGGAATAAAATATTTAAGTTATTAAATTTTTTAATGTATAGTCACATATCCTACACATCTAAAGACACAAATGTAGCTACATATGCACACTTGCATTTATATTCAGATATATGTTATTTTAATGACTTTTATAATTTAAATGTTATTTTGAAGATATCTAACTAAAATTCCTAAGAAGAAATTCTAATGAAATCATTCCTATGTTCGGTAAAAAGAAATGAAAAATAAATAAGATTCATATGTATAATAAAGGAATAGTTGGTGATATTAGAAATTACTCAGACTTTTTAGATACACAAATCCAGAGGCTTATATGGTTGCATCTGCTGTTATTTTTCTCCCACTGAGCAGACCTCTCCAAGTCCCTGCTCTGACACTTGGGGAAAGTAAAGCACAGCAGTTGAATTTCCCCCACTCACACTCTGACTTGTGGATAAAGATAACAGGACTAGTCCCTGTTGCTCTCAGTTCTTTCCTTGAGATGACTTAATTCATCACAAACAGGATATGCCATAAAAAATAAGGCTGAAGCTTGTGCTTTAGTATGAACATAAACTGTGCCTTATATATATTCAAATTCTTGTCTACTGGAGGAAATATTCATTACCAATATTAAAGTAAGCCCAGAATTAGGCAAAATGCAACAGACATATATTGAAGTGAACATTTTATTATGTGTCATGTCAGTCAGATTAAAGAAAAGAGTGCATGGCACCGACAGGATATTGCATGTATATCAAGCAATCTATTTATATGTGACAGGGAGGGTTTGATTTCTGGAAAGTGTGACAACCCGATGAAATAACTGCTCGTGTTCAAAATTACTATAGTATAAATGCACATCTTTTAAGATGGAATTTTAAATTACAATTAACCAAATGCAGATAAATATGCTTAGGAATGAATAGTGACATAGAAGGGGAAAGAGATGGAGAAATCTGTATAAATGCAAAGGTGTTGCAAGCCTTTAGTGCCAGCACCCAGTATAGAAGGCTAGTGGAAGATTGCTAAACCCCTCAACAATTTAAAGCAAGACATTTCATACGCATTAACATTACGTTGCCATCCAAACACAGAAGGGTGGGTCATGATAAGGAGATAATGACATACGAAAACTGGGTAAAGACTAATTTGTTTTTATTAACAATAGTTGACCAGGAAACTATTCTATTGATTTTTTTAAAACATATCATGGATGTGTTCTTTAAATTGGCACTTTTTAAAAATAAAATTGTGTGTGTATGTGTGTGTGTGTATCCTCTCTCTCTGAGTTCTGTATCTCTCTCTTCAATTCTATCTCCCATTTTTTAAAAGCATAAGGCAAGGAGATCATGATGCTAAATGGTAAATTATTTTTCCCCTCTTGGCAGTGTCTCTGTTTTACAAAGAGATATGGAGAGGGAGGGAGAGATGGAGGCAGGGAGAAAGAGAGACAAAAGAAATAAGAAAAGGAACCCACTAACTTTATTGCCAGCAAAGATAAAGTGCAGTGAAACAGAAATTCTTTGAGTTCACAATCATTACACTTGGTTGCTCCTACCAGACAGTAGAAAAGAAGGGGGGAAATAGAATCAATGAGCAGTTGATTTTAGTTCCTTTTCTTAAATTATAATTTGCATGACTTTTGCATGTTGCTAACATTACCTAAACAAACTACAAAGAGACCACCTGACGAAATCTCTAAAGTATGTTAAATGAGAAGAACAGAGTTAAGCGTGATGCATGCCAAACTACAACTTCTGAGAAGCAGCGGGTAAGAGCTATGACTGAAGCTCCTCTCCCTTTTACTTCCAGAGATTTAGGCAATATCCAAGTGGTGCATGTGGGGGAGCTACAGGACAGATGCAATCAGAGCTGGCTTTGTACATCAATAATGACAAACTGTATTTCTCATAACCTTTCCTTCTTTGTTCAAAAGGGGGGGGGGACTTCCATTTTAAACTGTAATCTGTGACTTTTGAAATGGACATTAAGGAATCTTGCCGACAAACACTTCTGGTTGATTTTCTTTTTCTCTCCCTCTTGCTGATCTAAAAAATCATTATGGCTGCTTTATGTACAAGTGAAAGGTGCAAGGCTTTTAGGACACAATTAAGCATTCTTTGCTCTAAGATTCTGAAGGAATTTTGTACTTAAGAAATGTTAATCAGAGTTGCTCAGTAATGGCTTAGTTCAGTGAATAGTGACCATGCACACACAGAAAGCCATTTCAACTGTATCTAGATTAAGATCTTGGTTTGAATATTCTCTACTTTTAATCTTCATTTACATTATAATTACATCTAATCTAGGAGAAGTTGATTATCTGCAACTTCCCCACATGTGGCTAAAACCACCTTAATCTCTCATGAGCATTTAACAGTGTAATGAACAAAAATTATGACCTAGAAGCTATGAAATCCTCAGACCTAAGATTCACTGAGAAAGATCGTTGATACTTAACTGATTAATGCAATATGGTTTTGACATTCCCCAATTAGGAAATTTAACAATATTTAAGTAGCAAGATTCCTCTTTCCTTTCTCTCTTTTCCCTTTGAAAGAGAAACTTTCTAGCTGCATGATCATTGATAATATGCAGGAGAATCGACTGAAGCTCTACACTACATCATCCAGGCTAAAAATACAGCTTGTTTGATATGGAGCTTTTCTACCAAACCAAAAGCAAACAGTTCAAATCAAACAGCTGTTGTAGAAAAATGGGCAATCTTCAACCATGACTTTTATGTTGTTGTTATGTGCCGTCGAGTCGTTTGCAACTCATAGCGACCCTATGTACAACAGCCCTAAACCCTGCTCTATCCTGTGGCAAACTCATTGCCTCTGACAAACCCATCCCGAGTACCCCAGTCACTGAATCAATCC
>NW_006399758.1:23694186-23706655 GCF_000299155.1 Elephantulus edwardii | reverse complement strand
CTCCAGCGGTTTTTTTCCACAGATGTAATCGATCTGATTCCTATTCATACCATCAGGTGACATCCATGTGTATAATCTACGTTTATGTCTCTTAAAAAAGCATTTGCAATGAATAAGTCCTTGGTTGTGCAAAATTCAATCATTCTATCCCCAGCTTCGTTTCAGTCACCAAGTCCCTGTTTTCCAACTACTGATTCTTCTTCCCTGTTCCCAACTTTTGCGTTCCAGTCGCCCATTATTATCAATGCATCTAGTCTCTGAAAATCTACTGAATCTTCAGCTATGGGTCCATTCCCACTTCATAACAATGAATGGGGTTAATTTTATTTTTAAATTAGAAAAATCCCAATTACTTCTAAAAATGAGAATTTTTAAAAATGCTCATAATAGTTGTGAAAATTTGAAAAGGAATAAAACATATAAGGGAATAAACAATATATTTTACTTTTCAGTTATAAATTGATCCTTAATATTTATTTTGGAAATATTTACAATTTTCAAGTGCCATCTACTGTGGGCAAAGTTTAACAACATATGTATTTCCAAGTGAAAATTAAAAGGTAGTTAGCTGGTGAAGCAATTTTAACATGACACATCTACAATTAATCATAATTCAAAGATTCTCTGAAATACAAACTGAGTGGTTGCTCACTTAATTTTTCTTTTTTGGCATATAAAGTAGGCCCTTAGTGGCTTAGTCCAAAGAGAGACTGATAACTAAGTGGTCACATTTATCTGTTGGTTCCAAAGGAGAAAAATGGACAATGTAGGCTCAGAAACGCAGTAGAGAATTAGTTACGAATCAGTTCTGATTCAATAGCAATAGGAGAATTTTGAATTGTACATTGTATACTTTTGAGTCAGAGTCAAATCAGTAACACCGAGCTACCACATAGCAATCACATTATAGTAGCAACACATTATATGACACAAGAGATTAAAGAACCCTTCCAGTAGTCATATAAAACTAAGTTGTTGTATGTGCCATTGAGTCAACTCCGACTCTTAGTGACCCTATGCACAATATCTTTGAACTCTGCTCTGTGTCAAGCCAATCTCACTGTCTCTGACACATCTACCTTCATTACCCCCAGTTACTGTGTCAATTAATCTCATTCAGGGTCTTCCTCTCTTGTGCTGTTCCTCCACCTTTCCAAGCGGTCCCACCTGGCAATGTGCACAAAGTATGTGAGACAGAGCCTCAAAATCCTTGCCTCCAAGGAAAAGCTTGGTTTCACCCTTTCCAGGACAGACATGTTAGTTCTCTTGGTGGTCTAAAATATGTTCAATATTCTTCTCCAGCACCACAACTCAAAGGAATCAATTCTTCTGTCATCTCTGGTCACTGTCCAATTCTCTGATGCATACAAAGTAATTGCAAAGACTACGGCCTGGATCTCTTCCAGTCAGTTGGCCAGGTGGTTGTCCTCGAGATTTCTTGGCCCAGCTTGGTGAGCACATCCAGGGCAGAATCTGTTTGTTGAAATATGTCAATTGGTATGCCATCTATTCCTGGGACCTTGTTTTGTTTCCAATTTTTTTCAGAGCAACTTGAAGTTCTTCATCACCACAGACTCTTCCTCATATGTTGTTTCATGAATAAATCATGAAACAAATTCCTTTTGGTACAGTGACTCCATACTCCTTTCATCTTCTTTTTTTCCCCTTCAAAACAAAAAAAAAAAAAGAAAAAGAAATTTTATTATAACTTTTTAAAGTTCAGAAATCACACATGAATATCACTATACAAAGTCACTAATTGCTAGAGTTCCTACAGCATCCAATATTCACAAATGGTCTCCCATTCAAGTACTAACTGGGCTTGATGCTGCTTAGATTCCAAGATCAGGGACGTCCAGGGTGGTATGGCAGTAGACTTCTTCCACCTTCTTTCAATGCTTCCTCGATCGATTAATATTCTGACCAAAGCATCCTTAAGCATTTCAACTTGAGGTTTGAATTTGTTCTTCAATTCCTTCAGCTTAAGAAATGTCGAGGTACTTCAAACCTTTTGATTTTTTTGACTCTAGCTCTTTACACATTTCATTATACATTTTGTCTTCCCACACTTTGAAATCTTCTGTTCAACTCCTTAATTTCTTCTCTTTCCTTTGGCTTCTCAGCACTCTAGTGTAATATTCAGAGTCTCATCTTCCATCCAAGAAATTTAGAGGATAAGCACCTTGTCAATTGACTGGAAGAGAGTCATATTTATTCCCATTCCAAAGAAAGGTGACCAAACAAAGTGTGGAAATGATCGAACAATATCATTAATATCACATGCAAGCAACATTCTTCTGAAAATTACCCAAAAATGACTGGAACAGCACATCAACAGAGAACTGCCAGATGTGGAGGCAGAGTTTAGAAGAGGTCATGATATTATAGTTAATGGATCTTGGCTGAAAGCAAAGAGTACCAAAGGAATGTCTGTCTGTTTCTTTGGTGATACAAAGACATATAACTGTGTATATCACAACAATATGTGGCTAACTCTGAGAAGAATGGGAATCCCAGAACACTTGCTTGTGCTTATGTGAAATACTTGCACCAGAAGGCAGTTGTCAGAACAGAACAAGGAAACACTGCATATTTTAAAATTGAATAGGGTATATACCAGTGATGTGTCATATCTCCATACCTTTTAAATCTGTATTCAGAACAGATCATCTGGAAAGTTGGGCTCTGTGAAAAGGAATGTGACATCAGGATTGGAGGAAGACTCATAAACAATCTGCATTATACAGATGACACACCCTGCTTGCTGAAACTGAGGAGGCTTTGAAGCACTTGCTGCAAAAGGTCAAGGACTGCAGCCTTCAATACGGATTGAAGCTCAACATCAAGAAACCAAAGTTTCTCACCACTGGGCCAATTGGCAGCATCATGATTGATGGTGAAGAGATTGAAGATTGTTGATCGCTTAAGTGTGCTTGTTTCCATAATCAACATTCATGGCACCAGCAGCAAGAAAATCAAAAGACTAATTTCATTGGGAAAATCTGCTGTTAGGGACCTCTCTAGAGTACTGAAGAGCAATGATGTCAGTCTGGAGATTAATGTGAGTGCACCTGGTCCTGGCCATAATCTTTGCAATTACTCACTATGCGTCAGAAAGCTGGACAATGACTGGGGATAACAGAAGGAGAATTGATGCCTTTGAGCTGTGCAGCTAGATAAGAGGATTGTATATACCATAAACTACCAGGAGAACAAGCAAGCTCATCTTGGAAAGGATGAAACTAGGCTTCTCATTGGATGCAAATATTCTAAAGCTTTGCCTGACATACATTGGACATGTTGCAAAGAGGGACAAGTCCTTGGAGAGAGATAACATTTTTGACATGGCGGAAGGACAGTGCAAGAGAGGAAGACCTTTGATGAGATAGATTGATTCAGTGACTGGGGTAATAGTGGTAGGTAACAAGATGATTGGCACAGGATAGAGCAGGTTCAGAGCTGTTGTACATAGGGTAGCTTACAAGTTGCAAGTAACTCAATAGAACATAACAACATGGCCTAGATCGATCACCATGGCCTTAGTCTCTAGCTTGACATTGCTGCTCTTCAGCATTCTGGCGAGATATCTGATAGCAGATTGTCCTAATGCAATTAGCCTTGATTTTCTGGCTACTGGGGTGAAGAGTGTCAATTGTGGAACTGAGCAAGCTGAAATTGTTAACAATCTATATCGCTCTTCCATCCGTCATAGTTATGCCAATTGTCCCAATGGTGAGATTCTTCATTTTCTTGATTTTGAACTTCAATCTGTATTTTAGACTACAGCCCTTGACAATTGTAGCAAATGCTTCATGCTCTTCTCAGTTCCAGCAAGGATAATTATGACATTTGCATAACACTATGTTGATGAGTCTTCCTCCAATACTGATACCACACTTCTCCTCTTGTGGAAACTAATTACATACCTAAAGATATTGATTAGAAAACACATAAAAAGCACAGTATGCTCTATGATGCAATAATGTGAGTAGCCTGGGGATACAAACTGAGGTTTATAAACACTTATATAAAATTCTAAATATATGTATTGTTTTGCTTATGGTGACATTGCTACTAATTTCTTTTTTTTTTTTTTGTATTTGCTACTAATTTCTTTATGTGTGCTTTTGTGGTATTAAAGTGCTGCCATTCGTCCTCTCTGTATTAAAGGCTGCCTTTTCATAGTGCTTCTGACTTTGATTTGCAGTGCTGTTACTGCTCACAATTCTGTTTCTATATTTCTTCAGATGTAAGAAAGGGCTTTTTGTTGTTGTTGTTTTTGTTTTTTAAAATGCTACTCCATGAATCATGTTTTGAGTAGGGTAGGAACTGATGAATATTTCCATTGCTTCCAAAACAACATAAAATCCAATCTTAAATAGTTTCAATATGTTTCTTAAATAGTGAGAATAAATAAACTATAGGACATAACATTATCTGATAATTAATATAATGAAGAATGAGTCATTTTATTAACACCATAATTTAGACCTAATCTAGGGAAATGGACCAAGATGGCACAAGAAGTTGGCATGTTAATTTACTTACTCATCCAGAAACTGACTTACTGAATGATGAATGAAGGCACAGATTGAGATATCTGAATTCTGAAAACATATGAATTTTAAGAGAATTGAGAGGAGTCTACAAGTGGGTGCACAATGAGGATAGCACAGAAGCTCAGGGTGAAAGACAAACTCACAGCCATTTGGATAAGAGTTGGAGAGGAACCTAAAAAGGGAACACATGGATGGAACAAAACTGAGGGTGCTGTAATATACCTTTTAAGGCAGCACATGTTGTATGTGGAAGTTCATAGACTTTTTATTTGGAAAGGTTAAAGGAAGATTAAGACACTGTAAAAGTGCTATTGAATCCTTTTGAGGCCTGAGGTAGATGGATATGACAATTAAGAGAAAGTGCACGGTCAAAAAGGTGAGGGATACTCCAATGGACAACATAGATGTAAATGATTGCTTTCCTGTCCATAGTGGGACACCCTGGGATAGCCTGTGCAGTAAGTAGTACTTGTGTTTGAGAGTCATAGAGTCCCTTAGCTTTGTTGTGGGAAGGCTGAACCTCACCACTTGTATCAAGATCTGTAACTAGCTATTCCTCTACTCTACCATATCTATTGCATTTCAGAGATCAAAGAATGTAGAATTCTGTAATCATCATCATCTAAGAAAAGTGCTCCCGACAATTCCTAGAAATCTTCAGTATTATAATTTGAGGCTTAAATTTGCTCTTCAGCTCTAGCACACTCATACTGTTGCTTTTATAAACCCAAGTCTTTGAGCACTTTGTCGTAATAACTTTATTTTATGAAGTTTTTCATAAAAATCTTCTGTTCAGCTCTCTGACTTTATGATTTCTTCCATTAATTTTGGAAAGCTTTAGAGTTTCTTCTGGATCCATTTTGGTATTTTCTAAACTATCCTGCCTTTTTAATGTATCCTTCATGGATGTCATTGTTTGGTGTCATTCCACAACTTGTTTGGTCTTCAATCATTATTACTTAATGCATCAAATCTATTATTCAGACAGCTTTATTTATTTTATAACAATATTTTTATTGTGGTGAAAGGATATATCTTTAGACAGTTTTAAAATTCATTTGGAATAAACTCAAGGTCTTATCTCAGCTTTCAGATACTTATCATTTTCTTCAGTTTTAATTTTAATTTGCACTGAGTAATTGATGACTGACTGATGAAGAAGCAGCAGCAGCAGTAGTAGTAGTAGTAGTGGTGATTAGGATGCAGAAAGTGATAATAAAGAAGAACTGAGAGCTGTAAATACAGACTAAGTGATAGAATAAACATGGAGGTAAACTGAAACAATTATGCACAATGAATGATTTATGATCTATTAAAAGAGAAAAAGTTTATTAAAAATAAGATAGAAAATATCGTAACAGATATCAAAACAAAGACAGAAACATGTATTAGTACACAGAGAGATCAAAACAAAGGGAAGAATGCTGATCAAAGTGAGCTAAGCAAAAGATTTCAAAGGGCAGTTTAAATTTGCAAAGTATTATAAGGAAATGTGCTATGAGTTAAAACACCAAAAGAGAAGAATGACTCCATCATTTCCCAAGATGAAAGAATTGAAGAGCAAATCCAAACCTCCAATTGCAATACAGGATACTATAGAAAAATCTTAAATGATGCAAGTAGCATCAAAAGGAGTTTGAAAGAACAGAATCATTGTACCAAAAGAATTGATCAGTCTCGTGAGACCTGCACCTCTTGCGAGACTCACTCATTAGGTAATCATTTGGAGACCTTACCTTTGTTCTGCTGCAAGATAGCATGATTTGTGTGGCATGGCCAGCCTGTAAGCATCTTCCAGCCGCTGCTTCCACATGTCTGCTAAAGACTGAGGCCCCGTCCAGGTGCACTCACACCCAGGCTGGGGACAGAATCACTGCCTGCCAGGTTGAGGGCTGCAGTTTTAGACTGCATTCCCACCCACAGCACTAAACCACTGCCTCTGCCACCTTGAGACCCTGCTGACTAGAGGCTGTCCAGCTGCCACCCCTGCTGTCCAGTGGCAGGAGCACCAATATCATATGTACTTTTGGTAAAACACTTCTGTCTAGTTATACTACGTGGGATCCTTTAAGCTCCAGCAGAAGGGGCCAGGCCAGGTCTTGCTGAGCTGAGATGTTGTTTCTGGAAGGTAACAGACTTTCCTCTTCTGCCATCCAGGTACTTTGGGTGAAACACGGTTGCCTGGGGGCCTTGCCAAGAAGAAAGCATAAATATACAGGTCCTTCACAAATCATTGTCCTCCTCTAGATTACTACATAGTTACAATGACCTACCATCTACTAAGGATAAAACTTACACAATGTCAAGAAAGCAGCTTCAGTCTTCATAAAAAACAAAACAACAAAAAAACAAAAAACAAAAAAACCCACAAACAACACAAACCAAAATAACCCTTCTAAAAAAGCAGACCCAGGGAATGCACCAGATAGAGAGCACCAGAAGAAACATGTTGATATGTAGTTATTTGAAAAACTACAGAAGAAGATGCAAATGATGGAAGAAACAATGGAAGCAGTTAAGAGAGTAAATACCTCAGAGACAACAATCCCGAAGAAATATATTCATAAGGAGCAACCTGAACAGATATGGAAGAAAATGCCAAAGATGGAAGAAAGAATTGATAGTATAAAGAGGTAAATCCCTAGCTCTAAGAGAGATGCAAATCAAAACAACTATGAAATACCATCTTACCCAAGTAAGAATAGCAAAATTTAGCAGAATAGCAAGCAACAAATGCTGGCGAGGTTGTGGAGAAACTGGAACCCTTATTCACTGTTGGTGGAAGTGTAAAATGGTGCAACCACTGTGGAAGGCAGTGTGATGCTTCCTCAAAAAGTTGCAAATGGAAATATCATTTGACCCAGAAATTCTAATACTGGGAATATACCCCAAAGAGACCATAACTTCCACCCAAGCAGATATATGCACCCCCATGTTTATTGTGGCTTTCTTGGAAACAACTTAAGTGCCCATAAACAAACAGATATAGAAGCTGTGGTATATTCACACAATGGAATACTACGCTGCATTGAAAAACAAGGAACTCATGCAATATTATTCAAAATGGGTGAACCTGGAGGACATTATGCTGAGTGAAATATCTCAGTCACAAAGGGACAAATACTGCATAGTGCCACTGTTGAACTGGACTGACAGCAAGGCTGGGAAGAGACTGAAAAAGATAGGATAAATAATGTATACTGCATTGAAACAGATGAGGGAGAGAACTGTTTAAAAGGGATATGTGATTAGGTATTATTGTCATGACAGAAGTCGAGAACGAAGACTGTATAGTGGAGTGGACCTGAGGGGGAAGGATTATAAAACAGTGGGGGAACTTTTACTTTTCAAAAAGAAGAGTGTACTGGGGATGGGGGAGGTGGGCAGGGAGAAAAGTGCAACAATGGATGAATGGAAATCCAAAGTCTCTGTACATTTTTATTAAAATTTAAAAAATGGTATCTAGAAAAAAGTACAAGAACTTTAAAAGTCATCACAAGACAGAGTGAATACTGTCAACACAATATTGGAAGTAACAGAAAAGCATGTAAATGAAAACCAGAATATTAAGACTGAAAAGGCAAAAATGTCCAACATGCTGGTAGGACAAAAAAGTAGAACTAAAGTCATGAAGCATAATCAGTGAGCTGGAAGACAAGAGAGTCACTGAAACTATACTATAAGAAAAATCAGAGATGAGATGTAAAGAAATTGAAGACAACATTAGATAGAATCATGTGGGATGACACCAAAAGTAACAGTATATATGATTGGAATTCCAGAACATGGTAGTGACAGGGAAGTCAAGAAGACTATTGTGGAAGAAGTACTAGAAGAAAACTTTTGAGGTATTTTGAGGAGTGTTTTGAGGAGTCCACATTCAAAAGGCACAGTGAACACCAAATAGACTGGACCCAAAAAAGAAAAACATCAAGATATATCATGGTCAAATTCTCCAAAATAAAACATAAAGAGAATATTAAAAGCAGCAAGAGAAAAACAAAGAGTCACCTACAAAGATTAAGTTCTGATTTCTCAGCAGAAACCATGAAAGCTAAAAGACAATAGGATGGTATATATAGAAAGTGCAAAGAAAACAATTGTCAGCCAAAGATCCTATACCCAGCAAAGTTCTTCCATCAAATATGAATGAGAAATTAGATCTTTTGCAGAAAAGAAGGAACTAAAGACATTTGTGAAAACAAGACAAAAACTATAAGAAATTTTAAGTGAAGTCCTTCACACAGAAATACCAAAGGAAAGTGGGTGGGCCATAGTAATCAGAAACAACAGAAAAAGAAACACAGCAAAATGGCAATGGTAAAATCTGGCCTGAAAATAATCACAATTAATCTGAATGTACTAAATCCACCAATCAAAAGAAAGAGAGTAGCAGAATGGATAAAAAACAAACAAACCAAAAACAAAGCCCACCAATATGTTACCTACAAAGGACATACCTAAAAAAAGGAGAAAAAGACTTTAAAGACTAGACAAAAAAATATACCAAGCAAATGGCAACCACAAAAAAAGCAGGAGCATAAATACTAATCTCTATAAAATGGACTTCAAAATGAAAACCACTATTAAAAAAAGGAAGGGCATTATTACATACTGATTAAAGGCACAATAGATCAAGAAGACATAAACTTGGTCAATATTTATGTACTAAATGAGAGAACTGCAAAATACATATAACAACAAAATTGAAGAAAGAAGTAGACAGCACCATAATAGTGGTAGGAGACCTCAACACACCAATATTACCAAAGAATAGACCAATTCAGAAGAAACTCAACAAAGATACAGAATAACTAAACTACACAGTCAACTCTATTTTGTTGGTGTATTTAGAGTACTTCACCCAACTAAAAGTCCATTCACTTTCTTTTCAAGTAGTGCATGGTACATTTTCCAGAATAGATCACGCATTAGGGCACAAAGCAAACCCCAATTAAAAATTTAAACACTTTGAAATAATACAGGATCTTCTCAGACCACAAGGCCATACAACTAGAAATTAGCCACACGAGGGCAAAACTTACAGAAGCACTCATAACTGTAGATTTCACATGAGTACAATTGAGCACTCGAGGATTCACGTTCTTCTCAATGTTAGCTATAACTGGTTATGATCCATACACTCAAATAACTTTGCATAGTTAATAAAGCACAAGTAGACATTCTTCTGGTATTCTTTAACTTTAGCTAGGATACATCTGATATCAGCAATTATATCCTTGGTGCCATACACTCTCTTGTAAATCCTGCTTGAACTTCAGGCAGTTCCCTAACTATAAACCATTATAGCCATTTAAAAATAATATTCTGCAGTATTTTGCTTGCATGTAATAGTAATAATCTTGTTCAATAGTTTCCACACTCTGTGGGATTATCTTTCTCAGGGACATCTATTCTTCAAACTTTCTGGTATAGATTGGTGAATGAATCCAAAGCTGCATATATTACTGAAATGAGTCAATTCATGTCTCATCAATTTCTAGGGCATTATTTTTTTTGCCAGTGCCTTCAATGCAGCTTCCACTACCTCCTTAATTACCATTGGCTCCTGCTATATTATACTTCCTGAGATTTCTGAGTGTCAGTCAGTTCTTTTTGTTAAATTCATTCTGCTTATTTCCTCTGTACTCTTTTGATGCTTTCTGGGTCATTCAATATATTGTCTATAGCTTCATCTTGCTTGGATCCACATTTAACTCACTTGGTATGAGCAGTCAGGAAATTAGATGCATTGCACTGGGAAAATTTGCAATTAGGAACCTTTGCAAATTATTGAGGAGTAGTGTTGTTAGTTTGATGACTAAGTTGAGTCTGATTCAGGCCATAGTCTTTCTGATTACTAGCTATGCATCCGAAACCTGTACAATGAGTAAGGATGACAGAAAAAATAAATGGACAACTTTGAGCTGTGATGATGGATAAGAGTACTGAACATTCTAGAGAATGAACAGATATATCTAGGAGAGGGTGCTGCAAGAGCATTCTTAGGAGGCAAGAATGATGAGGCTTTGCCTCACATTCTTTGGACATATTGCTAGGAGAGGCTAATTCTTATAGCAGGACATGGTATTAGGAAGGGTAAAACATCAATGGAGGAGAAGACGACCCTCAATCAAGTGGATTGACACGGTGACTGCTCCAATGGGCTCCTGTGTGTCAGAAAGTGTGGGGGTGGTGCAGGACAGGACCAGGTTCAGATGTTTTGCTCATAGGGTCACTATGAGTCATATTTAGCTCGAGGGCACCTAATAACAACAAATATTTTCAGTATTTCAGTATTACAACTCAAGGCTTTATTTTTCAATTCTCTCAGCTTGAGAAACTCAGAGTGAGTTCTTAACTTTCTATTTTCAATTCTATTCTCCAACTCCAGTTCTCTGCACATTTCATTATAATATTTTGCTTTGTCGTCTCAACAAAATATTAGACAAATACTAGTTTCCTGTAATCCTAGATTTTAAGAACCTCATAAAAATCCAGAATGTTCATAATCTTAGACCCTTAGATTTTTCCCTCTAACTTTATGTTACAAATAGAAAACTGCAAAATAAAGTACAAGAATTATTTTTACTAGTCACAGAAACTCTTTAAAAGGTGTGATTTTCCCCCCTTGACTTAACTGATCATGTATATTTTTGTTTTGTTATTTATTCATGAATACTTTTCTCCCTCCCCCTCCCCCAATTTTCCTTCTAAGTCTATTAATTGTCATATATGTGGCTTCTAATCATCCATTATTTGGATAATATTCTTCCTTCCATTTTGTGAATGGACTATAGCTTCTCCATTCAATTGTTGATTTGCACATGAAGTGTTTCCATTTCTTTGTTGCTGTGAATAAGGCAATGATAAACTGTTATAATGCTGTACTGAGATAACTTGGGGTTGCGGTGATACTAAACACTGTGCCACTGTCTCAAATGACATAATGATTACTGATGGTGGATAGGGTATTATAGAGCTCCCAGATTAAGACAGACTTGAAAAGAGGATTGGCATCCACTTTTTATATAACAGGCCTTTGGAAACTCTATGAACATTAGAGATATGACAGGTTATAGTCTTTTATTCATAGGGTGTTATGAGTTGTACTCAACTCGGCGACACTTAACAACAACAACAACAACATCTTCTAGCAGTTTTGAGTATTTTTTCAGGTGTTTGCTGACCCTCTAACATTTTTTATGGTGAAGTTTCTATTCATCTCCTGTGCCTTTTTGAGATTAGTTCTATTTTTTCCTTGTTGATGTGCTGGGATAGTTTATAAATTTAATTTTGAATCCCCTACCAGATATATCATTGTCAAACATTTTCCCCGCAGTCTATGGACTTCTATTTCATTCTACTGAAGAATTTTTTTTATCTTGATGATTTTAATTCTAAGTCATTCTAATTCTCCTTCTTCGTTCTTCCTTGCTTATTGCATTTAACATGATACATTTATATTCCATTTTTTAAAATTAGAGGCTTAATCAACAGGCAGAAAAACAACAAAAGTAAGAATAAAGTTTACATTCTTTTCTTGCACACAGCTATTCCTTATGGTCACGGTTCCTTGATAACTGGAGAGCTTGGTAGACAATGGCTTTTTCCTTCAACATTTTTTTTAACCTGTTTTTAAACCTGTTCTTCAACTTGTTTGGGTTACAGAGTTACAAAGTAAAAAAAGTTACATTTTAAATTTTTTTTATTATTATTAAATTTTATTAGTTTTAATGAACATTTCCACGGATTTGGGGTTTTCATTCCTTCATTGCTGCACCATTCTCTCTACCCTCCTCCCCAGTTTGTTCTTCTTCCCCGCCATCCGAATGTCTGTTTTAATTGTCCAATTGCCACAGTGCTTGTCAAAGTCAGTTCCGATTAATCTCCTTTGTCAGTGTGTCCTT
>NW_006399758.1:23691601-23693456 GCF_000299155.1 Elephantulus edwardii | reverse complement strand
TCTCTTCAGGGTATATTCCCAGTAGTGGAATTGCTGGGTCAAATGGTATCTCTATTTGCAACTTTTTGAGAAAGCGCCATACTGCTTTCCACACAAGAAATTGATTTTTAGAAGGCCCCATTCTTCTGTTTTTTCCTCCCCTGGTCTATTCATTCTGTATATTAGGGTTTCTAAGTTTGTTCCTGTATTTTCTCTGATAAACTGTGTAGTTTTTGGTTTTACTCATATGTCTCTGATCCATCTAAAACTGATTTTTGTATCTCATATGAGATGTAGGTCTTGGTTCAGTTTTACGGAAGTGGTTATCCAATTTTACCAGCACCATTTGTTAGAGAGACTGTTGTCTCTACACTTAATTGATCTTGTCTCCTTGACAAAGATCAGTTGACTGAAGGTAGGTGGGTTGCTTTCTGGGTTCTTGAGTCTATTCCATTGATCTATTTGTATGTTACTGTGTCAGTACCAGGATGTCTTGACTACTAATGACATGTCTTGTTTGAGCTCAGGGATTGTGACAACTTTCTTTTTAAGTAGTGTTTTCCTTATTTAGGATCTCATATGTTGCTTAATCAAATTGGAAGTTTTATTTTCCATCTTGTTGAAGAACAACATTGATATCCTTATTGAGATTGCACTGATTTTGTAGATTGCTCTCTGTAAAATTGCCGTTTTTATCAATATCGAATTCTCTGTCTAAGAGCATAGTACATTCTTCCATTTGTCTGGGTCTCTTATTTCTTGTAATAGCTTTATATGACTTTTATTATATAGGTCTTTTGTGTCTCTAGATATATTTGTTCCAAAGTGTTTCATGTTGTGGTTAGCTACTGTAATTGGTATTACCTTTTCTTTGCTATATTTGCTGCTATAGAGATATAAGACTGATTTTTTATTAATTTTGTGTCCTGCTGTTTTGCTGTATTGGTCAACTATGCCCAATAGGTTTTTGCTGAGTCTTTGTGGTTTTCTAAATGTACTTACACAACATCAAAGTACAGAGATAATTTTGCCTTCTCTTTGACAATTTGGATGCCTCTTATTTCCTTCTCTTGCCTTATTGCTCTTGCTAGGGATTCCAATATAATATTGAATAGGAAAGGTGATGGTGGGCATTCTTGTCTCTGTTTTCAGTGGGAATGCCTTTAACTTTCTCCATTGAGGATAATGTTTACTATTATTATTAATAATAATAATACTTTTTATTATTATGTTGTTGTTGGTTAAAGACTAGCCTTTTAAATACGTTGATGAAATTCTGTTCTAATTTTGTTGAGTGTTTTATCAGGAAAGGGTGCTAAATTTTGTGAAAGTCTCACATATCAATTGAGATGATCATGTGATTATTGTATTTTGGTTTTTTTATGTGGTGGATTAAATTTATTATTTTTCTTATGTTGAGTCATCCTTGCATGCCTCTTAGAATCTCACTTGCTTATGATATATTAATCTTTTAATATGTTACTGGATTCTACTGGTTAATATTTAAGGGTAAAGGATTTGTATGGCCTGTTGTTCTATTTTTTGGTGGTGTCTTTACCAGGGTTTGGTATCAGAGTTATATTTGCTTCATAAAATGAGTCTGGGAGTATATCTTTTTTAAAATTTTATTAGTTTGCTTATGAAGCTTGTATATATTGTGTTTCACACTATTTATTCACATTGTGTTTCATACAATCATCCTCATGTGTTTGTTGTTGTTGTTGTTGTTGTTGTTATTATGTGCCATCAAGTCATCTGCAACTCATAGTGACCCTATGTACGATAGCCCAAAACTCTGCCCTATTCTGTACCAATCTCACTACCTCTTACACACCTACGCCAATCCCAGTCACTGAATCAAGCCATCTTATTAAGG
>NW_006399758.1:23688963-23691211 GCF_000299155.1 Elephantulus edwardii | reverse complement strand
GTGAACAATCTCAATCCCTTATCCATCCATTATGATGCTGCCAATCTGCCCAGTGGTGAGAATCTTCATTTTCTTGATATTGAGCCTCAAACCATATTGAAGACTGCAGTCCTTGACCTTCCACAGTACATGCTTCAGGTCCTCCTCAGTTTCAGCAAGTAGGGTTATGTCATCTGCTTAACACAGATTGTTGGTTCTTCCTACAATCCTGATGCCACACTTCTCCTCATAGAGCCCAGCCTCCCAGATATCTGTTCTGCATAAAGATTGAAAAGGTATGGCGACGGCCCTGGTATACACGCTTCCCAATTTTGAATCATGCAGTGTTTCCCTGCTCTGTTTTGATGACTGCCTCCTGGTCCAAGAATGGGTTGTTCTGGGATTCCCATTCTTTTCAGATTCAGCCACAGTTTGCTATGGTCCACACAGTCAAATAAATGCCTTTGGGTAATCAATGAAACAAAGATAGACATTCTTCTGGTACTCCTCACTTTCAGCCAAGATCTGCCTAACATTAGCTACAATATCCCTAGTACCAATGACCCCATCTAAACCCAGCCTGCAGTTCTGGTAGTTCTCTGTTGATGTGCTCGTTTTTGTATAATCTTCAACAGAATCTTGCTCACATGTGATATTAATGATATTCGATAAAATTCTGCACTTTGGAATGGGAACAAATACAGATTTCATCTATTCAGATGGCCAAGTGGTTGTTCTCCAGATTTTTTGGCACAACTTGGCGAGCACATCTAGGGCAGCATCTGCTGGTTGAAATATGTCAGTTGGCATACCATCAATTCCTGAGGCCTTATTCTCAGCTAATTCTTTCAAAGCAGTCTGAACTTTTCCCTTCATCACCATAGACTCTTGTTCATATATTATTTCATTAAATTCTTCTGTGTCTGCCAATTCCTTTTGGTACAATGACTCTGTATACTCTTTCCATCTTCTTTTAATACTTTCAGGATCACTCAATATTCTTTCCAAAGCATCCGTATTTCAGCTTGAGGCTTGAATTTCCTCTTCAGTTCCTTGAGCCTAAGAAATACTGAGCAAAATCGGCACCTTTGATTTTCTCACTCCAGCTCTTTGCACATTTCGTTATAATACTTTACTTTGTCTTTTGCTGCCTTTTGAAATCTCTTGTTCAGCTCCTTAATATCTTGATTTCTTCCCTGTGCGTTGGCTTCTCTGCTCTCCAGTGCATTATTCAGAGTCTCTTCTGACATCCATTTTAGTCTTTTTTTTCCTCATCCATCTTTGCAACGACCATATTTTTTGCACTCTTCCTGGATGATATTCTTTATATCTTCCCATAACTCATCTGGTTGTGAGAGAGAAGTTCAGGGGAGACAGGAAGAGGAGTAGGGGCTGGGGAAACTCAGCTTCTCCCCCACTTCCCCCATCCTCATGTGCTATGTTTTATAAAAGTAATCACCACTGGACCTTGCCCATCATTACCTTTCCTTTTCACCCAGATCCTTCTCAGTTACTTCCGCCTCCACCTACCAAACTATGCAGCCCAGTGGTTTCACTCCTATCTCTCCCTCCCCCTTTGAGTTCACATACATGTTTTAATAGTTAACCTTCTATTTTTATAATTGTCTTTACATGAAGAATTGCTCAAAATCACTGGCAATTAGAGAGATGCAAATCAAAACCACAAGATATTATCTCACTCCAGTAGCAGTGGGAAAGTGTAGTAGGGAAGCAAGCAATAAACGTTGGAGAGGATGTAGAGAGTTGTGAATTCTCATAGACTGCTGGTGGGATTTTAAAATTGTGCAACCACTCTAGATGACAGTTTGAGGTTTCCTCAAAAAGTTGAACGCAGACATTCAATATGACCCAGCTATTCCACAACTAGCAATTCTGCTATGAACATTGGTGTACAAATCTCCATTTTTGTCTCAGTTCTTAGAACAGAGACAAAAATGGAGATTTGTACACCAATGTTCATAGCAGAATTATTCATCATTACACGAACAAAAAAACACCCCAAATGCCCAACCACAACTGAATGGATTGAAAAATTGTGGTACATTCACACAGTGGAATACTATGCAACACTCAAGAGCAACAATTCTGAAAAATATTGTGCAACTTGGGAGATGCTGGAGAGCATTGTGCTGCGTATTCCTTTTTTTTTTTTAATTTTCTGAAATAGTTCTGTAGAGTTAGTGACAGTTCTCTGAATGTCCAGTAAAATTTGCTGATAAAGGCATCTGGCTTTTGTTTTCTGGGAGGA
>NW_006399758.1:23668544-23688588 GCF_000299155.1 Elephantulus edwardii | reverse complement strand
AATCTTTTTTTCTGTTGTTGGAAGATTTCTATTAGCTAATTTTTGTTTATTTCTTCCTTTTAATGTGTTTGTTAATTGCTACAAATTGACCTCTAAATACTGATTTTACTGGATCCCAGAGGTTTTGTTTTCATTTTCACTTGTTTCAATAAATGGAGGGGCTTTTAAAAATTTTATTTTGTACTACCCAGGAGTGTCCAATCAGAGTTTTATTCAGTTTCCAGGTGCATTTTGTTCTTGCTATTTATTCTCTTGTTGATTTCTAATTGTGTTGCGTTGAAGTCTAAGAAAACACTTTGTAATATTTCAATGTGTGTGTTTTGTTTTTTAATTTATTGAAGCTTGCTTTGTGACTTAACATAAGATATATTCTAAAAAATGTTTCAGGCATGCTGGAGAAGAATGTATATTGAACTTACTTAGAGTGCATGGCCCTGTGTATGTCTACAAGGTCAAGTTTGTCAATTGTAGACTTCAGTTTTTCTGTATCTTTGTTAAACCTCTTTTTAATCATCCCATCATTAATTAAGAGTGATATACTGAAGCCTTTGAATTTATTGAGGCGTATTACCTTTCTCATGTCTGTTAATGTTTGTCTTGTATATTTTTTGTATTTTTTAGCACTATCATGTAGTGCATAGGTTTGTATTTTGTTTATGTCCTGTTGTTCTTTTGACACCTAAGCATTGTATAATGTTCCTCCTTGTCTTCTGTGGTGTATTTTACCTCCAAGTCCATTTTATCAGAGATTATTACTGCTACACTTGGGTTTTTTGTTGTTGTTGTTTTGTCTTTTTGATTGCCATTTGCTTGGTATATATTTTTTCCACTCTTTGATTTTTAGTCATTCTTTGCCTTTGTGTTTCAGATATGTCAGTTATAGATCACATATCAATTGACAATGTGCTATTCTTTTTTCTCTTTACTGTTGCATTTAAACCTTTGCTATCAGTGTGATTATTGAGACAGAAAGTTTTATTAGCTGACATTTTGTTTGGTTCTTTTTTTGTGCTGTTGTTGGCTACTTTGTTTCATCAAGTTTTCTGCGGTGTCTCTATATGAAAAAATTTCTTTAACATTAAGCTAATTTTCACAAGTTTTCTTAGTTTCTGCTTCTGTTAATGTCATGATCTCTCCATCATCTTTGATATAGAGTTTTGCTGGAAACAGAATTCTCAGTTGACAGTTGTTTTCTTTCAGAGTTATGAATATGTCATTGAACTATCTTACTTTTCACATGGTTTCTGCTGAGAAATCAGCGCTTAATGTCATCAATTCTCCTTTATAAGTTAACGGGTTTTGGTGTTTTTTTTTTTTTTTTTATTTTATTGCAGGTTTTTTGTTTTGGTTTTTTTCCCCCTGCTACTTTCAGAACTATCTCCTTGTCTTTGATTCTGCAGAATTTGACGACAATATGCCTTGCTGTTTTATTTTGGAGCCCATTCTGTTGGATATTTTCTTATTTTTCAAAACACCAAGAAAATTTTATTCTAGTCACTTTTCCACTATTTTTTACAGTGTCTTTCCCCTGTGCCCACTCACACCACCCTGGGTTTTATTTGTTCTGGGATTCTGACTATACATATGTCATTCTTCTTGATAGCATCCCTCATAATTCTTAGATTTTCTTTGTTTTACTTATTTATTGTTTCTACTTTTTTACTGTAGTAGATGGTACTAAAAGTTCCATTTTTATAAATTGTATAGGATCTCTGATTATATGTTTCTTAGTTGTTGCTTATCTGCCCCTTCACCATAGTAACAACTTCTGATATATTGATCTTATTATTCTAGATTGCTGTTTGTTTTTCTATCATTTATAGAGCTTCACTGGTTTTATCAGCATTGTCTTGTATCACATTTTAAGTTCCTTAAGAGAACTACCAGAAGTCCAGACTGGGTTTAGAAGGGGTCATGGTACTAGGGATATTGTAGCTGATGTTAGATGGATGTTAGCTGAAAGCAGAGAATATCAGAGGAATGTCTATCTGTGTTTCATGGACTATGCAAAGGCAGTTGACTGTGTGGATCATAACAAACCGTGGCTGACTCTGAGAAGAATGGGAATCCCAGAACATTTAATCGTGCTAATGCGAAACCTGTACTTGGACTAAGAGGCAGTTGTCAGAACAGAGCAGGGTAACACTGCATGGTTCAAAATTGGGAAGGGTGTACAGCAGGGATGTGTCCTATCTCCATACCTTTACAACCTGTATGCAGAACAGATTATCTGGGAGGCTGAACTCTATGAGGAGAAGTGTGGCATCAGGATTGATGGAAATTCTATTAGCAATCTGCGTTATGCGGATAACACAACCCTGCTTGCTGAATCTGAGGAGGACCTCATGCACTTGATGCAGAGGGTCAAGGACTGCAGCCTTCAGTATGGACTGAGGCTCAATGTCAAGAAGACAAAGCTTCTTACCACTGGACCAATTAGTAGCATCAGGATGGATGGCAAAGAGATTGAGAATGTTCACAGCTTCAGTTTGCTTGGCTCCATGGTCAACACTCTTGGCACCAGCAGCCAGGAAATAAAAAAAATATGTTGCGATGGGAAAGTGTGCTGTTAGGGACCTCTCCAAAGTACTCAAGAGCAATGGTGTCTCTCTAGAGACTAAGGTGTGCCTGTTACAGGCTATGGTCTTTGTAATCACTTGCTATGCATCAGAGAGTTGGACGATGACTCGGGAGGATAGAAGGAGAATTGATGCCTTTGAGCTGTGGTGCTGGAGAAGAGTATTGAATGTACCATGGACTGTCAAGAAAACAAACGGATTCATCCTGGAGACGGTGAAACCAGGCTACTCCTTGGATGCAAGGATTCTGGGACTTCGTCTGACATACTTTCGACATGTTGTAATGAGGGACAGGTCCTTGGAGAGGGACATCATGCTTGGGAGGGTGGAGGGACAGCCCAGGAGGGGAAGACCCTCTACGATGTCGATTGATTCAGTGACTGGGGTAATCGGGATGGGTGTGTCATTGGCAATGAGATTGGCACAGGATAGAGCAGGGTTTAGGGTTGTTGTACATAGGGTCGCTATGAGTAGCAAATGACGCGATAGCACATAACAACAACAACAAGGGTTATGCTTGTGGTTTCCCACAATTCTTTAGGTTTTGTTTTTGGTTTTTTTGTTATCGTTGTAGAGTTTTGGTTCTTTTTTGGGGATTATTTGCAGGTTTTTTTTTTTTTGTTTGTGGGTGTTTTTTGGTTTGTTTTGTTTGTTTGTTTCAGCCAATGAAACAACTTGGCCATTGGTCTTTTGAATTTCATGGCAGGAGATTCTTTCAGGCTTTCCTCCTTTCTGAAGTCCATTGACTTTGTATTCTGATCAGTTTTGTTTTGTTTTATGACTCTTTGCTTTGGTTGTGTGTGAGATTTGATGTAGTCTGTTTCTTCTGTGTCATTGTTATGAGGGTATTTTTGTAGAAAGAAAAAGAGAAAAACAGTTTTCTTTGTATTTTGTTTGTTGGTTGCCTGATTCTTTGGGTTTGTAAAACCAAATTAAGGCTTTGATGTTGTAGTAAGTTGTTCTTCCAACTTGGCTAGGCTTACAGTAGGGCTTAATGAGACTCTGCTCTGGGTCTCAGGCAGGGCAGGGTCTCTGTGTGGCTGTGTCATAGCGGTGATATGTCCACACTTCTCTAGGTCCTTCAGAGCAGTAGTTCAAGGTCTCAGGTATAGTGATAGGCACCCACTGAGGGAGGAGCAGTGTTTGCTCTTAGGCACAAGTATAGGGGAACCCTTTGTGGGAGGTGGTGCCTGCTGTGGGTGACAGTGTCCACTCTGTGGGGGAAGTGCCCAGTGGGATGTTAGCATGCACTGGGGGAGTGGGTGCCCTGAGAGAAGAGTGTATGCTCCTCCCTGGCTGGGCTGGCAGCTTGAGGGTGTGGGTTATGGCTCACACTTCTTTCTCCAGACTATCAGGACAGGGAACTCAGCGGTGTGCTGGGGCTAAGAGCTCCTTCCTTCTTGCTGTCCAGATGAGGAACCTATTAATGTACATTTTTAATACATCTGCAAAAAATGCGTGTAGGTGTACAATTTCTCAACTCTTTACATAGGTAAGAAGCAAAGTTCTATCTTTATTTTTACATTTATTGTTAAGATGGTTGAGATGTCATAATATTAATACTTTCTTTCCTTTGGAGAAGGACACACACACACACACACCTACTTAAGATATGCTTGGGAAAGTTTTGGGGTCATTAAGTAAAAAGAAAAAAGAGAATAATGGAAGTTCTCTGAGTTATAAAAACCATCTTCGTAGTGATAGTCGGCTTGCGTATATTAATGATCAATAGGTAAGACTTGCCAGTAGCATTTAATAGTGTAACTTATCTTGAAGATGTTGAAGAAGAAAATGGGAGTGTTAATATACACCAAAATATGTGTACATGCTTAATTACCTGTTCGTAATGTTTAAATGCCATAGCTTTTCACATTACCCCAGGTTCCAGCAAGTACATACAACAAAATTCTTTGTCTGTGGAAAGCCTTCATTTAGACAAAAATGAATCATAGGTAGAAAATTTTGCAACCTGCTGAAATTAATTTGAGTAATTTGAAGAGAAGTTTATTCATCACAGCAGTTATAGGAATATATATTATTATCAATTGGCCTGGTCTTACGGTGAACAGGAGTGAAGTGAAAGAGTTTTCTGAGAGTAAAATGCTTCACTCTGGGCACTGGATTAACTCTTTGTGAGTAACAGTGGAGTCTTATTTATCAGTAGCTGCAGTCATGATGCTGAACTGTTTTATAGAGACCAGACCACTATTTTTTTTTATATTTTGTTACAATTGCAGATTGCAATTGTAAGAAATGAAAATACAATTTCTGCTCAATTAAACTGATTTCTGCAACATATTCTCAGATTTCCATTCTAAAGAAAACATAAATATGCTTGCTCACAGACAAGATAAAGCATTACTTTTAGCCTAGTGGTAAGAAGCTGTGCTGAAATCTCAAAGGTTTGCAATTCAAATCTATAAGAGGCTCTGTGGGAAAAGCATGGCAATTTCTTTCTCTGCCATTTATTGCCTCTGAAAACTGACTAGAGAGGCAGCTACCAGTCAGTTCCAACCCAGTGATAAACAACAACAACAAGGAATCTTTGAGTTTGTTTTATTTTTTTTCTAATCCTTAATTCATTACTGAATTGCAAGATAGGTAGCTTTGTTTCATTCTTATAGGTCAGTTTTTTTATAACTCAATTTGTTGTGAAATTACCTAAAGAAAATGAGTCTGTAACATGTAAAAAAAAAATTTGGAGTTATATGTACAGAATTTAAATATCTTGCTATCACAAATATAAATCTATCCAGATGATAATATATTGTGTTTACTGTTTTATCTTTTCTGAGTTTCCTTTTAAGAGTTCTAGAGTGGCTCTATTTTTTGTCAAAGTTTCATACTCATTATTTCATGTCTACCTTAAAAGTTTTATAATTTTGAAGGTGAATATTAATGTATACATATAGTTTGCAGTCTTTTTAATCAGACTCATAGTTTTAACTTTTTATGTACATGTCATTACACATTTATACCTACATGACTATTATATGATGTTTGTGGCATTAAAATGTTCCTATAAAATAAATAATAGCTGGTTTTTTTCTATTGTTTTTGTGGTTGTTGTTGGGTTTGGTTGAGTTGGAACTGACCCTCCAGTGAGTTTTTAGAGGCAGTTAACCACACAGGCAAAGACTGACCATGGTTCTCCTGCCAATTCTTTTAGAGTGGACAAATAACTTTATCAGATATACATAATCGGTATTCTTGAAACAGAAGTTTCATTTCACTAAATCACAAACTACTACAGCAACCTTGTCATTACAATTGGACATTTAGTTTCTTCAGTTTAGTACTCAGGCTGATATTGGGTTGTTTTGGTTTTTTTGTTTTGTTTTTGTTTTTTCCTTAACTTGATGGAAAGAACTGTAACAATAGTAGTGAAAATTAACAAAATCACCCAATATTCAGATGTGCAAACATACATACACATATATGAAGCACTGAAGATGTAGTTATAACATATTGTGTTGCTAGCCAAAAGACCACTTTATGTCTGTGGTTCAAACCCACCATTACTCTGAAAGGAAAAGATAGATAATCTCCTATAATTAGGATTTGAAGTTTAAGAAATTTAACTGATAGGTACTATGAATAGGTACAGACTTGTCAGCCATAAGTTTTAATGTTATATATTTATATTTCTACTTTTATAGAATACACATGTGGTCAAGATGGAAATGAAAAAATTATAGACTATAAAGAAAATCATATTTTAACCGATTTTATTATGCTTAAAATTAGCCCCAGTTATAGAGTGACTCAGTGTCTAATTGGTAACTGAAAGATCCAGGATTGGAACCCACCACTCATTTAACAGAAAATGTAGCAATCTGTTTCCATGGAATTACAGCCTTGACAACCGTAGGGATCAGTTTACTGCACTTCATGACAAACTCTGAATCAAAATTGAATGTGATTTTGATAATATGTTAAAAAAGATATTATGTACTTCAAAACTCCTGGCATTTTTAACTCATGTTTCTGAACTACATTAAGGAGAACTCTGTGAACATGAACTGCTTGCTAGAGAGCATATGATGATACTTGGTAGTTATAGTTCAGTAACAATATAGAGGCATTTGTTAGTTCGCCATTATTATAATTTTGGAAAGTATTTCTGTAAGGTGTTAAACATCAGATCAAATTTTTATATCAAATCAGATAGTTATAACTGTAATGTAAGTATGAGTACAAAAATCATTGTCTAATAACTCAGAGATTCATCTTCCTTTTTATTCATTAGTAATTAAAAAATATTGGAATATGTCCTCTGGTCATGAGAATAAAAAGACATGGTGAAAATACTAACCTTGAAATAGTAAAATCTGAACTATTCTTAATCCTAAAATATGGGAAGATGTTCATTGAGTATCTAGCTGTAGAGACCACTATGCAGTCCACAGGAAGTTGCTTTGCTAATCTAAAAGTTAGCATCTCTCTGGCAATTTGAATCCACCATCCATTCCAAAGAAGAAATACTGGCAATCACCTGTCATGCAATATATAGCTTTGGAAAGCCAATGAAGAATCAAGTACAAGTTAGTTCCAACTTAATAGCAATAAGAATGAGTGAGTGGTGTTCTTCAGCATCATCTCGGTTCAGGCAATATTTCAGCAAGCTAACGGCCATGCTAACCTACTGTCTGGACCATTCATTTCCTAACAATCTCTGTATTTTCTAAATCATCTGATGAATACTGATTTGTCAGGGCCACTGAATTTGGCCCAAAAATCAATTAGTAAACTGGCCTCCAAATCTAGCACCATGTAAATTTAGAGTCTGTGTTATTGCCTATTCTTTTACTGAATTAACAAGTTATAAAGTTCTATGGAAAACTTATAGTGATGTGAATCTTCATCTTTAGAAACAAAGGAAAGAATTTTTTTTAACTGTCTCAATACATATGTTATAACATTCTCTCTTGTCTTCTTTCCTGGATCCATTTAACTTAAGAGCTCTGATAGCCTAGTGGCAAGAAGCTGAAAAATTCTGCTTGCTACACATTAACTAGCTAGTGTGTTCTAGACTGCTAACAAGGTTAGTTTGATTATGAGAAGGTTAGTTAAGTTTTCTGAAAGCAATAATTAATATTGTTGCTGTAGGTAGCAGGTATAATGCATTTTGCCCTTAAGTCCATTATATCTGATCTAATATGTGTAAAACTATACTATCTTTCAACATCTCAAAAACATGTACTGACAAAGTGACTCCAGTAATGTCCTCAGCATGTCAGGTATCATGATGATCGTGCAGGATAGGGGCAAAGTTCTGCTTTGTTGCTAATAAAGCTGCTATGAATGGTTGTAGACTCAATGAAATCTAACAACCAACATGCCAGGTATATTTTGTTTATTGGTTTAATTTTATTTTTAATTATCCAAATAATTGTATTTATGGTATATCTCATGGAGATTGCACAATATGATGGACATGAACAATCTCGTATATTTGTGAAGACTTTTGAGATAACAAAAGCCTGAATATATAGCTTTAGTATTAATAAAAACGTACTTTTCCCTTTTTTTGAAATGATAAGTATTTAATGATAATCTTTAGTTAATTTATATTATATATAGTTCATCATAGTTATGGTTATATAATTAATATCTTATTTAGTTTTGTACTTATATTTTTTCCACACTAATTTTGTTTGGTTAATTTTATCAATTATATACATTGTGTTTCATACATGTGCACTGTATTCCACAGAGTACTTTATTTACATTATATTTTATTCATTTATATTGTATGGGAAGACCAAAGCCAGGGGAAGACAGGCTTTGGTCTTCCCAATCACTTGTTATGCATCAGAGAGTTGGACAATGACCAAGGAGGATAGAAGGAGAATTGATGCCTTTGAGCTGTGGTGCTGGAGAAGAGTATTGAGAACCATGGGCTGCTAGGAAAACAAACAGATTTATCCTGGAAAGGGTTAAACCGGTGGCTCCTTGGACGCAAGGATTCTGAGGCTTCGTCTAACATATTTTGGACATGTTGTGAGGAGAGACCGGTCCTTGGAGAGGGACATCATGCTTGGGAGGGTTGAGGGACAGCGCAGGAGAGGAAGGCCCTCTATGAGTTGGATTGATTCAGTGACTGGGATAATTGGGATGGGAGTGTCAGAGACGGTGCGATTGGCACAGGACAGAGAGGAGTTTAGGGCTGTTGTACATAGGGTCGCTATGAGTTGCAGGCGACTCGACGGCACATAACAACAACATGTAGTATGGATTTTTTTCTTGCTAAAAATCATTTCACCAACAACAGCTTTCATGATAGTGTGTAAGCCAGCGACTTCGTGCTTCATTCCCTAATATCTTCCTTTCAGGTATGTCCATCAAGACCACTAGCTTCTCTGCAGGAGAAGAATGGGTAATCTCCTCCCAAGCAATTAACTGTCTCTGAAAACCCATGGAAGTCAGCTATGGGTCGATTCCAACTCTATGTTACACAACAACAATATCAAACCAGTACTCTGAGGAAACGAGCATATCCCTGAGCATCTGCATCCATAAGTATCAGTGAAATCCAGAGCAAGCCATCAGGTTGCAGCAATCAACCAAAGTTCACAGCATGAATCAACCATCTTCTCTTTATCTGGTTGGTTTCTATTCAAGTCATCCCCAGCCATCTGTGGCTAGGTTTAAATGGGCATCAACTATAAGCTCAGAAAGCCACACTTCTCTTTGAATTCCAGAGCTGTTACTCTCCTCACCAAGTCCCAGCCCCTCCATGTAGCGAAGGTGAGTCGATAAGCCAGGGGTCCTCACAACAACTTGCTCCTCAAAGCCAACAACCCTTTCATGCTCGTCCAAGCATCTATGCCTGCTAGGTGGGTAGTGCTGAAAGAACATACCCAAGCTCTGCCTGTTGTATTTAGATTACTTTTAATAATTTTCACTCAACATCTGAATCTTATCTTGTACCTCTGCAAATGTTAGGAATTGCACCACCAACTCAAAGGTATGTGGTTCAAGTTCACTAGCTGCTCTGCAAAAGAAAGATGGGCAATCAATTCTTACATTATTTACTACCTCTAAAAACCTGCTGGAAGATCCACTGACTCTGTTACACAATAATAACAATAGCAACTAATGTATTAATTAGTAAATTATACTTTTGTAATTCTTAATTTTTACTTGGGCATTTAAAAATTAGTCTTACCATATTACAATTTTATATTGTATAGATTATGCTAGTGTATTAACCAAAAAAAACCCACAACCCTATAAAACAGTGCTTATTACTGTTGAGTTGACTCTGTTCCTCACAGTGACCATAGAGGATGGAATACAAATGCCGCACATATTTTCTAAGGCTGGAAATCTTGACAGAAGTTGACTGGGATATCTTTTCCCCATAAAGCAGTATCTTAATTAATTTAGTGACATCAATCATGAACTATAGACTTTTCGATTAGCAGTTTAGCAATTAATCACTGTGCGACCAGGGCTCCTATGTTGAGATTTAGATCACTTTTAATGGGTGAGATTTAGATTATATATATTCCTTTTTTTGTATTTTACATTACTGTTGCCATGCATGTTAATTCCATATTTTGTACACAACAAAACGTTACTGTTATTATTACATTATTATGATGAAAAACTGCAATGATTTGGAGTTATAAAACCAAAAAAAGTCACACCCTGGGGATTTTTTTCAAGCTGAAAAACCTAAAGAAAAAAAAATTCCAGCCTTGAATTACAATTCCTTAAAAAATAAACAACATATTCTTGGCTAACTGTATAAGAAGTATTATAGATTAAGTATTAAAATTGCACTATAATAGTGATGATTATTCTGCTGAATTCAGAATTACAAGTTTTGATAATCACTAATAACTGCACAGAATCTCAATTTTCACAAGAAAAGCCTATATAATCACAAGAAAATATCTTTACAAATAGATATGTAGGCTCTTACTTTCTAAGTAGGTTGTTAGGCAGCATAAAGTTGGCTCTTCATTCATAACAACCCTGTGTACAATATATGGAAACCTTGCCCTATCCATACCATCTCATCTGTGCTTAAACCCATTGTTCAGTCAGTATTAATGTATGTCCTAAAGGAACTTTCTTTCTGACTTTCTAACACTCTGCTTTTATAAGCATCATGGCTGTAGGGACTTGCTTCTACTAATATTGTTGTTGTTAGGTGCTGTCGAGTTGTAGATGACTCATAGCGACCCTATGAACGAAAGGCCCTAGCACTGAACATAGAGTTTTCAGAGGCACACCATTTTGGAAGTGGATGCCACTTTTGCTTCCAAGCTTGTTTTAATTGGGAAGCTCTAGCAAACACTATCCAGCATGGGTAACCATTATCACATTTGGCACATCAGTGTCACAGTGTTTAGCATCACAGCAACCACGAGTTACCTCTGTACAGCAATGCACAGACCAGATGACCAAAACATATGAAGCAAAACCTTACCATCCTCGCTTCGGAGGAGTACTTCAGCTTCACTCATTTCAAGGCAGATTTTAGTGCCCTTCAGTACTCAGTTGTTGTTGTTAAGTGTCGTCGACTCGCAGGTGGCGCATAGAGACCCTATGAGATCCTAAGAGAGTTCTTGACGCTTGGGTGCCTTTCATCCTCTCTCCAAGTTCATAGGGTTTCTGGAGGCAAGCTATTACGGAAGTGGATGCCACTCCTCCTTCCACACTTGTTCAATTGGAGAGCTCCACCCCACTCTCAGTCCGCATTGAGCAGCCAACCATTAACGCATTTGACACATCTGTGTCACAGTGTTCGGCTTCACAGCAACCACAAGTGACCGCAGGACGGCAACTTGTACATCAGGGCTATACGACCTAGAGGAATGTCTGAACAAAAACAATGACAAACTGGCCTCAGTACTCAGTACTCAGAGTTCAAAATAATAAGTTATTTGTGAGTTTGAAATTTCTCAGTTATGAGGTAAGTTTTTTTCTAGTCAATGCTGATCTTACTTAAGCCCTATTTGTACAGATGCCAGTTGATATACATTATCTCATGAAGTATTGATTGAAGAGTTGCAAGCAATCAAGTTTTTACATATTTTGTTGTTAGGCACTTCCAAGTCCACAACTCATAGCAACCTTATCGACAACTTACCTTATCCTGTGCCGTGTTCACTATCCCTGATCTACTGGAACCCATTGCTGAAGTCACAGTATAGATCCATCTGATTGAGGATCCTCCTTCCTCTGACACCTACCTAACTTTCCAAGTATGATGTCTTATTCCAAGGATTGGCCCCTCTTAATAACATACCCAAAGTACGTGAGATGAAGCTTCATCTTGTCTTCCTCTAAGGATCACCCAGGCTGCACTTTCTCCAAGACATATTTGTTTGTTCCTTTGGCAGTCCATGTGCTCTTCAGTATTTTTCTTCAGCACCGTAACTCAAAGACATTGATTCTGCTTTGGTTATCATTATTTATTTTCTGTCAGAGCTGCATCTTTTCTTCCTATCTTTTAAATTGATATGTGTAGAAAGTAATTCAAGTGGCTGGGTTTGATAAGGAGACATGTGGCATCAAGATCAGATAACCTTCTTCAACAACCTCATCAACTTAGATTATGCAGATGACGTGACCTTGCTTGCTGAGGAGGATTTGACACAAGTGCTGAAGGTCAAAGACTGCAGCCTTCAATATGGACTGCATCGCAACATTAAGAAAACAAAGATATTCACCACTGAACTAAAAGGCAACATCATGATAGATGGAGATAAGACTGAGTTTGTTATTGATTTTACCTTGATTGAATTGACAAACAACCTCCTTTCTCCACACCAGCACATATCAGAAGTGTTGCATTGAGGAAATCTTTTAAGAGCTTTAACAATGTGTTGAGGAGAACTGATGTCAATTTAAAGACTAAGGTGTGCCTAATTCAAGACATGGTCCTTTCCATTATTCTCTAGACATCAGAAAGATGAACAATAAATAAAGGTGACAATTTCTCCCCTCCCCCATGTTGTTGTTATGTACTATCAAGTTAACGGTGACTCATAAGGACTCTGATCAAGGAATCTTTCCCTATCCTGAGACAACCTTACCATCTCAGATAACTTGGATGCCATTGCCACAGTTATTGTGTCAATCCATTTTGTTGAGTATCTTTCTTTATTATACTGACCCTTTGCTTTCCCAAGCGTTATGTACTTCTCCAAGGACAGTCCTCTCCTGATAATATGCCCAAAGTATATGAAATGGAGATTCAATATCTTTGCTTCAAAAAATGTCCTGGTTTTACTTTCTCCAGGACAAATCTATTCCTTGCACAGCATGTAATTGAGAAGGTCATGCTTGGATCAGGCACACCTTAATTTTTAGATTTGCATAATTGTCCTTTAGCATTCCAGATAGGAGATATGTCCTTGACAGCAAATTTTTCCCAATGCAATTCATCTTTAGATTTCCTGAATATTGGTGCCAAGGTTGATGGTTGTGGATCCAAGTAAATGAAATCCTTAACAACATCAGTCTTTTCTCCATCTATCCCGATGCTGCCTATTGATCCAGTGATAAGAATTTTTTGCTTTCTTGATGTTGAAATGCAATCCATATTGTCCTTGATCTTCTGCATAAGCACTCTAAGTCCTCATTTTTGGCAAGCAAGGTTGTGTCATCTTCATAACATGGGTTTTGGTGAGACTTCCTCTTATCCTGATGCTACATTCTTTTTTATAAACTCTAGCTTATTAACTGATTTGTTTAGCATATTTATTGAAAAGATAGGAAGAAAAGATTCATCCATGATACGGCTTTCTTGATTTTGAACCACGCAACATTCCTTTGCTTTGTTCAGACAATAGCTTCTTGGTCCAGATATATGATTCACATGAGCAAAATCAAATGATCCTTGATTCCGTTTCTTCTCAATGTTAGCTATAATTTGTTGTGATACACACAGTTAAATGCCTTTGCACAGCTGATGAAACACAAATAAACATCCAGGTACACTCTGCTTTCAGCCAAGATCCATTTGACATCAGCGATGGTATCCCTCATGCCCTGGCCTCTTCCAAATATCAAGTTGTTGCTGTTGTGTGCCATCAAGTTGGAAATGGCTCATAACTCATCCTTCAGGAGGTTTTTAGAGGCTGTAAATCACACGGAAAGACATTGCATATCTTTTCCCAGTGGATCATCTGGTGGATTCAAATTACCTGTCTTTCCCTCAGCAGTGCAACTCCTTGCCAGAGCTCCCTATAGGGAACAAGGAGCACATTAATTTTTGTAGTAATAAGGATCTAAAAAAATCATGGTTTGTATATGTCCATAAAGAGCTTTGATGGTGTAGTACTTCGTGTGTTGTCCTACTAAGAAAAATATCACAGTTCAAACTCACCACTGCTCCATGGAAGAAAGATGAGAAAGTCTCTTTCCATGTAGATTTACATCCATGGAAACTCAATAGAGGATCACTATGAATCACAATCAACTTAACAGCAGAAAGTTCATAGTGGGTTTTTTTATGCTTATACATAATGTAAAAGAAAACAAAAACCATTTCAAATTTCACACTACTGATGATGTTCAATAACTTGTTCCTGAGACTTAAGGTAATACACACAATACACAAAGTCCACAGAGTTCATAATCAGAAAACACAATGTAATGTTATAAAGAAAAAGCACACTATGAGTAATCAGACATAGAGACATAATTATAAAGGATCATTTACAAATCCAAGTTTTAGGTAGTTTTTACAGATGAGTGAACTGATGTTACCATTTTCAGATAAGGCTTCCTTTGTTATGTATCGTGTATACGCATATTGATTGTCATTTTAACGCAACTGAGAAATAATATTACAGTATATTGAGCATGGTTGTGACGACATGCTATTTTCACTGAACATATGTTTAGCTTGTGTAAATTATTATGTAGAAGTTGTGTTAACTGTGTAAAACCATGAAATCATGTCTCAAACACGGACTTAACTGTCTGCGTTTTATTAATTTGTGAATAAATAAACATTGACTAATCTAGGGAATAAACTGGAAGATTCTCAGTAAAATAATGATACCAAGTGTGATTTATCTAACTAAATTAAACAAAATAAACTTAATTTTCCAGAGGTTAACATTTTTTTAAGGAAAAAAAGTCACATAATTATATAAATCCTAATTCCTAGTTTTATTATAGATTGAAATTGCTCAAGATAGATTGAGTATTCAAAGAATTTCCTGTGACACAAACATGACTGGAAAAATAATTTTCAACGTTAAATGTGGTGAACTGCTGAACTTTGTTAATATTTTTTGCAGTGTTCAATTTAATTTTAATAAATTGCACAGCTCTGGCAGCAGAGTGAAGTCTAAAGATTGAAAGCCTGAATAGGTCAAAGGAAAAGTTGGCTTACCAATGCAAGGCTGTTAAAACACTAACTAGAAAATTAGGCAGGAAAAACAGTTTTTAAAAATATTATATCTTTGATCATCAGCTGGTTGAAAAGAAGTAATATGACAAACAGGAAATTACAAAGAATAACTGTTTTGACTGCAGTGGAAATAGCAACTTAGGTAGCCACAGTTCAAACTAAATGCAGAATATTTTCCTGGAATTTAAAGAAAAAGTATCCAGATGTGCAAACATTCTACTCAATGCAGCTTTTATTTGGAGTTTGGCAAGTCTTCAGAAAACTGGTAGTCAAGTTTAGCTGGAATACTTTTTCCAGCTTATTTACATAATTTCATACATATTTTATGCGTCTGCATTACATTTTTAGCAATGGCCATGTTTAATTTTAGGTTCCCTGAAAATGTTAGTATTTGCTTGCGTGGATAATCATCAAAAAGCTTTGTGGATAAATTCATACTTAAACCTGTGAACAATTGCTACAAATAGTGGTGAAGACAAATTCACATAATAACATCGCTAAGTCTTCTGCTGTGTGTCTCTACATAAGTGTACTATTCTGCTCTCAAATAGAAAAACATCTACCCTAAGGAAGGAAATTGACACACTTCTTATTTACAAATTTCACACAAGATTATATTTATGTTTTGAATTTAAATATACCGTATAAAAATGTTTGTTATATAAATTTTGGTTTTGTGTAATGACATGATATAACTCAACTTAAAAAGTTTATCAAGAAAGTATAAAAACAGAAAACATAACTTGCGGCCTAAAAAAGATTGTAAAAGCAGTGGCAAATATACAAAATACTTATTTAGTAAATAGATTTTTTGGGGGGTCTCTAATTAAAACTTAGTAGCTGCTTGCTGGTTGTTAAAACAACATATAAATAAAAGCTCAAACTCACTACCTTTAAGTCACTCTTAACTAATCATGATGGCATACGTTAGAGTAGAACTGTCCTACACGGTTTGCAAGGCTGTAAATCTTTATGGGAGCAGAATGTATCTTCTCTGTTCCAAATAGCAGCTGATAGATTTGAAACACTAACCTTTTGGGTAGCATCTACATCTTAACTCACTGCACCATCAGGATTCTTCTACACTTTTGTTAGGTTGTCTAGTGGTAAGAAGCTGTGCTGCAATCCCAAAGGCATGTGTTTAAATTCAGCAGCTGCTCTGTGGAAGAAGGATGGGCAGTCTCCTCCTGTGAGATATATTGCTTCTGAAAACTTGCTATGGGCCAGCTATGGGTTGCCTCTGACTTGACAGCATAAACCTAACAGCAATACATTCATACTAAATTGAAATAAAAGAAAATCTTGAACAAATGGAATTCAAATCACAAAGTAAAATCAGAATCAGTATCCAAATCCTCATTATCCAACTATACCCTGCATTGTTCACTTTGATAAATAAATGAAAAAAGGAAAAATAAGCCAATGACAATAATGATCAGTAGACAATTAGATCAAATTAGCAAAGAATATGATTACAATTGAATAAATCACTTCATGAGTGCTTGTAAGAAATGTTACTTAGTTAACTCACGAAAAAAAGTAAAACAGAAGAAATTTTTATAATTGAAAGTGTTCATACTGCAGAACTTAAAGTCAAGGTGGGAAAAAATGTACCAGTTACAGTTTTCAATTGAAAGCAACAGAAACTGGCAATTTTTTTAAAAATTTTTTTTTTCATTTAGGTTGTTTATTTTTCATTTCGATGAACATCTACAGAGATTTTGGGATTCCATTCATTCATTGTTGCACCCTTCTCCCCGCACAAACCCCTCCCCCCCCCCCCCCTGCTCCTCTCCTTGAAAAGCAAAAGAAAAACTCCCTCATTGGTACACAATCCCCCCCCCCCACCCCCAACCCCACCCCCTACCCCCAAATATAATCCACTCTGCAACCCTCATTGCATACTCCTACGATAAAAATAATGCCCTAAAATATAATACTTTTAGACTATTCTCTCCCCCATAGACTTCAATGCCGTAAACATATTTCATCCATTTTCTCAGTCTTACCCCCACCCCAATGCCAGCCTCATTCTACAACAGTGGCACCATATAGCATTTGTCCCTTTGTGACTGCTGAGAAACTAGCAATTTTTAAAATGCAAAAAATAATTGTGTTAACAGGATGTTGAGCAATTAGTATTTGGGAATACAGGAGTACTAGTCTAGAAATAGTTCACAGAACTCTTACACTGAAATAACAACTGTTTTCAGCACTAGGTCCTTGAAGCTGCAGTTTACGTGATGACTTTTTAAAGAGTATCAGATGCTGGCTCGTGATCTGGCACTGCTAAACCTGGGTGGGTATTTTGATAATTTCCACATTCAAAAATGGCTAGCACAGTATATAGACAGAGAATTGCCTGACGTTTAAGTTGGATTTAAGCTGTGGCACTAAGGATATCATTACTGATGCCAGATAGATCCGGGCTGAAAGTGAAGACTACTACAAGAATGTCTATTAGTGTTTTATTGAATATGAAAATGCATTTGACTGTGTGGTTTCTAACAGATTATGGCTAATATTAAGAAGAATAGGGATCACCGAACACTTAATTGTGGTGGTGTAAAATCAGTATCTAGAACCAGAAGCTGTTGTCTGAAGATAGGAAGAGAAAACTGCATGTTTTAAAATCAGGAAAGGTGTGCATCAGGGTTGTGTCCTTTCTCTACACTTATTTAAACTGTATGCTGAAAAGATTATTCAAAAAGCAGGACTTTATGAAGAAGAACATGGCATCAGAAAAGGAGGAAGACTCATCAACAAACTTCACTGTGCAGATGACACAACTTTGCTGACAGTGAGGCGGACTTGAAGCCCTTGCGGTGCATAAACTACTGTCTTCGATATGGATTTCATCTGTAAGTCAAGAAAATAAAAATCTTAGTGACTGGATCTACAGGCAACACAATGGTAGATGGAGAAGAGATTAAACCTGTCAACAACTGCATCTTAGCTGCATCCACAATCAATACACTTTGTACTAGCACTAAGGAGAAGAGGAAAGATACTGCACTGGGAGAGTCTTTAGTCGGGGACCTCTCCAAATAATTGATTAGCAATTAATTCAGTTTGGGAACTAGGGTACACCTGATTTAAGCGATGATCTTTTCAGTCACTTGCCTTGCATCTGAGAGCTGGACGATAAGGATTAAAGCAGAATCGGTATCTTTTAATTGCAGTGTTGGTGAAGAGTGCTGTATATCCCATGAACTGTAAAAAGAATAAACAAATATGTCTTGGTAAAATTGTAGCCAGAGCACTCCTTGAAGGCAAGATGACGAAGCTTCATATGACATATTTTGAGCATGTTCGTAAGAGAGGTTATTTATTGGATAGGGACATTATGCTTAGGGAGGTAGAGGGGCAGCGGAGAGGGAGACCCTCAGTCAGATGAATTGACACAGTGACTGCAGCAATGGGCTTCAGGAAGTCGGAGATTGTGAAGATGGTACAGGATACAATGTCAGATCCGTTATTTGTAAGATGGCTGTGAGTGTACTCAGCTCGACAGTACCTAACAACAACAATAGCATTTACATTTCAATTGCTTCCAATGCATTAGCAAGTTGAATGATAAATAAAGATGACAGAAGCATCGATACCTTAAACTTGTGATGTTGGAAGAGAGTATTGAATGTCCCATAAGATATTAATAAAAGAATAAGTGTATCTTTGAGAAACCAGACAAGGATGGTGATAGTCTGTCTCACTTTCTTTGGGCAAGTTGTTAGATGGAACCAGTCCTTGGGAAAGGACATCATACTTGTAAAAGTGAAAGATCAGCAAAAGAGAGGAAGATCCTCAACAAGATGTACTGACATGAAGACTGATTATGTCGGAGATGCTGAGGATGGCATAGGGTAGGCTAGACTTCAGTTCATAGGGTCACTGTGAATGGATTGACTTAAATGGCATGAAATAACAAATTATCTGTGGGTACACTGAGATAAAAGAAGCTGATACCCACTTACACCTCCCTTTTAAGACTACAAGTTGAAGAACGACAGTGATTAGACAGCCTGGCATGTTCAGTCATAGTGACTACTTTGCTTCACTTGATGAGTGGGAGTGAGGAATGCAGAAATGAAGAGATGGGCTTAATTTCCACATTCTCCATTGGCACCCATTGATGTAACACATATAGATGCTAAAGATGGGGGGAAAGATTGCTAGTCTTAGAATTAGTTCATATAAGAGGCTGATAAACTCTTGTGATCAGTGTGTGTCTGATAGTTTTGGTAGAAAACTTAAAGGCAGGGGAAAATCTTCTCCATATCTGGAGTACACAGTTATTGCAATAAGCACAAAGGATTTCACGGCTTCCAAGATAGCATTTCCCCAATCAACTTGCCATTAGATAGCTATCATTCTTGGGAACAATGCTCATTGTCAAACATTGATGTTGACAAATTGGACACTCTCAAGCTGTATGCAGATTGGTCTTGGTGACTAATAGATCATGTTACTAAGCTTACATCTAATACTCATTCTGCCACACGACCACTTGATTCATGAAGTTATTGGCTGAGAAAACTTGAATGACACAAGAAACATCAAAGTAAATGAAAAGAATGCACAAAATCACTGTACCAAAATAACACTGAAACATTTCAGGATGTGGTATGTGATCATAATGATAATAAAAAAAGAAGTTAAAATTATCTGAATGCATTAGCAAAAAGGAAGGCCACAGGAATTCATGAAATACTAACTCAGGTGTTTCAACAAACAGATGTGGCCCTGGATATGCTTGTTAGCCTGTACCAACAAATTTGGAAGAGAACTAATTATAAAGAGGTCCATTTTATATTATTGTTGCTGTTGTTGTTATGTTCCGTCGAGTCATTTGCAACTCATAGTGACCCAATGTACAACAGCCCTAAACTCTGCTCTATCCTGTGCCAATCGCATGGCCTCTGACACACCCATCACGATTACCACAGTCACTGAATCAATCCACCTCATAGAGGGTCTTCCCCTCCTGCGCTGTCCCTCTCCAAGGACCTGTCTCTCCTTACAACATGTCCAAAGTATGTCAGACGAAGCCCCAGAATCCTTGCCTCCAAGGAGTAGCCTG
>NW_006399758.1:23665823-23667129 GCF_000299155.1 Elephantulus edwardii | reverse complement strand
GGGACATCATGCTGGGTAGAGTAGAGGGACAGCGCAGGAGGGGAAGACCCTCTATGAGGTGGATTGATTCAGTGACTGGGGTAATTGGGATGGGTGTTTCAGAGGCAGTGCGATTGGCACAGGATAGAGCAGGGTTTAGGGCTGTTGTACATAGTGTCGCTATGAGTCACAAATGACTCGACGGCATATAACAACAACAACAGCATATGAAAGTAACATGCCAACCAAGAAGCTGATGTTCAAACAAAACTGCATGGTTTAAGATCATGAAAGATGTTTGTTTAGATTTTATCCCTTCTCCAAATCTATTAAATCTGTATGATGAAAAAAAAATCATTGGAGAAACTGGATATAATGAAGAAGAATTTGACAAGTTTGTAGAAAGATGACACAATCTTGCTTGAAGAAAGTGAAGAGGGCTTAAAGCACTTGTTATAGAAGACAAAACATTACAGCCTTGAATAGACAGTGATATCAGTTTTAGGACTAAGGTGCATTTGAGTCAAGCCAGAATCTTTCCAGTCACTTACTGTGCATCTGAGAACAGGACAATGAATACAGATGACAGAAGAATTGATGCCTTTGAACTGTGATGTTGGAAAAGTGTATTGAACAGCCCATGGACAGCCAAAAAACAAACATATATCCTGGAGAAAGTGGAGCCAGTGTGCTTCTTGGAGGCAAAGATGATAAAGCTTTGCCTCACGTACTTTGTGCATGTTTCTAGAAGCTATTCCTTGTATGCTTGGAAAGGTGGGGTGTTGGCAGAGGAGAGGAAGGCTCCCGACAAGGTAAATTGGCTCAGTGACTGCCATAACAATCTCTAGTGTATCAGGAAGTGTGAAGTAGGATAGGATAGGAGAGGGTTCAGATCTGTTGCTCAAAGGGTCTCTAAAAGTGGTACTCGACTCAATGACATCTAACAACAATAAAGTGATGAAATAGTACAAGTGAATGTCTACAAAAATCAGAGGGCGTATATACGTGTATATATGTCTTTACCTATACAGGCACCAGATGCTCCATGGGAGAAAGATAAGCAATATCCTCCAAATGGATCTATTGATTTATGTCTGTAGGTGTGTGTGTATCTATCTATCTATCTATCTATCTATCTATCTATCTATCTATCTATCTATCTATCTATCTATCTATCGTTATTGGGTGCTGTAGAGTTGGAACAAACCCATAGCTGACCCTCCAATGAGTTTTCAAAGGTAGTAAATCACAGGGAAGGAGGAGACTTTCCATTCTTCCCCATGGAGAAGCTGGTAGATTTTTGTTTTGTTTTGTTTTGTGTTTTTTT
>NW_006399758.1:23631462-23636287 GCF_000299155.1 Elephantulus edwardii | reverse complement strand
TTTGCTGGTACCAAGGATGTTGACTGTTGATTCAAACAAGATGAAATCATTACCAACTTCAATCCTTTCTTTATCTATTGTGATATTACCTATTGGCCTAGAGGTAAGGACCTTTGTTTTCTTGATGTTTAGATGTAATTTATAGCAGAAGATATAGTCTTCATCTTCTACAGTAAACATTTCAAGTCCTCTTCACTTTCATCAAGCAGGGTGTCTCATCCTCTTATTGGAGACTGTTAATGAGTCTTCCTTTGATCCTGATACCTCATTCCTTTTCATGAACTCTAGGTTCATGAGTTATTGCTCAGCATACAGATTAAATAGACATACATATTTAATAAAAAATCCCCTGAAGCACACATTTCCTGATTTTAAACCCTTTAGCAATATTCACTTGATGTTTGGACTTTTTGAACTAGGTTTAGATTTCATATGAGTTCAATTCTGTGTTCTGAGATTTCTATTTTTATCAACAACCATAGTTTGTTATGATCCACACAGTTAAATGCCCCATTAATGTTTCAACTAACACTTGCAGCCATGAAGATGCTCACTAGTATGCAAGGAAATTTGGAGGACAGCTGCCTGGTCAACTGGCAGGATGAAGTCTATATTTGTTCTTATTCAAATAAACTGATTCAACAGAATGTGCAGATTATAGACCAATATCATTAACATCACATTCAAGCAAAAGACTATGGAGGATCATCCAAAAATGGCTATAACAATACATTGATGGTGAACTGCCAGAAGTTCAAGCTGGGTTTAAAAGATCCTTTAAGTTCTGGTGTGGTGAAACATACTGAATGCACCATGGACTGCCAAAATAATGAACAAATATGTCTTTATATACAAACTGAGGACTCTTTAGAAGTAAGAATGGTGAGACTTCATCTCACATAGTTTGAGAATATTCTCAGTTTCATTCCATTGGTCTATTTGCTTATTTTATCACTATCAGGCTGTTTTGATCACCTTGGCTTTATATTGGGTTTTAAAGTCAGAAAATGTGAGATCCACTCTACGTTCTTCTTGAGAAGTGCTTTGTTTAGTCTGTTTCTTTCTTTTCCACATAAAGTTAGTGACTTATTTCTGCCTCTCTAAAGACTGTTGAACTTGAACATTTACTTTAAGCATGTTGTCAAGAGGGGCCTGTTCTTGGGAAGACACTGCTTTGGGAAACGTAGAGGGTCAGAAAAAGAGAGGAAGATACTCAACCAGATGGATTAACAGTTATTGCAAAAATCATCTTGAACACAGTGAATATTGTGGTGATGATGTAGCATAAGACAAAGCTCTGATTTGTTGTTCATAGTGATGCTAGAGTCATAGTTGACTCAATGGTACCTAACAACAACAAAAAAAGATTGATGATGGACTGTGGATCACATCAATATTTTGTATAGTATTGAACTTTTCAAAATGTTATGATCCTATCTATGTACGTGATATGGGTTCTTTTTCCTCCTATTTATATGGGTGTCTTTTGATTTATTTTCTGTAGTACTTTGTATTTTTCCTTGTGCAAATCTTATGTAGCTCTGGTCAAGTGTACTTCTAAATATTTTCTTTCATTTTGGTATCCATTGTAAAGTGTTCTCTTTTCTTTATATCTTCTTTAGAATTCCCTTTTTAGACATAAAGGAATCCAACTGATTTTTGTGTGCTGACCTTGCCCCTAACCATTTTGCTGGATATTTCAATTAGTTCCAATTGTTTTATTACTATATCTTGAGGATTTTCTATTCATCATGTTATGTGCAAACAGAAAATTATTTTACTTCTTTGTTACCAATTTAAGGTTCTCTGGTGGCCTATGACTGCACTTAACAATAGCAACAACAACATATGTTATGTTATGTTGTTATGTTATGTTATGTTATGTTATGTTACGTTATGTTATGTTATGTTATGTTATATTACTACTCACCTGACAACAACCTTGGCTTTCCTTCATCCATACTCTTTTCTCAATAAGGTTTGGATTTCTGGTAGTTCCTTATCAATATACTGCTGCCAACATCCATTTTTTAAACTAACTTTAGCAAAATTTTACTTGTGTAAAATGTTAATGATATATTTTGGTAGCTTCCACATTATGTTGCACCACCTTTCTTTGGGATGAGCACAATAACAGATCTCTTCCAGTCAGTTAGCCAGGTAGTTTTCTTTCATATTTTTTGACATACATGATTGAGGACCTCCAGAACTACAACTGTAACAGTTTTCTTGTTGTTGTTCTTGTGTACTGTCAAGTCAAGAGTGACCATAGAGGACTCTTTAGCAGGTTTTCAGAGGCAGTAATTGCATAAGAGGACTGCCACAGAGCAGCTGGTGTATTTGAACTGTGTGCCTTTAGGATCGCAGCACAGATTCTTACCACTAGGTCACCAGAGCTCCCTTCTTAGTCCTTTGTAACTCATAGTTGGTTCCATAATAACATTTTTCCTTCCTTCTTTATGCTGATATTAACTCTAATAATAGACTGCATTTAGACAGCATCCTTTTAAAAATATTTTTCCTAACATTATGTCATGAATTCATAAAATGATAATAAACATAGAAAGCTAATTTTTAATCTAATTGCATAGATTTATGCAAGTTCAAAGTCTAATTCTTTGCAATAATGGGGTAGAGATTATATTGAAAGAAATTCTGTTAGAATGTAAAGGTATATATATGTATCTCTCATGTAAATATATTTTAAAATATATTTACTTTTCTTAAAAAGACGTAGGAAATATTTAAAATAATTCCTCATGTTTAATGAAAGCTTGTAAATGATTATTTCCCTTTAGACATCTATTACACTTTTAGACACTGAAACTATTTATTTTAATAATCATGTATCCTTCTACTACCAGAACTTCTCCCATATATGTCTTTTAGTTATTAGGTAACTAAAGACAAGATGCACCAAATATCTGCACTACCACAGAACATGTAAAAGCTAAGAAAAAAGTAAAATTATAGTTCCTGGATGTAGTTCTCTATCATTTATTGCTTCTTAGAGTAAGAATGAATACTAGAAACATTTTTTTAAGTTTCTTTACTCATTTGTATAACACGTTCAGTGAAATATTTAGTGTGGAATGGTCCTGTCAGAAAAATTAATATTGACAGAAAGATTTTCTCTACCTGACCTTTCCAGACACCTGCTGTTTTAAGGCAGCTGCATGTGTACTTTATGTAAACAAAGCACACTTAAAATTCATTTCCTTCAATGCATGTTTATATTAATATTTATCTGTGCCAAACTATTGTTGGACAATACAGTGTAGCAATCCTTTAAATGCAGAAGCATAGGGTGAATTTGGAAAGTCTTCCATTAACTGTAGTTAAGTGGAAAGGAAGGTATCGTATTAATTGATAATTTGGTCAATAGCACATTTTCATGTTTCATCACAATTTAAAAATAATTTCTTTACATATGTGAGAAGACTGTATCTGTATCTATCTCTCGCTATCTGTATTCTCTCTCTCTCTCTCTCTCTCTCATTGTTGTTGTGTACCACAGAGTTGGAACCAACCCATAGCTGACCCTCTAGTGGGTTTTCTGAGGCAACTAATCACATGGGAAGAGATTTCCAATCTTCTCCCACAGAGAAACTGATGTCCTCGAACTGTGTGCCTTTGGGGTTGCAGCACTGCTTCTTGACACTAGGTCACCAGTGCTTCCAATATATATGTATATAGTGGGCTCCCAATATATATGCATCATATACATAAGCACAATGTTGTTGTGTGCCATTGAGTAGCAATCAACCCATAGCTGACCCTCAAGTAAGCTTTGAGAGGTATAAATCACATGAAAGGATATAGTCTACCTTTTTCATAAGGAATAGGTGTATTAGAACCATGTGCCTTTGGATTGGCAGTACAACTCCTTACCAGTAAGCCATCATAACTCCCATTATACACATGTATATATCTATACATACACATACGCACAACACTACAGTCTTCAGTTTGTATTACAACTCAATAGAAAGAAAACAAAAATCTTCACAACTGAAAAAAAATCTTCACAACTGAACAACTTCAGTATAGATGGATAAAAGTTTGAAGTTGTGAATGATTCAATGAGTACAATCATCAACATGCATGGAGCATAGGTTAAAAAAAAGAACAAAAGATGTGTTGCATTAGCCAAATCTATAATCTTACACATTTCTCACAATATCTATTGTGTTCAATTCACTTGTTGCAGTCATTGCTTCCATCCATCTTTAGAGGGTCTTCTTGTTGAAACTCTCATATCTTTCTAGGAATCAGTACCCTGTGATATTATACGCAAAGTCTGATGTACAGTTTTACCAACTTTGCCTCTGTGGAACATTCTGTCTGTACTTTGTCCAAAACAGATTTATTTGGTATTCTGACAGTCAACAGAATAGTCAGTATTCTTTACCAACACCAACATCCAAAAACATTTAATCTCTTCAGTCTTCCTTATACACTTCCCACATTCACATATACATAAGCAAATGAGACTACTTTAACTTGAGGTAGATACATCTTAGGTTCTAAAGTGACCAAAATAACTGGTTGACGCTGAACCATTTCAGTACATAGACAGCATATGAACAAGAGTCGATGGTACACTGAGAGAAGATATCCAGCTTTCACTGACAGCATTGACAAATAATAAGGCTCTAGATTTCAGAATTTATTTACATATTTGAAGTATCTGGTTTTACATGGGCTTGGGTTTATCTCTTGTGGATTTACTTTTATAATACATGAAGTGCATTATTTTTTCTAAACTAGGAAGTTTTCAGACTCATTTTTCTCTGCCTCATTTCTTTCTTTTTTATTTTTTTTT
>NW_006399758.1:23614408-23631121 GCF_000299155.1 Elephantulus edwardii | reverse complement strand
TTTTTTTTTTTTGGCTGTGGATGCCCTTCAGGACAGCCTTCTTGACCTTTAATGCCTTTGCTTTGGCTTCAGTTTTGAGAGGAGCTGGGGCTTCCTTCTTCACTTTCGGCTCCATCTTCGTAGAAAGCTCTCTGCCTCATTTCTAATTTCCTATTCTACTTTAACCTTCCTATCCTTTTTTGCTTCCAGTGACACAGACATTAAGATTTACTAGTGTCCCATATAGCTCTAAAATTCTATCTATCTATCTATCTATCTATCTATCTATCTATCTATCTATCTATCTAATCTATCTATCCATCCTTCTTTCTGCTTTCCATTTTGATCTGCAATTTTGAAAAACAAATTAATTTAGTTGCAAACAAGGCCACTGATTGCTTTATCTGTGTCTCATTTTGCTATTGAGCCTATTCAATTGTTAATATTTTTTTCAGTTATAAAGTATCCATTTTATATTTTATACTTTGTTTCTCTGATGATTTTTTAAAAAAGATCTTTATATTTGTTTCATGAGAATTTTTACTTTTTGAGTAGTATTTTAATATCTTCTATAAATTCTTTGATAATTTCAACACATGAAGTATTTTTAGTATAACATCTGTTAATTTTAATATTTCTTGAGAATCTGTCATTCTTTCTTGATTATTTTAGTTCAAATACATTTGCATTGGATTTGGACATTTTGAATCCTTTGAGACACTGAGTCTTATTTAGTATTTGTTAATTTAAATAGACAATAATTAGTATTATTCCATAAACAAGAATTTCTAACTTGATTGTGGATAATGTATGAAATATTTGCTGGTTGTTTCTGGAGATTTTTTCTCCCTCCTTTATAGTATTATTTGTATGCACCCATTTTGTGCTTAATCTAGTGACTAGTCAGAGAAGAAAGTGAAGTTCTGTGTAAAAGTTTAGTGTTCAGAACTTGCGGTATTGTTTATAGTTTCAAAGTTTTTATTTGGTTTAGAGTTGAATTCATGACAATACAACTTAGGAGTGAGTCTAAAGGTTCATACTCGTCTTCATGGAATCCGTTCCTTGAACTAATTGCAATATTCCTGTAGTAGTTCCATATTTCCTAGCTTCCCGTGACTGACTTCCTGCTCCACTATCTAGTGAAGAATTCAGTTATTCCACTTTTCTGTTTTTTCTATGACTGAGAATATCTCCTCACTCAGGTGACAAGATGATATATATTTAAAGGATCACAATCTGCATCACACTCTGTCGATCACAGTACCTCTACTCAGACAGAAGTATTTACTTTCTTCATAGCCTAGGTGCCTCCTGTTTCTGGACAGAGGTCTTAAAAGCAACTAAAAAGTCAGAAAATGAAAAGTCAGACAAAGAAAGACTATAGATTTATTAGAGAATAACAAAGACACAGACTTATTAGACAATGGGAATACCCTGCAGGAGGAGAATATGCAGGGCCTGGGAACAATGTAAGATGTCTATCCAAGCAACACATGCTTCGAGACTTTCCAAGGTGATTGCTCACAGGGTAGGGCGTTTTTCCATGGTTAAAGGAAGCTGTGATGGCTTTTTTAAAAATTAATTAATTAATTTCTTTTTCATTTCAGTGAATATCTACAGAGATTTTGGAATTCCATTAATTCATTGTTGCACTTTTTTCTTCCCTCCCACCCCCGTTTTCTCCTATCCTTGAAAAGCAAAGAAAAACTCCTTCATTGGTACACAATCCCCCCCACAAACTGTGATGTTCTAACACTTTTAATTGGATAGCTGCAATGCTTTTTATTCATCTATATGTGCACCCAGCAATAAGATGGAAGTGAGTGCAAGGGAATCTGAGAGATGGCTGTTAAGACTTATAATAGGATGTTGCCACAAGGGTAGGTCACTCTAGCCTCTGATTCAAATTCTCCTGCTCTTCTTTTTGAATCACTTTGGTCATTGCTTAGTCAGGGAACTCTTTACTATATGTGTATGTGACCTAATTTCATCTAGTCTGGTTTGTCTTCTTAAAAGTGACTAACTTTTCTATTATCTTTAAATGTCAAAACAATATTTCTTAGATGGTAAGACAACGATATTTTGATATTAGGCTCTTCTTGTTTCTTATAACTTGGTTTATGTTTTAACAAATGCCTAGCAAGATATATGTCAGTAAAAATAATAACCTACATTGTGCAGATGACATAACTTTGCTTGCTGAAACTGAAGAAGACCTGAAGTGCTCTTCTGAAGAAGGTCAAGGACTGTAGTCTTCAATATGGTTTAAATTTCAACATCAAGAAGACAAAAATTCTCACCACTGGGCCACTAGAAAGCACCATGATGGATGGAGAAGAGATTGAAGTTATTAATCGTTAACACCTTGCTTGGCTCCACAATCAACACTCTTGGCACCAGCAGTCAGGAAATCAAAAGGTAAATTGCATTAAGGAAATATGCTATCAGGGACCTTTCCAGAGTACTGAGAAGCAATGATGTTAATGTAGAGACTAAGGCACACCTGATACAGGCCGTGGTCTTCTCTATGACCTACAATGTATCAGAGAGCCAGACAATTACTAAAGATGACAGAAGAAGAATTGATGCCCTTGAGTTGTGGTGCTGGAGAAGAGTCTTGGACTGACAAGAAAACGTATAGGTCTGTCTTAGAGAGGATGAAACCAAGTTTCTCCTTGAAGGCTAGGATTTTTTTATTAGTTTTTTTTGTTTTTGTTTTGTTTTGTTTTTTGAAGGCTAGGTTTTGAAGCTCCATCTAACATACTTTGAGCATGTGGACAGGAGAGACCAGTCTTTGGAGAAGGTCATCATGCTTGGAAGGATAGAGGGACAGTGCAGGAGAGGAAGACCCAGATCAGATGGAATGACACAGTAACTGCAGCAATGAGTGTTGATGTGTTGGAACTAGTGAGACTGGAACAGGACAGGGAAGGGTGAAGAGCTGCTGTACATAGGGTCGCTATGGGTTAAAGGTGACTTGAGGGCACATAACAACAACAACTAGTGTTAAAAATTATAAGCAGTTTCTTCTATTATTTTTTGTTTGTTTTTACTTATGTTCCTCCTTTCTTAGATCCTAAAGGATCTAAGGAAGATCTAAGATCTTTAAGAAGCTGGTTTGATTGAATTTCTTTTTTAACCTTCCTAGTTTTCTAGATCATTGTTAGTCCATTACTTTTGCCTCAAGAGAATTGTACATTTAAGACAGGAAATTAACGAGAACAGATCCAAAATAGAGAAAAAGAAAATATAGATTTGCAACATTCTTTCTTTTAATGCTCTCTATTCATGTTTTTTTAGTTGAGATTAGAGCATATGTCTTGGAGCTCCTTTTGTCTGCTGCTACTGAGCTGTTCCAGAATTCATTCAGATTGCTCATGTACTTCATTCCAAGAGACTAAGAAAAAGCAATGTAAAATACTATGACTAACATTTCACAAGTTAATTCTTGTTATACTGACTACCATTTACTTTTCAGATTCTCAGATTGTTGTTTTATGGATTCTATTTATTTTTTTGTTTCACTTAGAGACAGAATCATAGAGAAATATGTTTATTTCATCCTAACCAGAATAAAATCCTTTTGTCATAATACATATTTTTAATATTTTGGCAAGATACTTAAAAAGGTAAGGAATGTAAAATTATATGTACTGTATCTTCTGTCTTTCATACATTTGGATGGTAAAATGAAGATTTCTTTTTTGTCCTTATTTCCTTGCACTTTAAGTTCTTGTTGTTCTTAGGTGCCATCAATTTGCGTATAACTCACAGTGACCTATGAAAAACAGATCTGAAGCTTGTCCAATCCAAGTTATCCTCACAATCTCTGATACACTTGAGCCCATTACTAGAGTCACCGTGTCAATCCATCTTGATGGAGGGCTTTCTTTTCTGACCCTCCATCCTTACAGACATGATATTGTTTTCCAAGGAATAGTTACTGCTAGCAATATGTCTAAAGTATGGGAGACAAAGCTTTGTCACCCTTCCTTCCAAGAAGCACTTAGCTACACCTTTTCCACTTTTAAGTAGTCCGTGAAATATTCAGTACTCTTCTTCAACACCACAACTCAGAGGCATTGCTGCTTCTTCTGTCATCCCTAGTCACTGTCTAGTTCTCATATGCCTAGCAAGTAATTGAAAACAAACAAACAAACCACCGAAAACCCATGGCCTGAATCAGGCACATCTTAGACTTCAAACAGACATCATTACTCTTCACTACTTTGAAAAGGTCCCTGCCAGCTAACTTGACCAAAATGATACTTCTTATCTACTGACTGCTGATACCAAGGGTATAGCATGGATTCAAGCTAGATGAAATCATTAACAATTTCAATCCTTTCTCCTTCTTTTACAATATTGTCCACTGTGCCAGTGTTAAAGAACTTCATCATTTTATTGTTAAGATGAGATCCATATTGAAGGCTGTGATATTTGGAATTCTGCAAAAAAATCCTTCAGCAAGCAAGATTGTGTTATCTACATAGATATATTCTTGGTGCTGCTGTAATAAAAATATCACATAAGATTGTTTAAAGTACACAAGTTTATTTTCTCATAGTTTAGGAGGAAAGAAGACCAAATTCAGGCCACTATAAGGGAAGGTTCCCTATTCATTAATTTTGGAGGAATATTCAGCTCTAAACCCTGCCCTATCCTGTGCCAATCTTACTGTTTCTGATACACCTACCTCTATTACCCCAGTCACTGAATCAATTCATCTCATTGAAGATCTTCCTCTCTTGTGCTGTCCCTCCACTCTCCCAGGAATGATGTCCCTCTCCAAGGACTGATCTCACCTTGAAACATGTCCAAAGTATGTCAGATAAAGCTTCAGAATCCTTATTTCCAAGGAGCAGCCTAGCTTCACCCTCTCCAGGACAAACTTGTTTATCTCCTAGAAGTTCATGGTACATTCAATACTCTTCTCCAACATGCACCACAGTTCAAAGGGATCAATTCTTTTATAATCCCTAGTCATTGTCCAGCTTTCTGATGCATAGCAAGTGATTGCAAATACCATGACCTGTATCAGGTGCACCTTAGTGTCCAGACTGACATCGTTGCTCTTCAGTACTTTGGAGAGGTCTCTGACAGCAGACATTCCCAATGAAATTTGTCTTTTAATTTCTTGGCTGCTGGTACCAAGACTGTTGATTGTGGAGCCAAGCAAATTAAAGCTGTTAAAAATCTCTATCACTTCATCATCTGTCATGATGCTGCTAATCAGCTCAGTGGTGGAAATCTTTGTTTTTTTTGGTGTTGAACTTCAATCCACATTGAATGCTGCAGTCCCTGACCTTCTGCAGCAAGCACTTCAGGTCTTCATATTTATAGCACTTTAAATTTTAACATATATATCCAGCATTCAGGTTATTGGTATGTTGTTGTTGTTGTTTGTTGTTGAGTTTCCTCGAGTCATAGGCAACTCATAGCAACCCTATGAGCGAAAGTCCTTGACACTAGTGTGCCTGACTTTCATCTTTTCTCCAGGTTCATAGAGTTTCTGGAGGCAAGCTATTTACAGAAGTAGATGCCACTCCTGCTTCCAAGCTTGTTTAAACTGGGGAGTGCCACCAAACCCTGTCTACCATGGGTAACCATTATTGCAATTGACATATCAGTGTCACAGTGTTCAGCTTCACAGAGACCACAAGTTACCTCTGTACAGCAAGTGGACACACCAGGGCTATACGACCTAGAAGAATGTTTGACCAACAAGAATTTAAACAGGCCTTACGGCCAGGGATTAGAGTCACCCACCTTTGTCTTGGTAGCATCACTTTCAGTCCACTAGGCCAACTGGTCTCTCTCCATGTTGTTGAGTGCCTTAGAATTTTAGGCGACTCATAGCCACCCTATGAACAAAAGTCCTCGATATTTGCATGCATGACTTTCATTCTTTTTCCAGGTTCATAGGGTTTTGGTAATTGGCATATAGTATAAAATGTGGTTCTAATTATTTCCTACGTATTAAAGGCAATTGGAATGCAACAACTCCATCTTTTCTCATTGAACTAAAATGGTATAATGTTTACCAATATGTGTATATACTTGGCTTATATTTTGTCTTTCAACTCAGTTCCAATGCATTGTATATATACAATATCATCAGCTTCAACCAATTTTAATTATTACAAATTTATATCACGTAGTATTACAAAATAAAGGAGGCTTCTTTCCTGTAATTAGTTAATTCAAAATAGTTATTTAATTATTTGACTCTATTATTCTTCCAGATGTGATTTTCTATTATTTTATTATTACCTCATTTCTTCCTATACAACAAACATTGTTAGTACTGCAATCATTATAAACTTTTATCCCTAAAACATCTTCCTTTATTAAAAGTTCAAATATGTTAATGATCACCCATGAATTAGGTTCAACAGTTATCATAAACATTTACAATTACTGTGAATTCACAGTTAATATTTTGCTTTATTTGTTGCTGCAGTTTCTTCTTCCCTCTCCCACTTCCCCCCCTCTTCTATTCATTCTACTTCTGCTTCTCTTTGTGATGACCATTAAGAAAAGGGGAAAAAAGTCAGTGTTGTGAATCATAGCTGATCCTCCAACACATTTTCAAGGCCTGTAAATCACAGGATAGGAGATTGCCCATGTTTATTTCTTATTGTGGATATTGTAAGTTAAATGATAGATACCATGTTGTTATTATGTGCCATCGAGTCACCTGTGACTCATAGAGACCCTATGTACAATAACTCTGAAGCCTGTCCTATCGTAATCTACTCTCACTGACTCCAACACACCTAACCCCTTTTCCTCATTTGCCATGCTAATCCATCTCATCTGGAATCTTCCTCTCCTGCACTACCACTTCATCCTTTCACGCATGATGTCCTTTTTCAAGGACTGGTCTCTCCTGGCCATGTGCACAAAGTATGTGAAACAGAGCTTCACAATTCTTGCCTCCAAGGAGAAAATTTGTTCTACTCTCTCCAAGACAGACCTGTTTGTTCTCTTGGCAGTCTATGTGGTATTTTCAATACTCTTCTTCAGTATCACAACTCAGAGACATCAATTCTTCTTCTGTCATACTTAGTCATTGTCCAGTTCTCTGATGCATAGCAAGTAATTGCAAAGATCATGGGCTGAATGAGGTGCACCTTAGTCTCTAGACTAACATAATTGCTTTCTAGCAAATCTGGAAGGTTCCTGATAGCAGACTGCTCCAGTGCAATTTGTTTTTTTATTTCCTGATTGGTAGAGTCAAGAGTGTTGATTGTTAAGCCAAGCAAGCTGAAAAGTTAACAACCTAAATCTCTTCTCCATCTATCACAGTGATGCCAATTGACCCAGTGATGAGAATCTTGTCTTCTTGAAGTTAAGCTTCAATCCATATTAAAGACTATAGTCCTTGACTTTCTGCAGCAAAGTTTTCAGGTGTTCCTCTGTTTTGGCAAGTAAGGCGGTAACAGATGAGTCTTCTTCCTATCTTGAGTCACACTCCTCCTCATAAAGCCCAGCTTTCCAAATAACAAGCTGCACATTACAGATTGAAAAGGTAAAGTGAGAGGATGCATCCCCAATGAACTCCCTTTCTAATTTTGAAGAAGGCAATGTTTCCTTGCTCTGTTCTGATGATAGCTTCCTTGTCCAAGTAAAAACTTTGAGCAAAATAAAATATTCTGGAATTTCCATTCTTCTCAATGTTAGTCACAATTTGTTGTGATACATACAGTTAAATACCTTTGCATAGATAATCATTCCTCTGTTACTCTTAACTTTCAGCCAAGATCCATCTGACATTGTCTATGATGTCCCTAGTGCCACAATTCCTTTTAGATTCAGCTTATATGTCACATAGTTCTCTGCCTATGCATTGTTCCAGTGGTTTTTGGAAGATCTTTACTAGGATTTTGCTTGCATGTGATATAACTGATATTGTTAGATAATTTCCATACTCTGTCAGATCACCTTTTTTTTTTATTTGCCTGTTTCTTTTGTATAACATTAGTCATGAATCTCATTGAGTTGATCAGGTGATTGTCCTCCAGATTTCTTGGCACAACCTGGTGAGCACAACAGGGCAGCATCTGTTTGTTGAAATATGCCAATTGGTATTCCATCAATTCCTGGGGCCTTGTGTTTTGCCAGTTCCTTCAGAGTGGCTTGAACTTCCTCTTTTGTCACCAATGTTTCTTGATCATAAGTTGTTTCATGAAATTCTTCTGTGTCAGGTAATTCTTTTTGGTATAATGACTCAATGTATTTCTTCTATCTTCTTTTCATATTTACTGGAACATTCAATATTGTTCCCATAACATCTGTAAGTATTGCAGCTTGAGGCTTGAAATTATTCTTTAGGTACTTCAGCTTGAGAAATGCCAAACAAGTTTGTCCCTTTTGATTTTCTGACTCTAGTTAATTGCACATTTCATTAAAATAATTTGTCTTCCCCAGCTGGCCTTTGAAATATTCTATTTAGCATCTTAAATTCCTGATTTCTTCACTTTACTTTGACTTCTCAGTGTTCTAGTGGAATATTCAGCCTTTTCTAAATTTTATCTCACTCTTTTTCTTCCTCTGTCTTTGTAATGATGTTTTGTATTCATTTAAGTTAATATTTTTTATATCGTCCCACATCTTCTCTAGTCTCCACTCATTAGTGTTCAAAGCTATGATATATTGCTGAAATGGTTTTTAAATTCAAGTGGACTTAACGGTGAAATTTTGGTTCTTGCGGACTATATTTAAAATTCTTTAGCTTTCTTTAGGGTCATATCAGTTGCAAGTGACTAGGTAGCACATAACAACAACAACAAAAACCCCAATATTCTTTACATACTCAAAATATTATCATTGTCTTTATAATGAAATTTTATATTTTTTTTAAAAAATTAGTTTCAAGTGTCTTATAAACCAATTCCCAGCCTTCTGCCCCATAACTTTTATAATGTTCACATTTGCAAAGATTCCATATTAGTTTTAAAATGATCTAGATTTTTCTGCAGCAATGTGATCAAGTATATCAGAAACTATGAGGATTCCATAGAATAGGTGAAAGCAAAGTGCTCCTTGGAGGCAAACATTTCGAAGTTCTGTCTCACATACTTCAGGCATGTTTCCAGGAGAAGCACATCATACTTGGAGGGGTGGAGAGACAGTCCAAGAAAGGAAGACCCTGGGTATATTACTGGTTTAATAGGGGTAAATGTGTCAGAGACAATAAAATTGGCTCAAGATAAGATAGGGTTCAGAGCTATTGTATGAGGGTCTTTATGAGTCCTAGGTAACTTGATGGCACATTAACAACAATAATTTTTATCAATCAGGCTTCTGTGTTTCTCTATATTTTTTATTAGCCTTTCTTCTTTTTAACATATGCTTTTGTTTATAACAATTTATTTCCAGTCTAATTGTCACTACTTTTTTGGTAAATCTCTATTTTCTCTCTTTGTATGTACAACTATGTATATTCATGTGAATTTATACTTTCTGCTGTGATTAGTATTAACTTGGCCATGATTTTCAAGTTTGGTAATTATGCAATAATGCAGTGGTAGCTATATAATGATGTAGTCATTCCCCATGATGTGGTCTAATGTAATCGGTATAATCCTAATGTTATGGAAAAGGATTTGGGGTGGGTAGCAAGTCACTTAGTCTGGACACAAACATGATTGACATAAAAGCAGTCAGCTGTGACCTAAAAACCTTTTCCTTTTCAGGAAATAAAGGGAGAGAAAAGCAAGCAGGGTATGCTGAGCAGATTGTCAACAAAGACTATCCAGAAGTCAGGTATACTCTTTGGATTAAGGTTTCTTGTAGCACTTCTTGTATCCAGGAAAAGCTTAATGCAAAGGTGTATAAAACACTCAGAGAACATACTTTTTTTACTACAACAGACATGAACAAGTTTAAGAAAGGAATTCTGACATCTTTGGAGAGTGTTATGATTGTTATTTTATGCTAAAATATTGACAGTAGAAATGGCTACATTTGAATTAAGACATGTAACAATAAAAGGGCTTATTAGACTCCATGATGATAAGGGCCAAGTGATGGCACTTAACAGACAAAGATAAGATAAACATTGGTTAATTATTCATGTTGTTCCTAGGAAAGAAACAGTATATATATATATATATACACACACATACATCCTATTTGGCAGCAGGAGTGGCATCCACTTCCTAAACCACATGCCTCTGGAAATTTTATGAACTTGGAGAAACAATGATAATTATGGGAAGACATTAACTAGGTCTTTTGTTCAAAGAGTCGCTTTGAGTAGTGCTCAACTGGATGACAATCAACAACAACATATAGCATATTGTTAATGAAATAGATGTCCCTAGGAATGAAATAGACACTAAAATTTATTATAGGAGAGAGCTCTGGTGGCTTGTAGTTATGTGTCATCCAGTCACCTGTGACTCACAGCAAGCCCGTGTATAATAACTCTGAACCCTGACCTTGTCACACTGACATTGATACACCTACCCTCATTACCCTAGTTACCATGTCAATCCATCTCCTCTCGGGTTTTCCTTCCGTGCGCTATCCATCCTTCCAAGCATGATACCCTACTCTAAGGATGGATTTCTCCCAACCACGTGCCCAAAGTATGTGAGAGACAGAGATTCAAAATCCTTGCCTCCAAGGAGCAATTTGGTTTCACCCTCTCCAAGCAAACCTGTTCTCCTGCTGGTCCATGATACATTCAATATCCTTCTCCAGCACCGCAACTCAAAGACATTGTTTCTTCTGTCATCTTTAGTCATTGTCCAGCTCTCTGATATGTAGCAAGTAATCATGAAGACTAAGGCCTGGATCAGACACATCTTAGACTCTAGACTGATATTTTTGCTCTTTAAGCACTTTGGAGACATCCTTGACAGCAGACTTTTCCAGTGCAATTCATCTTTTGATTTTCTGACTGATAGTGGCAAGAGTTTTGATTGGGAAGCTGGACAAGCTGAAAGTTTTAACAACCTTAATCTCTTCTTCATTGATCAGGGTGCTTCCAATTTACTCAATGGTGAGAATCTTTGTTCTCTTGATGTTGAACTTCAGTCAGTATTGAAAACCGCACTCCTTGACTTCATGCAGCAAATACTTCAGGCCTTCCTTTTTTTGGCAAGCAACTTTTTGCGTTATCTGCGTAACGCAAGTTGTTAATGAATCTTCCCCCAATCCTGATGCCACATTTCCTCCTCATAAAGTCCAGTCCACTGGGTGATCTGTTCCACATACAGACTGTAAAGATATGGAGACAGAACGCATCCCTGACATACTCACTTTGAATCATGCAGCACTTACTTGCTCAGTTATGATGACTGATTCCTGGTTTAAGCAGAGCTTTCTCATGAGCACAACTAAGTGTTCTGGAATTCCCATTCTTTTCAAGGTTGGCCACAATTTGTTGTGATCCACATGGTCAAATGCCTTTTCAAAGTCAGTGAGACACAGGTAGAAAAATCTTATGGTGCTCTCTGCTTTCAGCCATGATCCATCTAATATTAGCTATAATATCCCTAGTACCAGTCTTCTAATCTCAGCATACACATTTGGAAGTTCTCTGCTGATATGCTGTTCCAGGTTTTTTTTTAATAATTTTCAGCATACTCTTGCTTGCATGTGATATTAGTGATATTGTTTGATAATTTCCACTTTCTGTCCGGTTACCTTTCTTTAGAATGGGAACAAATATGAAACTCTTCCAGTCAATTGGATAGGTGGTTGTCCTCCAGATTTCTAAGCACAACTTAGTGAGCACATCCAGGGAAGCATCTGGTTAAATATGTCAATCGGTATACCACTAATTTCTGAGGCCTTGTTTTTTGCCAATTCTTTCAGAGCAACTTGAGCTTCTTATTCAGCACCACAGACTCTTGCTCAAACATTGTTTCATGAAATTCTTTGTGTCAGCCAAGTCTTTTTGGTATACTGATTCTGTATACTCCTTCCATCTTCTTTTAATTCTTTCTGGATCATTCAATATTCTGCCCAAAGCATTCGTAAGAATTGCAACTCATGACTCTAATTTGTTCTTCAGTTCCTTCAGCTTAAGAAATGCCAAGTAATTTTCACCCTTTTGATGTTCTGACATCAGCTCTTTACATATTTCACTATAATACTTTCCTTTGTCTTTCTGTGCTGTCCTTTGAAATCTTCCATTGAACTCCTTAATATTTACCCCTTGTTTTGGGTTCTTGGTGCTTTAGCGCAATATTCAGAGGCTCTTCTGACATTTATGTCAGTCTTTCCTTCCTTTTCTGCTTTTGTGATGACATTTTGCTCTCTTCCTGGATGATATTCTTGATATCCTCCCACAGCTCATCTGGTCATTGTTCATTAGTGTTCATGGCCTCAAATTTTGGTTCTTGTGACTTTTAGTTAACCTTATTTAGCTTTAATTTGAAATTGCATATGAGTAGTTGATGATCTATTCCACAATCAGCTCCTGGCCTAGTTTTCACAGATGATATTGAGCTTCTCCAACTATGTTTTCCACAAATGTAATTGATCTGAATCCTGTGCAAACCATCATATGAAATTCATGTGCATAGTTACCATTTATATTTCTCATAAAAGGTATTTTCAATGAATAAATCAATGATGATTATACAAAATCCAATCAGTCTATCTCCAGCCTAATTTTGCCAAGTCCATGTTTTTGACTCTGTTTGTTGGGGCATATATTTGAATGATAGTAGTATTCACCGAGCTTCCTTGTATACATATGAACATTATCCTGTTGCTCACAACATTGTATTTTAAGATGGAAATAGAAATAACCTTTTAACTATGAAAGATACCACATTTTCCCTCACCTTTTCAGAATTGTGCTGCCACCCAAATGGTACGTGGTTCTCCACCAGTGACCCCATTGAAGAAGGATGAGAATTCCTCCCTATGTGATTTACTGCCTCTGAAAACCCCACTGGAGGGTCAACTATGGGTCAGTTCTGACTTCATGATAGTTAACAACAAGCAGTTAGAGGTTTGGAGCACAGATGGCACAAGTATATTGTTACTGACTATTAATCTAAAGACTAGAAATCAAACCTACTCAGAAACAACCTTTTAAAAAAACCCCAAACATGAAGATCTGCTTTTATAGAGATTGTTATTGTGATGTTGTTAGATGTTTTCCAATTCATTGCTACTCAAACTAACCCTATGGACAACACTTGGAAACTTGTCCTTCCGGCACTGTCTTCAGCTACTGTCAAGTCAGTTCCAGCCCATGCACAAGAATAAGAACACTGAGCCAGCATGCGCATTATCCAAATCACTTCTTTGCTTGTACAGATTCTTGCAGCCACGTGTCAATCCATCTTGTTGAGAGTCTTTTCATTTTCAGTGACCTTCCACTTTACTCAGTGTGATGTCCTTTTCCAGGGAATGGTTCTTCTGATATCATGTCCAAAGCATATGAGTCAAAGTCTCCCAATCCTCCCCTGGGAGAAATATTCCAGCTGCACTGCTTCCAAGACAGACTTGTTTTGTCATCTGGAAGTGCACATTATTTGAAAAATTCACCGCTAACACAATACTATAAAAGGTAGCAGTTTTTCCTCAGCCTTCTTTATTCGTCATTCATGAGCATTTGCTGTTATTGTGAGGTGTCTTTCAGTTGATTAAGACTCGTTACAACCCTATGAACAACAGAACTGACACTTGCTCAATTCTTTATCATCCTCACATCTTCTGTCATGCAACGGGCTTGTGCCCGTTGTGTCAGTCACTGTGTCAATTTACCGTACAGAGAATTTTCCTTTTATTTTTGCTGACCTTCTACATTTCCAGCATGATGTCTCTTTCTAAGAACTTGTTACTCTTGAAAATAAGCCCAAGATCAGTGAGATGAATCTTCACCATCACTACCTCTACCTAGGGAACAGTCTGGTTGCACTTCCTTCTAGACAAGTTGGTTCTTTTTTCAGTCTTTTTTATATTAAACACTCTCTCCAAAACTACCTATGAACCTGGAGAGAGGATGAAAGGCACCCAAGCAATGAGGACTCTCCTTCGTAGGATTGCTATGAGTCACTTGCAACTCGACGGCACTTAACAACAACAACAACTCCAAAACCATGATTCGGAGACATCAGTTCTTCAGTTTTCCATATATATCGTTCAACTTTCAGATGCATTTGAAGCAATTGAAAATACTATGGATAATTATGACACCTTAGTCATTCTTGATTTTTAGAATTTTGGAGAAGTCCTCAGCAACACATTTTTCCCATTGCAATACATCTTTTTATTTCTTGACTTCTGCTACTATGGACAATGATAGTGGATTCAAGGAAAATGTTGATGCAATCTATTAGTCTATTGCTTTGGCTTAATGCTATTTACAGACTTTGAATCTATCAGATGCTCTACAGGATAAATATGAACAATCTCCTACTATGCAATTCACTGCCTCTGAAAAACCATTGGAAAGTCAGCTATTGATTGTTTATGACTCAAGAGGAAATGACAGTAACAACAGACTGTTGTTTAGCTAGCTGCCTCAACTCTGTCTGATCTGCAAGCATGTTAACCTGTCTCCGCTGCCTCAATTTTGCCTGACATGATCCACCTACATCATCAATAACTGAGAGCATAAGAGCAATGCAGTCTCATAAGAAGGTAGAGACAGACCAACACAAGAACAGCAATGTGGCTTATTGATTTAACCCTTGTTAGCTAGAGGATGATAAGTTGCCTGGACTAAAAGATTATATACCATGGACTGAAGCAGGAAGAAAATGTGATACACTGGTGATAATATTTACTGAGTCAGAGAAATAGTTGTTTGGACTGTGATATTGCTCTGATTTGAGACTGTGTTAGTCTATTTGCATGTACGTGACTTGGGAATGCTGCTGCACTGAACCAGAGCCAGGGGCCTTCATCCAAACTTTCTAGAGAACTGATATTTTATGCTTATTGTAAATTGCTGCCAACCTGTATAGACTGTTAACATTGTCTGGATTGAGGGATTTTAGGGTTATTGATTATATACTGTTGCTTTTTCATTTCCTTATTTATGGCCTGCTGATTTCCATAATAAATCCCATAATCAAATCCCATAATAATGAGTATGGTTCAGTGAAATCTGTGTGGTCCCTGTAATGAATTTCAGACCTAATTACTAGCAAGACTGGTATTAGAATAAGTTAAAGTAGATGTAAGAATATGGGAAACTATCTGTCCTTGTAGCTATCAGATTTGTACTGTGGATGTTGTTGAGGGGGACAATGCCCCTTTGTGGCATTAGTAGAGGTCAGACTTGGTCTTCCCATGCTGAACTTGCTCTAATGAAAACTGACAATTTCAAACTTTTCTTCATCTATCTATGCATATGTTGTTTGTTGTTGCTGTGAGGTGCCGTTGAGTTGAGTACAACTCATAATGACCCTATGAACAACAGCTCTGAACCCTGTCTCCTCTGCCATCTTCACACTTCCTGACACCCTTGCTCCCATTGTGGCAGTCACCCTGTCAACCCACCTGGTCGTAGGTCTTACTCTCCTTCGTCAACCCTCACCCTTCCAAAGCATCATGTCCCTCTCCAAGGAACAGCCCCTACTAGCAACATGCCCCAAAAATGTGAGGTGAAGCCTCACCATCCTTACCTCTAGAGAGCACTCTCACTGCACCCTCTCCAAAACATATTTGTTTGTTCTTTTGGCCACCCATGGGGTGTTCAGTCTTCTCTCCAATATCACAACTCAAAGACAGCAAGTCTTCCTCGGTCATGCTTATTCATTGTCAAGCTCTCAGATGAATAGCAAGTGACTAGAAAGACCATCACCTGAATCAGACATACCGTAGTCCTCAAAATTACATGTGTTTGAGAAGTATAGAGCAAGTTCTTTCCTTTTTATTCTTCAATTCTTGCTCTCTGCACATTCCATTATAATGGTTTTCTTTGTTCTCTCAAGCTGCGCTTTTAAGTTTTCTGTTCAGTTCTTTTACTGTGCCGTGTTTTCCATTCTCAATTTTTAGAGTCTTTTCTGATAACAATTTTAGGGTTTTTTAAATTTCTCCTCTGTTTTTGTAATGGCCTTTGGCTTTCTTTATGGATGAAATCCTGATGTTACACACCTCATCTGGTCTTCAATAATTGGTGTTCAATGCGTGAAAACTATTACTAAGATGATCTTGAAATTCAGACGGAGATTATTCGCAGCAGCATACACTGAGCAAGTCTGCTCAGCACGCGCATGCGCACCTTGGTTTCCAAGGCGACCTTTAGCGTGCATGACCGGCTTTGATTTTCTCCGAGGATAACCTTATGATGGCGTTTGCGAGTCCTAGCCCTAGCGTCTTTCTGCTTATGGTAAACGGGCAGGTGGAAAGTGCCCAGTTTCCAGAGTATGATGACCTCTACTGCAAATACTGCTTTGTGTATGGACAGCACTGGGCCCCAACAGCGGGTTTGGAGGAGGGGATCTCGCAGATCACATCAAAAAACCAAGATTTACAGCCATTGCTGGTGTGGAACTTCCCTATCGATGTCACCTTTAAAAGCACCAACCCCTATGGCTCAAAGTCCAGTCAAGAACTCAAGTCAGGGAGGGCAACGCAGCGCGAGGGCAGGCGAGGCCGCCAGCTGGGGGAACGCATGCCACCGCCCGCCAGACCGGGGAACCCATGGCACCGCCCGCCAGACTGGAGAACGCCGCCGCCAGACCGGGGAACGCCGCTGCCAGAGGAGGGAATGCCGCGAGAGGGACCCAGAAGAGACCCGGGAAGAAC
>NW_006399758.1:23597832-23606328 GCF_000299155.1 Elephantulus edwardii | reverse complement strand
TGACTAACAAGTTATAAGTACATGAGTCCAAAAATTATGGAAAAGTAAAAGAAAAGATTCTTTCATTGTTTTACAAACCCTCCCCCAGGCCCCCTCCACCATGTAGCCCTCGCTCTAGTCTCCTGTGTTTTTAAAATATGGCATTTGCAATTAAAAAAAATCTTTAAAATATAAAATTTGAACATTCTATTTCCAGCCTCATTTCTATCACCAACCTCATATTTTTTCAATTATTATTCCTTTTTCACTGTTTCCAGCTTTTGCGTTCTGGTCGCCAATTATCATCAATGCAACTCAATTGCATGTTAAGTCAATTTTAGACTGTAATATTTGGTAAAACATATCAATATTTTTGTCTCTTTGGCTCTAGATGGAGGAGCATTTATTTGAGTGATGGTGGTGTTAATAAGTCTTCCTTGTATATGTATGGATAGTCTCCTTTCTCTCAGAACATTGTATTTCAGCATGAAGCTTAAAATTGATTTTTTGACTATGAATGCAACTATTCTTTTACCTTTCATTCCCAGAATATTTTCCAAGGAGTGAATAGAGTGGGAGGAGATTACTTATTTTTCTGTGATGGAGCATGTGGTAGCTTTGAACTTTGTGTCTTTGTATTAGCAGCACAGCTCCACTAGACTATCAGCTATCTTTGTCTATCAATAACCTACTCATTTCTGAAATTAATTGAGAATCTTGCAAGCCTATGAATAAGAATCTATAATTAACTTGCCTAATTTTCTAATTATACTCTTTCATTCTATAAAGTCGTTCCTATCTAATCCGCAAAGATGCCAAAGCTTTACTTCTTTGAAATAATTTTTTTTGCTTTTGACTTCTAATAATTATGTCTGAATCTGCACTTTTTTCTTCTGTGTGTAATGTGAAAGATACAAGAAAAGTCTCAAATTTTCTGTGAAACACTTCAAAATTCCTGTCTGGAACGTCTGTCTGCTAATTAAAATCATCAGTTTGTTAGCAATTCAGGCTTCAAGGCCAAGGATATTCTAGCTTTCTCCAAAATTATGCATGTATGTGTTCAGTTACACACAGATGATTTATTTTGGATATTCTTTCAGCACTAAAGTAGAATGCACATTATTTATTTGCTTTTAATTTTCACACATAAAATAAAATTTAGGTGGATCTTTTATTCTCCGCTACAGCCTTCAAAAGTAATTTCAACCGTTAAATAACTCAGGCATTTCAGAAAGTGGAATTGAAAACTCCTGAACAACTCAATTCAATGCCATCAAATATGAACAACGGGGTTTTCTGAAGCTTTAAATCATTCAAGGGGATAGTACTCATCTTTCTTCCATAAAACTCCTGGTGGAATTGAACCAACAGAAAGGCACCACCTTGGGTTCAGCAACACAACTCTCTACTGACTCCTGATTAAAAGCCTAACACAAATTCCTATAAACTTAACAGAAACTATAGATTTAGCAGAAACTTTCCATGGTTACTACACCAAAAGAGACCTTTCTAAAAGGGGCTTAATCAACTATTGTTTGACATTCCAGATTCTTAATTAATTTTTCAGAATGTTCAAACTTAAAGACCCTTTGTTTAATTTTAGCATGCATCATTAGTCTTGGCTCAAGGGGAAATTGCAAACATCTGGTTACTGTTTCATAGTAAGAGGGCTTGATAGTTGTTAAGGGTTAGTAATAAAAGAAGTTCTTCAGTTAGGCGTCAGTACATTTTCAAAGACAGCATTGAATTTATTGTTGTAACTTGTCTAGAAGGCTTAGCTGGGAACTTAAGAAACATAATAGTTCTCCATTGTGGATTGTGTAACTAATTATTTAATTAATCCTTTTGAGCAAATTTCATAACAAAAGCTTGTCTTTCAGGGGGATAACAATAAGAGAGAAGTAACAGGGTAGGCAACAAAGAAGAAAGGCAAGAAATTGAAGATGGGGCACATTATTGCTGTCACTAGTAGACAAAAATAAATCAGAGTGTGTCTACTGAATAAGCTTCATTAGATGGCATTGTGTGTGTGTGTGTGTGTGTGTGTGTTTGTAATGTACATTTATATTACATAATACAGGCACATACATGCAGGGAGCCCTGGTGTCCTATTGGTTAAGAATTGCCCTGTCAACTGGTAGGGATGCAGTTCAAATCTACCAAATTAACTGTAGAAGAATGATGGGCAATCTCTTACTGTGTGATTTACTGCCTTTGGAAACCTGCTGGAAGGTCAATAATGAGTCTATTCTGGCTTGATGGTATATTATGACCACAACCAACATATACCTATAACAAATAAAAGAACATATCAAAAGAATTTTTTTTGCATAAAACAAAATTCAGGTTTATTTAAAGTCTATCATGATCTATGCATAACTCTCCCACAATTCCTGGTGTTTACATTTAATTTCTACTATTGGCTCCTGCTCATAGGTTATTTTCTGAAATTTTTCAGTGTCATTTCTTTTCGGTACAGTGACACTGTATATTCCTTCCAACTTCTTTTGATGTTTCCTAGGTCATTCAATATACTGCCCATAGCATCATTCAATATTGTGACTTGAGGCTAAATTTTGTTTCTGAGCTATAAATTACATAAGAGAAAATGGTCCATTTTTCTCTTGTGGAGATGCTGCTGGATTTGAACCATTATAAAGGCTCACCTTTGCATTGACAGTGGACTACGCCACCAGAGACCTGTAATGGAAATAATCTGTGAGGATTTATCTAAGATATGCCTGATCCATGGTCTTCTAAATTGCTTGATATGCATCTGAGAGCTGGACAATAAATAAGAATTACAGATGAATAAGAAGGATAGATGAGAGTGTGAAGATGGCACCGTGTAGGGCAAGGTGAAGATCTGTTGCTCATAGAGTCAGTATGAGTCATAGACACCTAGATGGTGCCTAACAGTAATAATACAGTTTATCAGTTTAGAAAGCAAAATAGCTTTTGTTATATTCATAGAATTGTGTAGCAATAACTGCAAGCAATTTTAAAATCATTTCCTTATTTGAAAAAGAAAGATACTAAAGAGACTGCAGCATTTAGCAGTCATTTTCCATTTAGCCAACCAACATACCTCAAACCCCAGGCAATTATTGCTTCTGTCTCATAGAATCACCAATTTTAGATAATACATAGAAATTCGTCACCACTAGGAATATTGGCTTTGTCTAATAGTAACACTAAGTGTAAGAGATTGGAACATATACAATCCCTTATTATCCTGACTCATAAATTACATGCTGTGAAGCCAAACACTGTGACTCCGATGAGTCAAATGCAAGAATTGTTCCCCATGGTGAACAGTGTTTGGTGAAGCTCCCCAATTAAAACACACTTGGAAGCAGGAATGGCATCCACTTCCACAATATCTTGCCTCTGGAAACCCTATGAACCTGGAGAAGGGACAAAAGTTATACAGGTGTCCAGGACTTTCATTCATAGGTTCGCTATGAGTCGCCTGCGACTTGATGGCACTTAATAACAACAGTACATGATATGTTCTGTCTGACCCTTTAATTTAGCATAATGTTTGAAGGTTCATCTATGTTGTCGCATGCACAATTACTTCACATTTTATTGTGTAATGATATTACATTTTTAATATATATATATTGTTTTTTTTATCAGGTGGTGAAGGAATTTGAATAATTTTTTTGCTATTTTAGATATTGTTATTCTGAACTTTTGTGTACAACTATTCATATGGTGAATATGTATTTTCATTGGTCTAGTGTACCATCTAAAATAGAATTTCTGGGTTATCTAGTTATTCCAAGGCTCCTTGGGAGCACAATGGTTCATAGCTTGGCTGCTACAAAAACATTGGAGATTTTAATCCAACAGCAAATTTACAGGAGAAAAGATCTGATCTGTTAAAGATTACTGTCTAGGAAATCTTTCAGGAAAGTTCTCAAGGGAACTTCCACACCTTTTAAAAAAAAAAAAAAAGAAAGTTCTATTACCTTCTATATGGTATTTGTTGTTGTGTGCTGGTGAGTCAGAACTGACCCTTAGCTGACCTCCAATGGTTTTCAGAGGCAGAAAATGCCATGAGAGGAGATTGCTTAGCCTTCTCTCTCAGGGCAACTGGTAGTCTCAATCTCCATGCCCTTGGGATGGCAGTACAACATAATGGTAAGGAATTGTGCTGCCAATCCAAAACCACATAGTTCCAATCCACTATCTGCTTATGGAAGATCCATTTTTTGTATGGTCACTGTCAAACCAGAACAGGATAGTTAGTGTAAATGTACCATTAAATAAATTGCCAAACTGTTCCTGCACAATAACATTAATATCACATGCAAGTAAATATTTGCTGAAGAAAAGAGAAAAAAAAAAAAGGATTAGAGCTGTAAATGCTTTGGAAAAGACCAGAAATTCAAGTCTGATTCAGAAAAGGGTATGATATGAAGTTTGATATTACTGATCTTAAGTGGACATCACTGAGCAAGAATTAGAAAGCTAATTAAATCTAATTTACTATGAAAAAGGTATTGTGTATCAAAATAAACTATAGATAACATTTCAAAGAATTGCAATTTTTAAGTGTGCTCGTATAGAACATGTACATAGGTCAAAAGACAGCCCTTCAAACAGAACAAGAAGACTGTATTGTTCAAAATCAGGACAAATGTGTCTCAAGGTTTTATCCTTTAAACCATATTGTTCATTCTGAATATTGAGTAAATAATTCAAGGATTTTGACTATGTAATGGAGGATTTGTCATATTAGCAATGGTGGATGTCATGAATTGAAATGTGTATATCCAAATACATGTTTATACTGATAAGATGTGAAAGCTATTCACCAGAGGTTCTGTGGGAGAAAGATGAGCAATCTCCTCTCATGCAATTAGCTGTCAGCTATGGGTTGTATCTAATTCCATGGTACACAACAACATCAATAATGTAATGATAAATCAAGTAGTTATAAAAGGATTAATGAATGAAACACCTCTTAATTCCATCACAACCCTAATCTGATTTAGAATGTTTTCCTAGTTTGTAAACTGTAATCTCTTTATTACATTATTGTTGTTGTTGTTGTTAAGTTCCTTCAAGTCTTCTGCAACTCACAACAACCCTATGTACAATAGCTCTGAAGCCTGCCTGCCCTGACCAAGTCTTACTTACTCTAACACACCTACTCCCATTGCTCCTGTTACTGTATCAATCCAGCTCATCCGGGGTCATCCTTTCCTGCACTGTCCATCCACCCTTCGAAACATGATGCTTTTCTCCAAGGACTGGTCCTTCCTGGCTACATACCCAAAGTTTCTGATGCAGAACTTCAAAATTCTAGCCTCCAAAGAGAAACTTGGGATCACCCTCTCCAAGACAGACCTGTTGGTACTTTTGGTGGTTCATGGTTTGTTTAATACTCTTCTCCTGCACCACAACTCAAAGGCATCAATTCTTGTTCTGTTATCCTTATTAATAATTGTAGAGCTCTCTGATGCATAGCAAATAACTGTGAATACCATGGCCCGTATCAGGTCATGACAAGAACATTGCCCTTTGTCAGTACCCTGGCCACAAATTTTCCCAGCGCAATTTGTCTTTTGCTTTTCTAATTGCTGATGCCAAAAAGTGCTGATTGTGGGGCTGAGCAAATCGAAATTGTTCACAGTCTCAATCTCTTCTCCATCTGTTATGATGCTGCTAACTGTCCAGTGGTGAGAATCTTTTGTGTTTGATGTTGAGGTTTAATCCATACTGACAACTACATTTCTTCACATTCTGCAGGAGGCACTTCAGGTTTTCCTCAGTTTCACTAAGCAAGGCTGTGTCATCTCCATAACACAGATATCGATGAATATTCCTCCAATCTTGATGCCACATTCCTTCCCTTAAAGCCCAACCGACAGGATGATTTGATCTGCTTATACATTAAAAAAGGTATGATGATAGGGGGCATCTCTGACAAACTCCTTTCCTGATTATGAACCATACGAAGTTACCATGAAATGCCAAGAAAACAAATAGGACTGCCTTAGAGAACGTGAAGGCAAGTTTCTCCTCGGAGTCTACAATTATGAAGCTCCATTGTATATACTTTGGGCACATGTCCAGAAAAGACTGAACATCATGCTCAGAAAGGTAGAGGGACAGTGCAGGAAAGGAAGACCCTGGATGGATTGATACATTTAGTAGGGCAATGGGGGGTGTGTCAGAATTTGTGAAACTGGCTCAGGACATGGCAGGGGTCAGAGATGCTGTCACTACGGGTTGCAGGTGACTTGACTTGATGGCACATAACAGCAACAATGTTTCCTTCCTCTGTTGTGAGGATTGCTTCCTGGTCCTTGTATAGGTTTCACATGAGTGTGATCAAGTGCTGTTGGATTCTCATTCTCCTCAAATTTAGCTACACTTTGTTACACAGTCAAATGCCTTTGTACAGTCAGTGAAACCCAGATAGACATTCCTTTGTTTCTCTGCCTCAGCCAAGATCTCACTGACTTTGGTTATGATGTCCCTAGAGCCACAACCTCTTCTAATTTGTCATAGTTCTCTGTCCAGTTATTTTTTTAAATAATCTTCAGCAGGATTTTGCTTGCATGTGATATTAGCGATATTTTTTTCAAGAATTTTCATGCTCTTTTGGGTCACCTTTTTTGGAATGGGAATAAATATGGATCTCTTCCAGTCAGTTGTTCAGGTAGTTGTCCTCCAGATTTCTTGGCACAACCTGGTGAGCATGTCATGGCAGCATCTGTTTGTTGAAATATGTCAATTGATATTCCATCAATTCCTGGGGCCTTGTTTTTTGCCAATTTCTTCCAAGAAGCTTGAAATTCCTCCTTTACTACCATTGCCTCTTGATCATGTGTTGTTTCTTGAAATTCTTCTGTGCAGCCAATTATTTCTGGAACAGTGACTCTGTATACTCCTTCCATCTTCTTTAATGCTTCCTGGATCATTTAATATTCTGCCCACAACATTCTAAAGTATTGCAACTCGATGCTTGAATTTGTTCTTGAATTCCCCCAGGTTAAGAAATGCAGAGCAAGTTCATCCCTTTTGATAATCTGACCCCAGCTCTTTGCATATTTCATTATTGTATTTTTCTTTGTCTTTCCAAGCTGCATTTTGAAGTCTTCTGTTCACCTCCTTAACTTCCTGCTTTCCTCTTTTTGCTTTGTCTTCTTGGCACTCTAGTGCAATACACCAGAGATTTTTTTTAAAAAAAGAGTAAGTGGAGCAGAGAATAGAGAATTTCAATAGATAAAGAAAGAAAGAAAGAAAGAAAGAAAGAAAGAAAGAAAGAAAGAAAGAAAGAAAGAAAGAAAGAAAGAAGAAAAGAAGAAAAGAAAAGAAAAGAAATTGCCAAATGTGGAGGGAGTGTGCCTGAATTTATTCCTCAACATAAAGAAGCTATATAACTTAAAAGGAGACTAAGACGTAGAATTTCCGAGGAATGTCAAACCTTCCTCTGGAATTTGGACTTTGAGCCCCCCAAACTACAATAGAATCTGTTTCTGTTCATGAAATATATCCAGTTCGTGTATCTCTGTTATAGAAACACTAGACTATACAGAGGATGGCTCATTAAAACCTGCTACGTGGAGGTGACACCACTTACTGAAGGTGAAAAAGATTTGGAGTCCTTAACAATGAAGATTAATAATGAAGTGAGAATTTGAAACCCTTAATAATCAAGGGGTCTCTGGTGGCTGAGTGACAAGAAGTTGCACTGCAATCCCAAAGACAATTGCTCCATAGGAGAAATATAAGAAGTCTCCTCTGATGTTATTTATTGCCTCTGAAAAGCCACTGGAGGGTCAGCTATGGATTGGTTCTAACCTGACAGCAAACAAAAGTAATGAAGATAAAGTATTACAGCTTTTGGTACAGATTATATCTCAGAACAAAGAAAAAAATATTTTCACAAAAAAGACGAATACATGTTATAATTAGAAAAAATAGTGAAATGGCCAAAGATTTAATCTTATTTGGAGCTACAATAAGCACCCATAGAACTAAGGTCATCAAGACATCTAACTAAATATACCATTGGGCAAATCGAGTCAAAAAGATCTCTTTAACATACGAAAGAGCAAACATGGAACTTTGAGGGTTAAAATGAACTTGACTCAACCTATGATGCTACTTTCAGTTGCCTCATAACGGAAGATCCTCAGGGAGACGGACTGACATAGCAGGTAAAATAATGGGGCTGAATCATAATATTTGTGAAGAGGAACTAGAACAAGGCAGTCTTTCATTTTCATTCTCTTGTACCTACTGTGGCATCTGAAAACAACAACTTCAAGACTTGTAAATTGTAGAATAACACAACTATGAGTAAAGGGAAAAAGAAAATTATGAACAAAAGAAATAAATCAGACAAACAAAAACCTATTCTAATTGATCTCATTGCTTCATGCCATCTTTTTTTCCATCTTTGCCATTTAATAGATATAAATGGAGTCTACTCAGAAACTAATTTAATATTTTAGCCACTCTGACACTAACAAAACAACTCTTTGACATTTC
>NW_006399758.1:23584368-23597662 GCF_000299155.1 Elephantulus edwardii | reverse complement strand
GATGCTTCCTCAAAAAGCTGAACATGGAAATTCCATATGACCCAGCTATTTCACTGCTTGGAATATACCCTGAGAAAATGAGAGCTGAAGCACAAAGACTTGTACACCAATGTTCATAGCAGCATTATTCACCATCGCAAGAACATGGAAACAGCCCAGATGTCCAACCACAAATGAATGGATTGAGATATTAGGGTACATTTACTCAATTGAATGCTACACAGCACGCAGGAGCAATGATTTGTAAATTATTACCTAACTTGGGAAGGACTGGAGAGCATTATGCTGAGTGAACTAACTCAGTCCCCAAAGGACAAATATTGTAAAAAACCATTACTGTAGAATGAGTATAAGGATCTGGGGGGTTGGGTGGGAGGGGGAGGGTGGAAGCAGAAGGGTGAGAATGTACACGGGGAGGGAGAGAATAATCATGGAATTTTACAATTTGATGGGTGTGGGGTGAGGGAAATAACCCTCTATTTAAAGGACATCATATCATTAATATAATTTGAATCTTATCTATAGGAAGTTCTTTATCCATATATAGATAGATAGATAGATAGATAGATATGTAAAATTTCTATACATATTGAAGACCTAAGCATATAAATCATCATCAGTAGGAACAGTAAAGTAAGTTTAATGAGGAGATTATAATGAGGAAATGCAACAACGGGAAACTTGTCTAATGAAGACACTGGTGCCAAACTACATTATTCATAGGGCATTGTGATTAGAGACAAATGCAAAATGAAACATACATTCCTTGGTGCATGTCTTAATTTACATTTCAAATAAATACTATTACTTCAACCTTTGGCTAAGAAAATGAGCTTTCATACAGAATCACTAAAGACTCTCCCAAAGATAATAGTGTATTAAATATATTGTTAAAGAATAAATTGAAGATCAAACTATTTTTGTTTGATTTAGGAGTCATGTTTCAGTGTATGTCTGGTTCAATACTCATTTTTCATCCCACTAATAAACCTCTTAAATCCAGGATTTCTGTTCATAAGATAAACCAGAGTTGTAGATGGATTTGTACATTTTCTCATTTTAGTATATTCTAATATATTCCTTTTACCTTTAAGAGTCAATCAGCTCAACTGATTAAAGAAAAGTGCTAATGAGACCCAGGTTATGAATCTAGGCTTTGTTCAGAAGCAGCACTTGATTTCTTGGTCATGAAATGAAATTAGGGCTTTGTTGGCCATTTCACAAACATTTCAAAGTGAAGTGAAATCAACTCGGAGATAGCATTCTTAATGAGTGTGTGTTTGTGTATGTAAAAAGAGCAAAGGTCATGTGGGATGGCTATATCTGACCTTTACCAGCTTTACAAAGAGGAACAGCAGCAACATAAAACCAATTCCCTTGGAGTCATACATATCCTCCCCCACTTCCTTCCTGCACCTCTTTCTACTCATCCCGAAACAAATATTGCTGCTTTAGTTGGTCCAAAATCTGATGCAATATTTCACAGACAAAACAGAACCGCACTGGGGAAGTCAAAAGGTTATAATCCAGATTAGTAACAGAATATAATCGGGACAATTTATGAAATGTGCTAGCAGGCACCTCAGCCTTGAACCTCAAGGCTTAAGGCAAGTGTTACAAAGTTCTCAGTCCTGACAATATTGGCTCTACCCCCACCTCCACCACCAAGTTGTTTATCAAACTTGGGCAAAAGCTCTTAGCTTAGCTCTGATTCTTTCCTCAAGGGCTGTAGTTCAAAAGGCGGCTTCATCTCCTGTCAGGTTTCTAGGCCTCTGCTGTCTCTATTTTGGCTGTTGCTTTGATCCTGGAGAATGAGCTGCATTCTCTTGCTTGGATTTTCTTGCTGGCAGTGAGGTGTTTTTTGTTTTGTTTTGTTTTGTTTTGTTTTGTTTTTAAATTCTGCAGGTCAGCCCAGTCAAATTATTGGCAAGTCTAGCCAATCCCCTTGTGAATTCTTGAGACTAGCAAACCCCTTGTGGATTGATGAGACTAGCCAATCCTTTTGTGGATAAGCTGACAAGCCCTATTTGCATATTCCTGCCCATTCACATGTCAAGGTGAGGCAATGACTAGGAAAGCCATTTCTAGTAACTCTTAACTCCATAGCATGTTATGTATAACTTATCACAATTAGTTGCACATTATACAACTTCCTTTGGACGTAAAGTATGAGCTGACAATGGATATTTGATACTGAATTCATTGCGTAGGGATTCTGATAAGCCATAATTGAGAACTACTTAAAATGAGACATATCAAGGTAAAATTGCAAACATTATTATGTTATACCAGCCTATCTGAAGAGGATCCATAAAAAGTGATGTATTTTGCTTGAAAGTGCTCAGTTTGCAAAAACTGGCTGGTTTGATGAATTTGTCAGAGAGGTATGAAATAAGGATTAGTAGTCATTCTTTCTTTGTATGGGTTACAGAGATAACAACAAACTTTTTTAAACAAAGTTAAATAACAAGAATAGCCTTACTTTAAATTATTTCACAACTAATGTTCCTTTGCTTATGAGTAATCAATGTAAAATTAACATACTTTAAAGAAAAACGTTTAGGAATTTATAAAAAATTTATTTGGCCTCAAAGGACAGATAGCACAGGTTAGGTAACACAATAGATAACATCCTCACAAATCACAGACATTACACAATATCTTGTTGTTGTTGTTACCTTCAAATCAAGCATGACTCATAGCAACCATATGAACAAAAGACCTGAAGTCCTTCTACAGCTATCAACAGTTATCGAAATTAATAGAGTTTCTGGAGGCATGTTATTTAAAGTGGATGCCACTCACACAATATTTTATATGGTATCAAACGTCACTAGAAATTTTAAAGAACTATGTGGTCAGGAGAACTCTAGCGACCAGTTGTAAGTAGTTGTGCTTCCAACTCAAAAACACACAGTCCAAATACAGTGTTTGCTGTCTGAAAAAAGACAACCTACACTCATGTAATTTACTGCCTCTGAAAACCTGCTGGAAGGTCAGCTATGAATCAGTTCCAACTTGATAGTACATAATAGCATGTGATCAGGAAACAGACGAAACAGAAAGAAGTGTGGAATCCCCTGTGAAGTTTTGAAGTTTCTTCTGTCAGCAGCTATGTACTGTCAGTCTGAGAGTAAATTGGGTTTTTAGAATGAAACTCAGTTTAGTAGATGATACAGAGGATGAGAAGAAGTAAGGTTACAAAACATGTCTAGTTTACATTCAAGAAATTAATGGAGATCTTGTGACTTTCTCTAAGGCATCAGGACCCATAAACTTTTAAATCAAAGATATACACCAATATTCCTTGTTTTCAGGGCATTTAGTCATCTTTCTAAAAGCATATTAGAACTCCTTTCCCAGCACTTACTAATCTATACAACCAAGTTAAACCAAACTCAACCCAATCTAACCAAACCAAACTGACTGTTGGTAACTCAGTTCTGACCAATAAAGACCCTTCATCAGGTTTCCAAGACTCCTTATTTTTTTCTTCTGTAGAGTAACTCATGATTCTTTACTGTTTATATTTCAGTTAACAGCCCAACACAACACACCGCATCTTCAAGAATCCATGCTTATATAAGAAGAGGCCTATTATAAATATGTTTAAGGGAATCAGTAACCACAACACCATTCTTTTCTTTCTCTCTCTTTTTTTTTTTTTTGGTACTGGAGCATCTCCTCTGTAATTAGAAGAGTATTTAACAAGACAGCCATTTTAAATTTTCCTCTTCAGGTTAATGTTCCAGTGAATCTATTTTGAGCTTTAATCACAAAGAAAAAAAAAAAACACACAAAAAACAAACCAATAATATTTTCCAACATCACTATGCCACTAAGCCCTTTTCATGTGGTGGCTATTACATAATGTTTTACTTTAAAAATTAGAATCACTCAAACATAGATAAGATACTGCAAGAAAGTTAAGGTTCTTTTGAAAGACAGCAAGTTAGGGATCTTCTGCATTTGAAATGAGAAGGAAAGTGCAAGTTCTATTCAGACTTACCACAGATATAATTGGTAGCAGAGTGAGGAGTTTGACCATCTTTCAATTTTCACTTCTGTGGCTAATTTATACGGATAAGACTAGATAAAAGTAAACATATCTTTGGACAACACAGTGTATGCCACGTTTCAATAAATACATTGTTTCACCAACATCATTATCAAAATAGACTTCTTTTGTGTCTCATACTCTCAGGCTCAGATCTGATAGTAACAACATAATTTGGTTTCTTGGCCAATTTATGCCTGAAGCAGCTTAATGTTTACATCATTCAGATAATTTCTAGAACTGTAGTATTACCCTAAATGTTAGCTTTTTTTTTTAAGCCATTACAGATAGTCCCCTTCTGGTTCAAGCTACGTTAACTACACCTAGTCTTTCAAATCAGCATGGTCCTGTAAATCATCAACAGCTGTGGGACTAGGATAAGAGAAAGTAGGCTTCCCATTTGAGGGAGACTGGAGTAAGACCCTGGTTATAGCAAGACTCTGGTAAAAGACTGTAGAATACTGTGGAGAAAGTGTGGCAAAGTATGACACCTGAGGCTTCTTGAATTTCTACTGGCCATAGTTAAAAGTTTTTTGCTGTTTTTGCTGGATGTTTGAAAGAGGGTTAACTTATAACTGCTCTGAGGCACACCTTGATGGAAGATTTGGATTTTACTGCTGAAGTGAAACTAGACCCTAGACTAATTGAGGAATTGTGCCTAGGAACTTGGGCTAAAACCTGGACTTGTAATGAATGATATTCTTTGCCTCCCCACTCTCCAACTTAATTCCCTAATATATGACCCATTATCAGTACCACAACTCTGAGTTTAAATCAGCAATGAATAAACAAAGCTCTTGCTGCTGGTAGAGCTCTACAGGCACCATGGGGCTGGACTATGGGCTCTTTATCTGCTTTCTGCTCTGGGACGGTGATGTGTTATTGTTACTCCCTATGGCCGTTTCAGAGAGACACTCAAGGCCCTGTGCCCCTATGTCCTATTTTCTGTTCTTTAGACAAGGTCTTCAGATTAAAAAAACTAAATGTATAAAATCCTTACTTTGTCTTTTTAATTTATTTTTGTTGTTACACATTTTCTCCTTGCTTCCACTAAGCCATCTAGCAATGCATCTCTTGGACCATATTGCTGTCATACATATAATGCATAAACATATGTTTCTTTCAGATAGTTCTTTTCCTCATCTGTTCTAATGTAGTGTTCATTATTTATTCACTCTTTCCCTATTCCTTCCTCAACAACCCTTCACCCTCATCTCTCTGGCACTTTCTGAAAAAGGTGAACATAGAAATATCATTTGACCCAGCAATTCCACTGCTAGAAATATACCCAAAAGAAACCAGAGTCACAACTCAAATAGATGTATGCACATTTTCACTTATTGCTGCATTATTCACAATAGCAAAGAGATGGAAGCAACCCCTGTACCCATCAAGAGGTAGAAGCAACCCCAGTGCCCATCGACAAACAAATGAATAGAAAAATTATGAAACATCCACACAATTTAAAACTACACAGCATTGAAAACCCCAACTTTAGACCCTGAATCTAAAGTTCATGTTAGTTTTTGAGCCCATTTTGATTCCTTTTACCTCCTATATTCAGATTAGAGCTACTCAACAGAGATTTCAAGGCTATAACTTTTGTAAAACAGTATTCCAGGCCTGTCCAGGACTCACAGACTCTTCTGGCCGAGTTTTAACCACCAACCTTTTGACTAATAGTTAAACATGTAATTATTTGCACTGCTCATAGACCAAGATATTGAATATAACAGTCTAATACACTGAGTTCTTTATTCATTCTGCCAACCTAAAACCTGCATTCTTATCCTTTAACAAATATTAAATCTTTTGTTAACAACATAAGCTAAAGAATACAGCATCTACCTTAATCTACACCCTTATTTTAATTTTTGGATAAGAATTACTTTTCCCAGCCAGCCAGTGTATTAGAAAGCCAATTCTCTGATTTATAGTTACTTTGAGAATGATGTGTGCATTTCATGTAAATTATATTTTAATACTTCAGAGGGAAATATAAATGGAATTAAAATGAACATTTATTCCTCCAGTCATTTCCTGGAACACACAATACTCAAAGCCATAACCTGTTATGAATAATGATAATATTAATTATTACTGCTGTTGTTTTAATTGAGTGCAGAGGGTGATGGCACTGATTCAAATGCTCATCAACTCCATAAAAAAATTGTTTGGCAACATGCTACACTAAGTGATACAATTACTATTACTTCCTTTGGCACTCATTGTTAGAAAATGAATCATACTGAATTGTTTTAGTATTCATGTGAATATAAAATGTAATTCCACAGGAACCTTATTATAATTTGTCAGAGCATTAATTAATACTACTGCACAAATATGAGCAGATAAGTTACCTGAAGAAACAAAAAAGAGAAGGCACGAATTAAAAATTACAAATTATAATCCTTTCATTTGGGTGATGTAGTTTTATGTATGAATTTCCCCCCAAAATTCTTAGGTAGCCAAATAAATAAATTCAGACTTATAATATCTGAGAGTTATTGAAGACTATTAAATCTAGATGACTGATATCAATACTAATTTAAAGATTTCATCCCATATGAAAATCCTTGACATATCAGTGTTCAAAGCCTCCTATGCTTTAAATATCTTCAGCTATACCCATCCTTGCAGTGATGTAGGCAGGAAACTATGGAAGACAACACTCATTGTCAGCTTCTAACCAAACAAGTCAGCTGTTTGCACTCACTGACCTCTTTGCTAGAAGATGTGGAAGTAAGTACGCTTCTGTCAAGATAAGTTTGAAAATTCTATGGGGCAGCTCTACCCTATCATATAGGGTCATGTGCACCAAAATCAAACAGATGGCAGTAGGATTGGTTTCACTTGGTTTTAGAAAAGTATTGTAAGACCATGTAACTAGTATTTGGATATTCAACTGTAACTACATAAAAATGATAATAGCTGGTTTTGGAAATGAGCCTTATTTAGCGTGATTCTGCAGAGGATCAATTTATATCTATTGGTATATACCATTTTCCTGCTATAACTATATGAACTTGGGCACTTTATTCAAGCTCACTTTGCTTCAACTGCAGGGTCTCTTTAATAGGGATAATAATATCATATATACTTCAAATAAGAGGGTTGCATCATATTATCTCTTTTAATGCCTTTTGAGTTAATCACAGCTAAATTCTACAAATTTAAACTAAGTTTTACTTGGTTTTTGTGTTATTTCAAGCCTGTAAGTTGTTGGTTAGTTGCAGAATGTATTCATTCTCTTGCTTCAGTGTACTTGGAGTATATTATATGTGTGTATTCAGCCCAGCCTCCTAATGAACTCTCTCTCTGTTTGCTTCATCTTTCAAAAAGCAATAATGTGTTGGATCTTGGTTTTTCATGATGAATGTCAAAGACATACTTAAACATTTTTGCTTAAACATGTAGAGTATATTTTATAATTGGAACTGTCAGTCAAATTAACCTACTATTTTAAATGTCGATGGGCAATCTTCTCCCATGTGATTAACTGCTTTGGAAAACCTGCAAAAGGGCCAACTATTGGTAGATTTCAACTAGATGGTACACCACAACATTCCAAATGCTATTTATTCCATTTGTCCATTTTACATATTAGGGAGCTTTGTTGGCTTAGTGGGCCAGCAACTGTGCTGCCAACCTAAAGACAGGTAGTTCAAATCTATCCCATGTTCTCCTCAGGAGAAAGCAATCTCCTCATGTACAGTCCCTGAAAACCATCTGAAGGGTCAGTTATGAATCAATTCTAACCTGATGGCACATGACGTTTTGTGTATTATATTCTGAGACAAGAGCTACAATCCAATTGTGATCTCTTTTTATATTTTTCTTTCATGTTATTGGCATAATGATAAAAGATGTTACCTCAGCCATTTATTTATTCTACAACTAATGAGTTCTTCACGAAGCTCTAATAGCATAGTAAGTTAGATATTGAACCAAAAGGTCCATAGTTGGAACTAATCAGTCAGTCTGTGAGAGAACGACGAGATGGTCTTTGAGACCAGATGGAGAGCTGTCATGATTTAGAATTGACTCAGTACCAGTATGTTCCAGAAGATCATCCAAAAATGGGTAAAACAGTACATTGACAGAGAATTGCCAGTTATTCAAGATGGGTTTATAAGAGGCAGTGGCCCAGGGATCTCATTGCTAATGCTAGATGGATCTTGGCTGAAAGCAGAGAATACAGAAGAATGTCTATTTGTTTTTACTAACTATGCAAAGGCATTTGACTACATGGATTATAACAATTAAGATGAACAATTGAGATGAATGAGAATCCCAGAACACTTAATTGTTCTGATGTGAAATCAAAACCTAGACCTAGAAGATGTTGTTTGAATATAGGAAGGGAACATTGCATGGTTTAAAATCAGTAAGAGTACAAGGGATGCACCATTTCTGAGCAAATAATTGGTGAAGCTGGACACTATGAAGAGGATTGTGGCATCAGAATTGCATAAAGGGTCATCAAAACCTGCATTTTGATGATAATACAATCTTGCTTACTGGAAGTGAGGGAGATTTTAAAGTGCCTGCTGTATACTATCAGTCTACAGTCTTCAATATGGAATTCATTTCAACATCAAGAAGACAGTAATCCTCACCACTCACAATATTGTAATAGATGGAAAAAAGATTGTCATTGTCAATGATTTAATTTTACTTGAATCCACAATCTACTATCTTGGTGCCGACACTCAGAAAATCAGGAGATGTATTATATTTGACAAGTCAGCTCTCAGGGAACTTTGCAAAATACTGAGGAGCAATGATGTTAGTTTGAAGATTAAGGAGACCCCAAGTAGGCTGTGGTCCTTTTGATCATTTGTTATTTCTTTTTTTTTTTTTAGAACTAGACAGTGACTAAGAATGACAGAAGTATTGATGCCTCTGACTTGTGATGTTAGATAGAGTACTGGATTCCCTTGAGATGTATTGCATTAGGAAAGTCTACTGTCAAGGACCTCTCAAAAGTGTTGAATAGCAATGAAGTCAGTTTAAAATGAAGGTGTACATGATCCAAGGTATTATTTTTTTCAGGTACTTGCTCTGCAATGTCTTAAAGTTGTGGTATTGGAGAAGAATACTGAGTATCTCAAGGATGGCTAAAAGGACAAAAAATTCATTTTGGGAGAAGTGCAGCCCATGTGCTCTTTAGAGGCAAGCATGATGAATCTTCATCTTATACTTTGGGCATGTTGTTAACAGGGCCAATTTTTGGAAAAGTATATCATACTTGGAAGAATAGAATAGCAACATAAGAGAGGAAAAATCTCTACAAGATGGATTGACATAGTTAATTTAACAATGGGCTCAAGTATATATATATATATATATAAAGGATAGTGAGGATAGCTCTTGATAGGGCAGGTTTCAGATCCGTTGTTCATAAGGCTGTTGAGAGAGCTTTATTCAACTTAATAGTGCATAAAACAATAGTGGCAAAACTGAGAATCTCATGTAAGGAAGAAAGAAGAGATGAGTATCTCAACATGTGTGGACAAACAGTAATGAAGGATCAAAAGCCATTGAGAAACAAAGCTCAACGGGGATTATTACTCCATGGACCTAGAGGGCCTTTTCTCAAGTTTGTTGGATGACTAAGGAGACATCATACTAGTCAAAATTAACCTTGGCGTGAACCTTTAAGACTGAAGGTCAAACAGCCTTCAGGCATGCCTGAGAAGCTTTCCTGACTAAAGAATTTTATCATGTTTTCAACATGAATAGTAGTCTGAAGTGACTTAATCCATAGGGAATTGCTATGGTAACACAAACACCATACCTTTCTGATAACATGAATACACCAGTGAATCCTCAAGAGAAAGACAGGCTATCTCACCTCAATAATTTGCCGTCTTTTTTGTGGGTCAATTTTGAGTCAATTCCTACTTGATGGCAATAAGAGTTAAATGTTCCTAGCAAACCCCAAATCATAAGTATCATCTGTGATTTTTGTGTGGTCACCGGAACAAAGTAGTGGACCCAGTAGCAGATAAGGAAGTGCCATGAAAAGGTTAACAAGGGTTAGAATTAGATGTAGGAATTAGAGTGTGGAGGCCTGTCTGATCTTAGAGGTCATTTTTTTGTGCAGTTGATATTTTAGATTGGAACGAGTCCACCCTCTGGAATTAGTAGAGGTCAGATGAAGCCATCGGTATACCAGTTACACTTTTTTCTTCCCCAGAGTTCAGTACCTAATGTATGCAGTAAGATATTGTTAATACCTGACTTATAACAGGGTTCTATTCTGACAACTCCATTATATGTAGTTTCTAATATTTGTGAAGTACCTCTTTTCCATCCTTTTAAACTGTTCAGTTTTGTAGTCTTTTATTTCCTGATCTTTATTGGCTTTTTCAGATTGAGAACATTACATATACACTAACAGATATTCTTTGATACACATATGTTGTTGTTGTTGTTGTCATGTGCCGTCGAGTCGCCTGCGACTCATAGCGGCCCTATGTACAACAGCCCTAAACTCCGCTCTGTCCTGTGCCAATCGCACTGTCTCTGACACTCCCATCCCAATTATCCCAGTCACTGAATCAATCCACCTCATAGAGGGCCTTCCTCTCCTGCGCCGTCCCTCCACCCTCCCAAGCATGATGTCCCTCTCCAAGGACCGGTCTCTCCTCACTACATGTCCGAAGTAAGTTAGACGGAGCCTCAGAATCCTTGCCTCCAAGGAGCCACCCGGTTTAACCCTCTCCAGGGTTAAACAAATCTATTTGTTTTCCTAGCAGTCCATGGTATTCTCAGTACTCTTCTCCAGCACCACAGCTCAAAGGCATCAGTTCTCCTTCTATCCTCCTTGGTCATTGTCCAACTCTCTGATGCATAACAGGTGATTGCAAAGACCATGGCCTGTATCAGACACACCTTAGTCTCCAGAGAGACACCACTGCTGTTCAGCACTTTGGAGAGGTCCCTAACAGCAGACTTTCCCATGGCAATGCGCCTTTTAATTTCCTGGCTGCTGGTACCAAGACTGTTGACTATGGAGCCAAACAGACTAAAGCTGTGTACAATCTCAATCTCTTCACCATCCATCCTGATGCTGCCAATTGGTCCAGTGGTGAGAATCTTTGTCTTCTTGACATTGAGCCTCAATCCATATTGCAGGCTGCAGTCCTTGACACTCTGCAGCAGGTGCTTCAGGTCCTCCTCAGTTTCAGCAAGCAGGGTTGTGTCATCTGCATAACGCAGATTGTTGATAAATCGTCCACCAATCCTGACCCCACATTTCTCCTCATAGAGCCCAGCCTCCCGGATAATCTGTTCTGCATATAGGTTGAAGAGGTATGGAGATAGGATGCATCCCTGGCGTACGCCCTTCCCAATTTTGAACCATGCAGTGTTCCCTTGCTCTGTTCTGACGACTGCCTCCTGGTCCAAGTATAAGTTTCGCATTAGAACGATCAAGTGGTCTGGGATTCCCATTCTTCTCAGAGTCAGCCATAGTTTGTTATGATCTACACAGTCAAATGCCTTTGCATAGTCAATGAAGCACAGATAGACATTCCTCTGGTATTCCCTGCTTTCAGCCAAAATCCATCTAACATCAGCTACAATATCTCTAGTGCCATGACCCCTACACATATACATACATTAAAATGTCATCAAAACATTCCAATGATAAAGAAGTGTTGAAAAGTACAGAAATTTTGTCAAAGCTTAAACAAAACAAAAACCAACCAACCAAGCTTCAAACTTACTACTGTTAAGTTTTAATCAAACCTTAGCTGAGCCTCTGGTGAGTTTTTGGAGGTTGTAAATTACACAGGAGGAAATTGTTCATCTTTCTGTCATGGATCAGCTGATGAATTGGTACTATGAATTGTCCTCTTTGGCACAGAAGCACAATTTCTTACGGACTACACCACTTTCCAGCTTGATGGTCTAAAATGATAATAATCCTACCAGGGCTCACTCCACTTGTGGAAGTTTCTGGATTGTTTAAGTTTATCCCTAGAAAAGATAATGAGATTTTTTAGTCAGAAAATTATTGAGAGTTGTCTTTTTCCCTTTCAAAAAAATTACATAAAATCCAACATTTCTTAAATCTGCCTATTATTTCTCACAAAACAAACTATATTTGCATCCATAAATTTTCCAATGACTGAAACCCTTAATTTAGTTAGGGGAAAAAATCAACTAATCATTTCACTATAAAATTTTTAGTTCCCTTTTTCTTCTCCACTATTTTATTCTTTTTCTTCAAAATCCATTAAATCACAATCTGCCAATCTCTCTTATTTATGTGCCATTTCATATCAAGTTCTAAATCTATTGTTCTTTCCAGAGGGGTGAGTATTCCATTAGTCTTCTCCCTTTTTGTACCCTGACCAAATGCTTGGAGCATGTTCACATAACTTACTATTTTTTTTCATATATTGTAGATCTATTTTCCCGCACTTTCTGCCAGGAACATACAATAATTCAGATGTACTGATGATTATAATTGAAATTTCTTGTAATCTGAATATTTCATAATTCAATAACTACTTGCAATTCAAAGTGGATTTCAAGTATCATTTTAGGCTCTCAAAAGTCTTGTCTAACATGATTTTTCTTATATCAATGCATGAGAGTTTATCTCAGTTCTTAACATTTTTATGTCTATGAATTGCTTTATTCTAACACTTATTTGTATCTCTGAGTGGTACAAACAGTTAAATAGTAATGGCTGAAAAGTTAGAGGTTCTAACATACTCAAAAATTCTACAGAAGACAGGCTTGAAAATCGACTTCCTGAAATCTAAGAAAATTCTATTCTGCATACATTTGGTAACTAAGATCTTGAATCGACACAAAGTCAGCTAATGCTTTAAATGGTATTGGCATTTCCATGGTAAAATTGCCTTTCTGTCCACTGAATTTATTTATTGATTGATTGATTTTTATTCCTCTCTCCATTCTCATCATTATTAATACTTCCGGAGAGATTATGTGTGTAAATCTTTCCTTAGTTTTTTTATTAGCAGTGATCTCAAATTACACATGTTCTATTGTGACTGCCATATCACTCAGTGAAGTTTGTTCTAGAGTCATTAATATTTTACAATACTTCGTAAATTCTTGATAGTCTTTTTCTCTTGATGCGTGAGACTCTACTGTGTAAATATACCATTATAATTTCTTTGTTGTTGTTGTTGTTATGTGCCGTCGAGTCGTTACCGACTCATAGCGACCCTATGCACAACAGCCCTAAACCTT
>NW_006399758.1:23580474-23581085 GCF_000299155.1 Elephantulus edwardii | reverse complement strand
ACTTCCTCTTCCTCCTTTTCTCTATTTGAAATTTCTGTATCTAAACTATTTAATCTATCCCATTTTTTAAAAATCATTTCTTGTCTCTGGTTTCTTATTTTCAATAAATTTTCTTTTTTTAGGTTCTAATACAATTCTTCATTTCCATTGTGTTTCATTCATATACATCATGTTCTATACAATCCTTCATTTACATTGTGTTTCATATATATGGTATCCCATATAATTATCATTGATTTATGCTCATTATTGTATCATTATTTCACGTCTCCATTGAATCTTTCCCATTCCCTCACACCCCTCCCAATCCACCCACTAACTTTTACTATGCTAGTGATCTCACCATTACCAATTCTTTACACCCTTCTCCTTTGCCCTTCCCTTTTGAAAATTTCTACTCAGCTTTACTATTTATCATTCTAATTTCTCCTTATGAGACTGAGTCAGTTCACTCATAATGCTCTTTAAACTTTCCTACATTATATAGTATTCTATGAAATTGTTTTTCCTTAGTATTGCATAATATTCCATTGTATTAAGTTTCTTTATCTGCATTGGATTCTACCTGATATTGTCATGTGTTTTAATTGTTTTATCATTAAATTTTATTC
>NW_006399758.1:23563394-23578889 GCF_000299155.1 Elephantulus edwardii | reverse complement strand
TTGGAGAAGTTTTTGGATGTGCATAGGGATTTGAGTCCTAGAAGATCCCATTCATCTACGTTATCTTCTCCTGGTTGTAGGTATGTGTTTTAATTTTATACTGAGCCTACTCTTAGTCTTTTGTCTTAAGGACTTCCTTTAGTACTTCTTAAAGGGTTAGTCTAGTTCAAACATTTCCTTAATTTAAATCTACCTAGAAATGTTCCAATTTTTACATCATATAAAATGAACAATTTCATTTACACTTTTTTCTTTCAGAGTTTTGCTTATTTCATTCTGTTGTTTTCTTGTCTTAAAATGTTTTTGTTATGAAGTCAGAACATAAACTTGTTGATATTACTTTGCAGTTAACTAATTTATTTTCCTGTGCTGCTGTAAGGATATTTTCTTTGTCCTTAGTTTTGCAAAATTTAATTATGACATATCTTGATTAATTTTTTTCATTTTTGATTGTACTGTGGAGTAAAAATAGACCCATAGCTGACCCTCCAGTGGGTTTTCAGAGATAATTAATTGCACCAGAGGAAATTGCCCATCTTTCTTCCATGGAACAGCTGGTAGATACTAACCATGTACCTTTGGAATTATAGCACATGTATTTGGTGATTTTTTCTTAGCTTTTTAAATTCATATCATTCCATCATTCATGATATTAGAGAACTTAAAATTTCTCAACAAATCACATTTTTTCTTTGGGTTAATTCTCTAAGCTTCTGACTGAATGCCATCGACGCTTAAGTTATTTCTCCTGAAAATATCTCAATCTTAGTGTGTCTTCATAATTTTGTTCCTTTTCTCCACTGTTTATCTCCAGTTATTTTCAGTGCTGTTAATTCTACTCCTCTGTATTTACAATTCAGTGCTTATTTCTGAAACTTTAGTTTTAATTTTTTCAATACCTTGGTTCTAATTTCTCTCATTTATTTCCTTGTACTCTTTGAATTCCTAATCTAGTATAGCAATAATTTCTCTTTCAAGAAGATTCTCTTGCTCTGTGTTTAGTTACTTCCTTGAGCCATTTTTTTCTCTTGTTTCTTTGTGTACACTCAGTTTTTTAATTGTTTCTGAGATTTATGGTGCTCTTTTATTCATTTAGTTATTGTATATTTGTTAATTACCCTGGGTAGAATTTCTGTATTGAGTAGGACTAGTGATAGAACACATCTTTGGTTCCCATTTACAAGGTGAATGCTGCCAATATTTCTCCACTGAGAATAATGCTGTTCGCTGATTTCGTGTATATGATTTTAATCAAGTTGAGGAATTTCCCTACTCTTCCTATTTTATTAGGATTTTTGTTAGGAACAGATGCTGGCTTTTTATCAATGCCACTTCTGAATCAATTGATATGATCAAGTGGTACTTTTCCTTTGTTTTATTTATGTAGCTGATTACTTTTTAAAAAAGATAAGTTGAATCAAATTTGCATAGCTGGTATAAACTCTACTGACTTAGTTATGATATGCTATGATTTTTAAATGATATTGTATGCTATTAACCAGGGTATTGTTGAGAACTTTATGTCCGTGAAGGAAGTTGATATGTAATTTTCTTTTTTTCTTTATCTGGATATGACTCACAGTTATATTTGCTTCATAAAATTAGATCAGAGTACTGTCTTTTTCTATTTTCTGGAACACTTGGAGTAGAATAGTTGTCAATTCTTTTCTGAGTGCTTCGTGGAATTCTCCAGTGAAGCCAAGTAAGACAGTATGACTTATTCAATTTCTTTTCCTTTTTAAAACTTATTTTATTATTTTTTTTAATGTGTGTGTGTGTGTGTGTGTGTGTGTGTGTGTGTGTACCATCAAATCATATCTGACTGGTACAGGAGGAGTTTGCCCTTCCTTCTCCAGTAGAGCATCTGGTGTATTTGAACCGCATATCTCTGGGATTTCAGTTCAGCTTCTTGCCTCTAGGCCACCAGAGCTCTCTCAATTTCTTTTCTTATGGATATGATCAAATGGTCTACGTTGATCTTTTTTAGTGTGAGTAGATCACGTGTTTCTCAAAATGTGTTCATTTCTTCTATGTTTCTGTATTTTTTTTTAAACTTTTTAACTAAAATTGTCAATGTGTTTAGTTTCATGAAGTAATTAATTTTGGCTTTATTTTGTAGTACTTTTTTGTTTTATTTTTAATTAACTTTTGTGTTCTCATAGTAGTATATTTTCTAATATTGTTATTGTTGTTGACTGCCATCAAATTGAGTATGACTCATAGTGACCCTGTGAACAAAAGGCCTGAAGCCTTTCTATAACTATGTTATTTATCAAAGTTCATAGTTTCTAGAGGCATGGTGTTAAAATTTCTTGTCCTCCTACTTTATAGTTTGAGAATTCTCATATATTTTCCTATTCTATAGATGTGACCTATGTGTTTATAAATGCATCTTGGTGGCATGATGTTTAAAGCATGTGAATAGTGATCAAAGCCTACTAGCTACTCCTTGTGACTTTAATATCCACAGGTTGGATGTTATCCTTATGTGACAGGTATAAGTCTCAGCTTTTAACACCCTCCCAGGAGCACATTCTACCACATCTATGCAGCCTTCAACTGGGTCTGGTAACATGATATTGATATGCCTGATTCACAATGTATAAAACTCATTTTTCAGTTTGTTGAATTAGGGGAATTCATTGTTCTAATAAGTATATTACTTGTCTGTCAGTTTTCTGTATTGAGATAACTTGTGGATTACTCTTATGCTGAAAGCTCTGCCATTATTGTGTCAAATGTCACAAGGGTCACCCATTGTAGACAGGTTTTAGCAGAGCTGCATTGAAGATATTGAGTGGGAGGGGGAGAAGACCCCAAGAATCAATGGGATACCAAATGACTTGTTTCAATTAACAGATGCAGCCTTGAATGCACTCACCAGTCTATGCCAAGAAATTTGGAGGACAGCTGTCTAGCCAATGGATTGAAAAAGGTTCATATTTGTTCCCATTCTTAAGAAAAGTGATCCAACTGAACATGCAAATTACTGAACAATATAATTGATATCACATGCAAGCAAAACACTACTGAAGATCATTTCAAAGTGGCTTTAACAGTTCATTGATAAGGAACTGCCAGAAATTCAAGCAGGATTTAGAAGAGGATGTGACACCAGGAATATGATTGCTTATCTCAGATTGATTCTGGCTGAAAGAAAGGAATGCTAGATGAATGTCTATCTGTATTTATTGACTATGCAAACGTGTTTGAGTGTGCAGATCATGACAAGTTGTGGCTGACATTGAGAAGAATAGGAATCCCAGAGCACTTGATTATGCTAACGCAGTACCTATACCTGGAGCAAGGGGCTGTTGTGCAAATGGAGCAGGGCAGCATTGCATGGTTTGGAATGGGGGAGTACATCAGGGATGTATTCTATTTCCATAACTGTTCAATCTATATGCTGAGCAAATTATCTGAGAATTTGGACTCAGTGAAGAGGACTGTGGCTTCAGGATTGAAGGGAGACTCATCAATAACCTGGGTTATACAGATGATATAACTTTACTTGCTGAAAGTGAGAAGGACTTGAATCACTTGTTGTAGAAGATCAAGCAATGTAACCTTCGGTATAGACTGTGTCTCAATGTCAAGAAACAATGATTATTACCACTGGACCAATATGCAGTGTCATGATAGATCGAGAGGAGATTAAAACTGTCAACAGATTCATCTTGTTTGGATGCACAATTAACACCTTTGGTACCAGCAGTCAGGAAATATAGAGAGATACTGCACTGGGAAAATCTGCAGTTAAGGACCTTTTCAAATTATTTAGGAGTAGTGATGTCAGTTTGAGGACTTATGTGCATATGATTCAATCTTTCTGATTACTAGCTATGGATCTGAGGGCTGGAAAAAAGGCCTCTACAATTATCGACATTTATAAACGTTCATAAAATTTCCGGAGGCATGTTCTTTGGGAATTGGATGCCACTCCTGCTTCCAAAAACTGTCATAGAATGCTATTGTTGTTGTGTGCCATTGAGTAGCCTGTGATGTATAGGGACTCTATGTACAGCAGCTATGAGCCCTTCCCTGTTCTGAGCTAGTCTCACTAACTCCGACACAGCAACCCCCATTGCCCCAGTTACTTTATCAATCCATTTCATCGGGTCTCCTTTTCCTGTGCTGTCTGTCCACCCTTCTAAGCATGATGTCCTTCTCTAAGGACCAATCTCTCCTGGCCACATGCCCAAAGTAAGGGAGGTGGAACTTCAAAATCCTAGCCTCCAAGGACAGACTTGGTTTCATCCTCTCCAAGGCAGACCTATTTGTTTTCTTGGCAGTCCATGGTTTGTATGCTCAAGACTCTTCTTCAGCATCACAACTTGGAGACACCTATTCTTCTTCTGTCATCCTTAGTCATTGTCTCTAAAGCATAACAAGTAATTGAGAAGACCATGGCCATGTTTAGGTGCACCTTTGTATCTAGACTGACATTGTTTCTCTTCAGCACTCTGAAGAGGTGCATGACAGCAGATTTTCCCAACACAATTCACCTTTTGATTTCCTGACTGTTGGTGTTAAGAGTGTGGATTGTGGATCCATGCAAGCTGTAATTGCTAACAAGTGCAATCTATTCTCTATCTAATATTGTGCTGCCAATTGGCCCAGTGGTGAAAATCTTTGTCTTCTTGATATGGTCTTGCAAATCAGCATGGTCTTACAAATCATCAACAGCTGTAGGACTAGGAGACCAAGACTTGTGGCAGCAAGATTTAAGGGAGATGAGAGCAAGACCCTATTGAGAGTGAAACCCTGGTGATGGTGATGGAAAAACTGTGGCAAGGTCCAACCAGAGGAGTCATGAAATAAAGACCAAAGTTAAAAGATTTTGCTGGTTTTGCCTTTGATGTTGAAAGGAATAATTACTTGATAAAGTGAAACCAGAATCTGGACTAACTATGAAATTGTGCCTTGAAAATTAGGGAAAAACATGGATTTGCATGGAGTAATATTCTTTGCCTTCTCCACTCTTCGACTTCCTTTCCTAGTAAATCCCTTTGTTGGTACGATCACTGTGAGTCTGTTAGTTAGTAATGAATACATGAACGTCTTGCTGCTGTTGTGACTCTAGTGGCACCTTGGGGCTGGGCCACGTGTTCTTTATCTGCTTCCTGCTCTGGGGTGGTGAGAGGCTGTGCTATTCTCTCTCTCTCTGGACCTTTTCGAGAGCCATTCACTGTCCTGTGCCCTCACGTGCAGTTTTATCCTGCTTAGATAGTTACCCATTAACAAGAGCTATTGAATTTCTTCTCTCTCTCTCTCCCTCTCTCATTGTTGTCAAGTTGTAACCAACTCATAGTTGATTATCTAGCAGGTTTTCTGAGTCTGTATTAGGATTGTTCATCTTTCTCTCACAGAATCAGTGGTGAATTTGAACTGCCAGAAAATGTCGACTTCGGGTTATCATCACAACTCTCATCCATTAGGCAACGAGTGTGCCCAACTGGAGTTACTAGTTTGTACAAATCTGTAAGTTCTCACCTGATAAACAAAAACTTGCCTCATTTGAGTTGACATAGAAAAGTCTTGGAAGAAAAGCTTGTTCATTAACTTCTGAAGGAAAGTAGAAACCTCAAATCTAGAAATCTTTGAAGCACAGATTTCTTTTGTTTTTAATTATTATTGATAAAACTCCTGATGTAGGATTACTATGAGTCTGAATCTACTTGAATTTGAGTTTGGAATATATATCTTAGTGATTCTGCTTGCCTGGTTTAAAATTTATGCCCCAATGTCTTTAGTTATAGACTAATGATACTTTCCTTATAATTTAGCTGTGAAATAAAAAAAAATGAAAAAAATTCTACTTGTCAGTACTATGTATGTGGGGGAAAAACCCCACCACTACAATAATAATAATAATAATAATAATAATAATTATTATTATTATCATTATTATTATATACTCACCCAAAACAAGACTACATGTATTATACACTCAAAAAGAATTAAAAAACAAATATTTAATATGGGGGGGTTTGGTACAAACATGCATATGAAAAAAATAAGAGTCATTAAAAGTACTAAAATGTATAGCATTATCAGAAATGTATACTCAGTCTTTTGAGTTGTTGCTATAATTTCATGACACAAAAGCCATAGTCACATTCATTAACTCACCCAGCGCAGTGATTTGATTATAGCTCGACACATTGCAGTCACATCTAAAATGATCTTTCAGCACATTTTCTCAGGCTGTGAATCTTAAGGTAAAAGATAGCTCACTTTTCTCCTCCAGAGTTACTGTTGGATTTGAACCAGCTGTGTTGAGCTTGACAGTGTAACTCCCTACAAACTGTCACCAGAACTGCTGCCTAGACAGAGCCATATATCACAGAATTCTACTGGAATTAAAAGCTAGGAAAAAGGATAGCTTATTTGTAAGAAGACACAAAGAAGCATAGTTGGATTATCATAATTGATTTGCACAAATACATCTATGTACAGGTGCACACAGAAACATACAAACACACTTCATTGATGATGCCCAGAATTATAACTAGTAGGAAATCTGTAGTAAAACTGCTCCCTGAAGACCATGGTAATGTTAGCAGTGAAATCCTGATTTGAATTTTTAAGCACAGCCTTAACATTTTATTAACTTGCAATTCTAATATCACATTTTTAAGGAAGAAAAGAGCAGCTATGTGTTAAAAAAGGTCAAATGAAGAATTATCTTAAAATGACATTTTTATTATTATAGCCATGTTTAATAACTACAAATAAAGAATTATTCCCCATTTGATGTTTTTAAGACCGGGACAGTATAAAACCGTCATTTTAAAATGACGGTTTTACAATCAAAGCAATCTGTAAAAATGTCAGGTGAACAACTCAATGAATTAAATGTTTCTGAGGGTATAAAAATAGGTTAAAATATCCAGTGGAGAATTTCATAGACATTTGATTTATTTTATCAAGAAATATTGATCGTACCAATGTCATACTTAGCATGTTACTGTCTTTAAATTTCTCAGTTTTTGATCTGTAGAAATGCCTAATAAGTAAATGTTCTGAACTATCCATCATTAAAATGATATATGACAATTTGACTGAAGCTAACCTGCATCTTCTTTCAATTTGTCATGCTGTGGTGACTTTTGTGTTGCTCTGATGCTGGAAGTTATTTCACTGGAGTTTCTAATACCAGTTAGATCATCCATGCTGGATACATTGTAGTGGAGCCTCTAGACCAGAAATACCAGGATCTAGGAGTTCCTGTGAATTGTAGATTTTTAAGACATCCAACAACATCAACAACATTATTGAGTATTTGTGGAATCAATTAGAGTTCTGTGTACTGCATAAATTATATTTAATTTATACATTGCTTTTAAATTATATTCTAATATCATTCCTACTGATGAGAAATTAACAAGCCTAAAATTTGCCTGTTTAAATAGCAATGCTTGAATTAAAGCCTTCATATACTTTGCTCAAAGCAGGTGGGTTTTTTTTTTATTGTTTTTTGTTTTGTTTTTGTTTGGTTTGGTTTTTAAAGAATCATATCATTAATGCAATTAAACAAATAGATAACAGCCCAGGGAGTGTGACAACAGTGAGATCCCTGGCAACCAGACCAATGACAAATGGTGAGATTGTACAGACACTTCTCAGACAGTGTCAAGTGTGTCCATTGGTGTCTCTTCAGGATGAAAGTGAACTGTCCCTGAGCAAAGAGGGCTCTAGGGATACTTGTTTGGTGCCTTTGAGTTGGCTTCAGCTTATAACAAGTCTATGGACAGCTGATCTGACCCTTGGTCCTATCCTGCACCATCCTCAGAATCTCTACCTTGCTCTCTAGCCCATTGTGGTAATCATTATGTTGATTTATTTAGTTGAACATCTTCCTCTCTTTCTCCAAACATGTACCTTTCCCAGCATGATCTCTCTCTCTCTCTCCAATGATTGGTTTTTAAACACAGATAAATTAGTTCTCCAAGACTAAATTGCTGATGTGAGTGCTTGGACAGAGTGTGTAGGACTATCACATCCTTTGGGGATATAAGTTGTTGTTGTTGTTGATGATTGCCTATCAGTCAAGCAGAGTCATAGCAACCCTATGAACTAAAGGCCTACAGCCCCTAAATGATAAGGAAATATTCTATTCTCCATTTTTTCCAATATGCCAAAAGGAAATGAACCTCATCCGTTAATATATCTAGAAATCCTTGTGGCCAAGGACTACAGTGCTTGATCGCTTACTGAAATAAGGGTAGTTTAAACTCATTAGCTACTCAATCAGGGGAAAATACAGAAGTCTTCTTCTCTAAACATTTCTATTTTTTTTAAATTCTCTAGGGCAATTCTACTCTGTCTTATAGGGTCACTATGAGTAGGAATGAACTTGATAGCAACAGGTTTATTCTCAATCAAGGTTTATGTAGAGCATTTACACTATGATTAACTAGGAATATAGGTCTAGATATGTAATTCTAAAAGCCAGTCAGCCAAACTCTATCATTCACATTGATCCACAGATAATTGAATCAAGGGAGTATTTGTACAATTCAGTGAGCTTCCATGATAGGAATGTTTTCTAATAAGGATAAGGTAATAAGCTCAGGCTTAAAACATTAAGAAGATTTTTGTCTAAATTCTTTCTCATGATTTACACATTTCAATAAAAAGGACCTTAACTAATATTTAGATTTTTATTATCATTTAATTGCTTAAATTATTCAAGACCAGAGAAATATAATGATAAGATTATACCATACACTCACAAAGTTAGAAAACTATTAGAATCCAGGTCTTCCAATTCATTCCAATTTCATTCCTTTTATATGTCCATTTTCAAAATCAGTGCAACATTATTTGTGGGTTTTTGTGCACCATTAGTTATATTCCATATTATAGAGATCTTAGAGGTAAATCTAAGATCAAAACCAGGTATTATCATTATTTTGGGTAACTGTGTCCTTACTGTGGTTGTGTACTGTAGAGTCTGAACATATCTATAGTTGACCTTCCAGTAGGTTTCCAGGGGCAGTAAATGACTCGGGAGGAGATTGTGCATCCTACTGCTGAAGAGCTGCTGGCTTCAAACTGTGGAAGAAAAATAGAGTTTAACTAAGAAAAAAATATTACCTAACTCTATATTGTTCTTTCCTTCCCTTCACTTTGGCAAGAAATACCATAATTGTCAAGATCCCTAGTCAATTTGGAAAATAAAATATTGCTTTAATTTTGAAACAGCTTGTTTGCCTTTTAAGACTTTTTATTATCAAAGAAAAGAACAACTCTTGCCTGGCTTTAGAGAGTTTATTTCTTTAATTCACTTTGTATATTATTGGGTAAGTACATCACTCGACAGATATATTGACAAGTTTTCACTTGTGAACTGAGCTGTTTAGGTGATTTTCAAGTGAACCCTATAAGAAAGACAATGCCACTGGTTAACATTTTAGCAATAAAATAAATGCACAACAAAATAAGACTTTTCTTCTTTCATTTTCACATACTTTAGAATATTATAATGGACTTTAACTCCTTATAATGCTGCACACAGAGGAATGGAGCACACTTGGGCTCTGAGCCTTCCCCACAATCCCTGCTGTGATATTTTGTAGCCAGTGTCAGTTTGTCTCATTGAAGATCTCCTTCCTCCTCAAGAAATTATCTTCTTTACCAAGCATGATGAACCGCTCCAGAAACTAGTTTCTCTTGATAACATGTTCAAAGGATCTGGGACAAATTAAATGATTTCTGTATTTAATTCATACTGAAAACAATGATTCAGAGTATCTATTTTGGGGATTTTTTTTTCTTTCCAGGGTTAAAGTTCACTTAATTAGCACTTAATAATAATCCTATTTTCTTTTCCACTTAAAAAAAATAGATAATGTATTGGAATGTGCAATTTTCTTAATATGATAAAGCATAAAAGGAAAGATAGTGTGGTTCTGTAGAGCAGGAAGCAAATGACATAGGTCTTGTGCTTGACTGAACTTACAGTCATGAAAGAGTTTCCTATCAAATTACAAGGAAGATGAACCAAGGAGTGTTCAGTAGCTTCCTTAGTTTGAGGAAGAGATGCTCAGTTTTAGGAGAGAAAAAGCCCTATATTGTCTATAGGACACGATACTGAAAGGACAAAACTACTGAGTAGGAATCTTTGATTTCTACAGAGGATTAATCAACTATTCAACAAAGTACTGATTAGCAAGGCAGGAAAGGAAAAATCTCACCTAGTCCTTTCACAGAGAGGAGAACAGTGCTTGTCCTCACCCGACCAGAAGCCTCACGATCAGTGGACATTGTGTAGAATACCCAACAAGTTCTTTTATCAGCAGTAGGGAATAGTTAATTGGACAGGGAAACTTCTGTGCTGCTTACATGAAAGCACACATTTTCAGAGGGTTTTTTGGTTTTCTCCCCCCTCAAATCTATTAGTTTCCTGGTGACTTAATTAAGTTTATACTGTTGTTGTTGTGTACTATAGAGTCGGAGCCGACTCAGAGCTGACCATCCAGTGGATTTTTAGAAGATGTTAACCGCTGGGAGCACATTGTTCCCATCCTCCCACAGAGCAACCAGTGGCCTTGAACTGTGTGCCTGCAGTATTGCAGCACATCTTCTTGACACTAGGCTAAAAGAGCTCCAAGTTTTATTATATATAACTAATCATCAAATAAAAAGGGTCTCTATAACCTGTATAAATAGAAAGATGGAGATGCATGCATATACATCTCCAGCACCCAGTATGATGACATTTTATGATGTCTGACATTCAATCAGTACCCAGGCATGCAAAAAGCAAAAAGCACTCCTTATTCAAGAAAACAACAGCATCAACAAATTGACCTCTGACTTAAACATTTAATTATCAGAGAAGGCTATTAATCCAGTTGTTAGAACTTCACAGAAGATATATAGGTAAAGGAAATAAAAGCAAAGTTAGAAGATGAAAAGAAGAGCACTTAAGTAATGGGTTTACTAGTGAGTTTTTGTCTTATCCCAGTGAGTTAATTTCAAGTCGTGATGATCCCATGTGTTTATAAAACAGAACAACTCCATCGAGCTTCTTTGCTGTAATCTTTACAGAAGGAAATGATCAGGACTTTTGTGCCACTAATTGAATTCATACCACTTATCTTTCGCTTACCAACCAAGCTCGACCTTTCCGTGCTACTTGCAGTCTTCTAACAGCAAAATCTCTTACCCATGCACATTGGCAAGTTGGTGCTGACTCTCATAGACCCTCTATGGGCTTTCTGAGGCTCTGCACTGTCATGGGAAGGGAACTGTCCCTCTTTTACTCACAGAGGGGCTGCTGGATTCAAACCTCGGGAGATGCTTAGCAGATAGGTGTACAGTGCAACTTGCTGCAGACCATGCCTCCAGAGCTGCTTACCACAAGAATAGCAATCATCTTTCTCATCGTTTTGGTAGAGAAATTGAAAATACAATAACTAAACAACATTAAACCGAGAGAAGGCGAAGAAAATAAATTCTTTGTCAGCTGTAGGGGCAGAAGAATGAGATTTAAAAATTCGAAGAAGTTATGGAAGAAAAATATTCAAATTTTGTGAAAACCTTATGTACCTTATTCTAAGAGTTTAAGAGTATAAATACTATACTGAAAAATAAGCACACTATGAGTTGTAGGCAGCTCAATGTTGCATCACAACAACAACAAGCATATCCCAATTAAACGGTGCACTGTGAAAATTCCTGTTTTAAGATATTTAACAAAACTAAAATACTCTAGCAATTGTTCAATATTGAAGCTGTCTGAGACAATGACACCTTGTGAGACAAAGAGAAGAAAGTATATGTAGAAATTTTCTGAAACAGAATGTCTATCAAGGAATATAGAAAGATACAATGCATCCATTGGGACTGAGAAACTGGATGCATGTATAAAGCAAGACAACATGCATGGCCAGAAATGACCTGACAAGGCTCTAATCGCTCACCTCTAGGGGACCTTGAGACTCAGTGGAAGCAGAAAACTAAACCCAGCAGTATATTCAAAGACTAATAAGCCACAGCCAATTGGATTTTATGGCAAAAATGCAAGAGGGATTCAAGAAAAATCAATCAACATAATATACATCACATTAATAGAACAAAGGGGAGGAGAAAAAAAAAAAGAAAAGGAAAACAAATGACTATTCCATTACAGAAAAAAAGTATTTTAAAAAATATTGCAATATTCTTTTATGACAAAATCCCTCAGAAAAGTAGAATGCAGTGTAACTTTTTCAATATGGCACAGAGCACTTATGTACACCCACAGCTGATATTACATTTAGTGGTGAAAGTTTTTTCCCTATGAAAAAAAATAAGCCTTCATCATGTTGAAGTTTAAGTGGATTCTTCAGTGTGAAACAAAATGTACAAAAAACAAAAGAAAAAAAATAAAGTTTGAACTTTATTAAAATTAAGAACATCTAGACATCAAAGGGCATTATCAATAAAATGAAAAGACAACCAACAAAAGATATAACATTTGATAAGTATGTCTCTGATAAGGATCCAAAATATATAATGAAACCTAACAACTTAAAAAGACAAGCAACCCGATTTAAAAGAGAATATTGGGTGATTAAAATATGTTTATCTAAAGATGTACACATATCCAAAAAGCCCATGAAAACATTACCATCATTTATTCAGTGGTGTTGTTATGAGTCTTTAAGTCAGAACTGACCCATAGTTGACCCTCCAGTGGGTTTTTGGAGGAAACTGCCCTTCTTTGGCCTTTAGAGCAGCTAGTGGATTCCAGTTGCCTGCTTTTAAGTTAACAGCACAGCTCTTTATCCACTATGACACTAGGGTTCCCTCATCAGGCAAATAAAATTCAAAACTGTGTTAAGATACACATTTGCACCCATTATAGCAGCTAAAACATTAAGAAAGAAAGCACCTTAGTGATAACTTGGAGAACCTGGATATTCATGTGTTGCTAGTAAGAATAATAAATAAATCTGCTCCTGTAAGAAAGAGTTTAGCAGGTTCTTTAAAAAAAAAAACACAAAACAAAACCACTGTAATACCCAATAGTTTCTTGCATTGGTATAGATCTACAAATAATTCTGATCAAGCATTGAAACAAGTGGTTGAATGCAAATGTTCACAGAGGTACTATTCATAACAGCCAAAAGGGAGAAACAATGCAAATGTCCAAATTGATTAATGAGTAAATAAATGATGCCGAACTGAACAGCATTTCCTGTGCTTATTTTCCATTTGTTTGTATTTGTTAGTGTAGTGTTTGTTCAAATATTTTCAAGTTAATCTTAGGGTTTTCAAAGATTCTCATTATGTATAAAATGGACTATTCAGTCATAAAAAAGAAAAGTACTGATATATACCGCAAAGCAGATGAAGCTAAAAAATACTACTCCAAATGACACAAAAGTCACACAATATATAGTTTTATTTATATGAAATATGCAACATAAGTAAATGCATGGAAACAAAGTACATTGTGCCTAATGGGTTTGAAATTTTATTTGGAGTAAGGGAAATGCTGCCCTTGTACTAATGATTGCACAATATTTTGAATATACAAAATGCTAATTTATTCAATATTTTTATAGTATGTGAATTTCAGCTCAATAAAATCAGGTTTTACTTATGAAAGAAAAAAAAAAATCAAACCACCAAACAAGCAAGCCCATACCTATAACTAGATGCTATTCTCTCAATTTGGTGGTGGAAATATTTTAAAAATCTAAAAATGAAAAAAAATATTTGAGTAAACTTTTCTAACAAATATAAACAAATGATAAAGGGGAAGATGTTCAACATCATCAGTCTTTATGGAAATTCATATTAAAGCCAGAATATATCAGCACTACACACTTTTTATTAACCTTGTTGCTGTTGAGTCAAGACCATCTTACAGCAGATTCTCCAGAGGAATTTCAAAGGTTGTACTTCACATGAGAGGAGATTGCCCATCTTTCTACCTTTAAGCCCCTGCTAGATTCAAACTACCAGAGAAGTGCCACCTTTGAGATAACAGTGTGTATGTGTTTAGTGCATGCCGTTAGAGCTCTCTATCTATCTATTGTTGTTGTTATGTGACGTCTGGTCATATGCAACTCATAATGACTCTATATATAACACCACTAAACCCTACTCTATCCTGAGCCAGTCTCACTGACTCTGACAGACCTACCCCCATTGTCCCAGTCACTGTGTCAGCCATTTCATCCAGAGTCTTCCTCTCATGTGCTGTTCCTGCACCCTTCTGAGCATGATATCCTTCTCCAACAACTGGTCCCTCCTGCCCACATGTCACAAGTATGTGAGACAAAGCTTCAAAGTCCTTGTTTCAAAGGAGACACTTGGTTTCATCCTCTCCAAGACAGACCTATTTGTTCTCATGGCAGTCCACAGTATGTTCAGTTTTCTTCTCCAGCACCACAGCTCTAAGGCATCATTTTTTCTTTTGTAATCCTTAGACATTATCCAGCTCTTTTTATATTAGAAAGATTAATATGGTGGCTAGAGAGCTGTGGTTGCTAGTGGTAAGAAACTGTGCTGCAATCTCAAAGGTCACTAGGTGTTTGGTTGGAAAAGGATAGGCTATCTCCTCTCAATCATCTCAGCCTATGAACATCTGCTAGAGGGTCAGCTATGAGTTGGTTCTGACAGCACACAAAAACAAAGACTATAAGGTGGCTTCGGGGTAAGGAGTTGGGCTGCCAACCCAAAGACATGATTTGAATCTACCAGTTGCTTCACTGGAGAAAATGAGAAATATCCGCCCAGAGAATTACTGTCTCTGAAACTTACCACAGGTTCAGTGATGGGTTGTTCCAACTCTACAGTACATAACAATGACAACAGCATTAAAAAAAATTATCATGCCAAGTTTTGGTAATGTGGAAAAGTGAATTGTTTTATACAAATTATGTTGTGAATAAAAAATTGTTACAACTACTTTGGAAAAGAAGTTATCAGGGGAATTTTTATTGTTATTGCTGTTTTGTTTAGTGCTTAAACATATATCTTCCATATGACACAACTATTTTCATCTTAGGAATTTATAAGAGAAATCATTTTATCAATTAAGACTCATACACAAATATTTGTAAAAATTGAAATACTATGAAATTAAAACTATGAATACTTCAAATGCTTTAATGAACAGATAAATGAGAAATATTGTGATGTAGCAACAGACTCATCAATTAAGAGGAACAAAAATAATAAAACATATATGAATCTCAAAATAACTATGATGAATTAAAATAATCAGACAAAATTGATTACATATCTTAGGACTCTTTATATAAAATTCTGTAGAAATTACAAAGTGTCTGTCTGTCCAGAAAACAGAACAGCAGGGTCTGGAGAGCAAATGAAGATCTTCAGGAATGAAAGAAGGGAATGACTTAAAAGTGCATGTGAGAATTTGTAGGGCAGAATACATATTCATTCTGTTGATTGTGGTGATGGTTGAGGAATGCATACATATTTTAAAAATTTATCAAATTGTATGTTTCAAATGTGTATAATTTT
>NW_006399758.1:23558881-23560944 GCF_000299155.1 Elephantulus edwardii | reverse complement strand
ATTAATAAAATTTTCTACTAAAGTTAAAAAAAAGAAAACCTACTGGAGGGTCAACTAGGAATTGGTTGCAACTCAAGGACATAGCACAACACAACATAATGACTACATGTGAGACTTGTTGTTGTTATGTACCTTCCAGTTAGAGTTGATTCATAGCTGACCCTCCAGTGGTTTTTCAGGAGTTGTAAATCTTGTGGGTGGAGATTGCCCATCATTTTCTTGTGGAGTAGCTCATGGATTTGAATTGCGTGATTTTGAGTTGGTGGTGCAACTTCTTCTTACTAGGCTACCCTCATCCTAAAATTAGTATTGTTTTTGTGTACCATAGAGTCAGAAATGACCTACAGCTCACCCTCCAGTGGGTTTTCAGAGGCATTTAATCACATTGAAGGAGATTGTCCATCCTTCTCCTGTAGAATCCTAAAATTACACATGTGAATAAAGTCTAGGACTCATGCTTCCTGTTCTTTTAAGAAATCAACCTTTTAAAAATAAGTTTGCTACCAAAGCTTTTAAAAATATACTAGTTTATTGACTTTTTTCCTAAATCCTAACTCAGAAGGGTTTTGTTTTTTGTTTTTAACTTGTAGTCAAGGCAAAGAAGATAGGTTATTGTTGAATACCATCAAGTTGGAATCTATCCACAACTAACTCTCTGGAAGGATTTTCAGAGGCTGTTAATGACATTGTAGGAAATTATCCATTCTCCTGTAAGAAGATATGACTGCATCATATTTTCCTCCTGAGAAAAGTATCATCATGTCTGTTTCAATCTGAAAAACAAGAGATATTACATTTTCCAAGTTGGGTGGGGGGGTGGGAAAATCACATGTTTATTTCTAAGAGTGGTCTGAACACATGCAAAAATACCTAAAGTTGCACCCTTCTTTTTAATGGAAGTAAATTAAACATAAACTCTGACACAAATTAAAACAGCAAGATTGCACTTACATTGTATAATCACTACACAAAAGACCAATAATCACTTTGTTCAAAAGAGATAATGCAGCATAACATAAGTAGTAGTTTAAGCAATTATCCAGTAGTACAGTTAATCATCACCCTCAGTTCACAGCCTTTTGTTTCTCACGAATACACATGTCAGATTGTAATTAAATGCACTCACACTGTTCAGGGCAGAGTGAACATCCTGAGTTGAAATGTGGGAACTAAGCTGAAACACACAATGCAGACAAGTTTAGACACAGCTATTTAATGGCATATTCCTGGTATGGGGTACCCCTTGACAAATTGGCTGCATGAGGATGAAACCATACTGCAGAAACTTATTTATAGAAGAGAATAATTTATGCTAAGATGCAGACCTATAGAAAATTTGTGCTTATACACCTTACACATTTTATGAACATGGATTTTCTGTGTGAATTTTCTTTCCGATATATTTCTAGTTCATTATAACTTAATGGAACTTGCATAAATTATCTATAATATAGACTATATATTTATATCTATAATATGATGGAGTGCATATTATATTATATTATATATAATTTCTAATATATTCATAATATTGTCTATTTATAACAAAACAAAAGAATATTATGGGGTTTAAAATGAAGAAAAGAATGCATCAGGTTTGTTTTCTCCTTCCATATCTATTCAATCTGTGTGCCAAACAAATTGTTCAAGAAACTTTACTATATAAAGAAGAATATACTATCAAGAATGGAAGGAGAGTCATCAATAAACTGCTTTCTGCAGAAGATAGAACCTTGCTTGCTTTCAGTGAGGAAGACTTTTTCCCCAAGTTAGGTAATAATTCTATACTGGTTTACATACAAAATTCATAAATTTCATGTACATTGTTTTTCACACTTGACCTTTCCCATTTTCTTTACCTATTCCTCCCCTATGCCCCATTAAATTGTGCGACCCTATGGCTTTTGAAGCACTTGTTGAAAAAGATCAAAGAATACAGCCTCCAAAATGGATTGCATTTCAACATCAAGAAAACAAAATTATTGCCAGTGAACTGATATGCAACATCACAATAGATAGAGGAAAGACTGAAGTTGTCAATGAAGTTGTCAAGAACCTTGGTA
>NW_006399758.1:23547801-23558711 GCF_000299155.1 Elephantulus edwardii | reverse complement strand
AAACAAATATGTCTTGGAGAAAGTGCAGCCAGAATGCTTCTTGGAGGCAAAGATGATAAATCTTATCTCACATACTTTGGGCCTGTTGCTGGAAGAGGCTATTTCTTAGAGAGGGACATCATGTTTGGCAAGTTGGAGAGTCAGTTAGAGGTGGATTTGCATAGTGACTGCTACAATGGCTATAGTGTTTCAGGAAGTGTGAGGATGGCACAGGATAAGACAGTGTTCAGATCTGTTGTTCAGGTAGTCACCATGGGTAATATTTGACATGATAGCACCTTACAAGAGTATATTTATAACATGCCAGTGATAAATGTTATATCTATAATATAGCATTGATACTACTGATTATGTTCATAAGTGGGATGCCTTCCACTTACAAAGACTCTATATACAGCAGAACAGTGACTCTATCTACAACAGAACAATACATTGGCCGTGTGCCATCTCCACAATCACTTTTATTTTAGAGATCATTGTTGCAAGCAGTGTGGTAAACCACCTCATGGAGGTGGATCAGTGAGAAAGATCATCCTCATTTTCACTGAGCATCTTCCTACCAATCATGATGCCCTTCTCTAGGACTGGTACTCTCTAGTAACATGACAAAAATCTACGTGTTAAAGTCCTTTACTGTCCTCATGTCAAAGGAATATTTTTACTGTACTTCATTCAAGACAGACTTCTTTGTTCTGATAGTCTGTGAATTCAATATTCCTAACCAAACTATAATTCAGATACATTAATTCTTCTTTATTCTACTTTATTCTCTATTCAACTTTCACCTGGATACATGGCAACTGAAAATACCATGCCTTGGGTCAGGGACAAATTAGCTATTTAAGTGAAATCTTTCCTTTTGTACCATTTCAAAGCAATCTTTTGCAAGATTTTCCCAATGCCATGTTATTACTATGTACCATCACATCAGAACCAACTCCTAGTTAACCCTAAAGAGGATTTTCAGAGGCAATTAATTACATATGAGGAGGTTGCAAATATTCTTCCTACTGAGCCTCTGGTACATTTCAACTGTGTGCCTTTGAGTTGGCAGTGCAGTTCCTTGCATTAGATACTATCTGAATGCAATCAATGCAGACCTGTTAATATGAATATTATTCAAATATATGCACTAACAGCTAAATCCAAAGAGGAAGAAATTAAGCATTTCAACCACCTTTTAAAGTTAGAAAACAGCCAAACATACATTTACAATTTATAATTCTGAATGACTGGAATGAAAAAGTTGAAAACAATGTAGAAGGAATAGTAGTTGGAAAGTATTGACTTGTAAACAGAAATGAGGCTGGAGATAGAATGATTAAATTATTTGTGCTCAAACATTTATTAATAGCAAATGCCTTTTTTGAACACAGAAAGTGACTTTACACATGGGCCTTACCTGATGGGCTGCACAGGAGTCAGACTGACTGTGAGGAAAGAATCTTTGGAGAAATGTAATTTCAGCACTCACAACAGATGCTGATTTTGGAACAAATACTTGTGTGAAAGTTCAAAATGAACTGGAAGAATATTAAAACTAGTTCACATGAAGAAATGCTCAAAATCCCTAGCCCTAAGAGAGATGCAAATTAAAACAACTATGAGATATCATTTCACCCCAGTCAAAATAGCAAAATTTAACAGAACAGCAAGCAACAAATGCTGGTGAGGTTGTGGAGAAACTGGAACCCTGATTCACTGTTGGTGGGAGTGTAAAATGGTGCAACCCCTGTGGAAAGCAGTATGGCGCTTTCTCAAAAAGTTGCAAATAGAGATACCATTTGACCCAGCAATTTCACTACTGGGAATATACCCTGAAGAGACCATAGCTGACATCCAAGCAGATATATGCACACCCATGTTTATTGCAGCTTTGTTCACAATAGCAAGGAGTTGGAAACAACCTAAGTGCCCATCAACAAACGAATGGCTAGAGAAGCTGTGGTATATTCGCACAATGGAATACTATGCTGCATTAAAAAATTAGGAACTCATGCAATATTATTCAAAATGGTTGACTCTGGAGAACATTATGCTGAGTGAAATATCCCAGTCACAAAAGGACAAATATTACATGATGCCACTGTTGTAGAATGGGACTGTCCTTGGGGTTGGGGAGAGACTGAGTAAGATGGGTTCAATAATGTATACTGCACTGAAACAGAGGAGGGAGAGAACCATTTAAAAGAGAGATATAACTGGGTATTTCTGTCATCACAGGAGACTAGAGCGAGGGCTACATGGTGGAGGGGACCTGGGGGAGGGTTTGTAAAACAATGAAAGAATCTTTTCTTTTACTTTTCCATAATTTTTGGACTCATGTACTTATAACTTGTTAGTCAAATTTGTGTCTTCTAGGTTGCAACACCCCCATGATACATCTTCAAGGATATGTACATGTACAGCCAAGCACAATCAATAAGAGTGCATCTGAATTCCAAAATCAATCTCCATAATAGTCTATGTGTTTCCTACTGCCAAAGGGGCCCTTTAGAGTAGTGAGAGAAGATCTTCACCCTGAAACCCACAGCGTCCCTTTTCAGCAGGAAGTAGCTAAGAGAATACGCCATCCCCTTTTCCTTATGACTCAGGGTGAAGTCTCTCTCAGGGAGGAGTGATAGGGAATGACAAAGGACACACTGACAAAGAAGATTAATGAGAACTGGCTTTGACAAGCACTGTGGCATTTGGACAAGAACAAACTGGGAGGAGGGTAGAGAGAATAGTGCAACAATGAATGAGTGGAAGCCCAAAATCTCTGTAAATGTTTATGAAAATTAATAAAATGTAATTATAGAAAAAAAATAAAAATAGTTCACAGGAACAAAAGTACTGTCTTGGCTCTATACCATCTGAATTTGAGAATCTTAAGAAAAGGTTAGATGCAATGAATGCTAAATGATCAAAGACTAGAGGAACTGTAGGGTGATATCAAGGAGATTATCCATGAAGAGTGCAAAAGCTCATTACAAACACAAAGGAGAAAGAAAAAAACAAAATGAATTTCAGAAAAAAATGATACAAATTGCATTAAAGCATCAGGAAGAGAAAACAAAAGGAAGGCATGCTGAAGTAAAAGAGCTAAACAAGATTTCAAAAGGCCACTTGAGAAGATGAAGTAAAATACTGTAATGAAATGTGCAAAAAGCTGGAGTCAGAGAATAAAAAGCAAAGAACTTGCCCAGAATTTTCCATGCTGATAAAATTGAAAACAAATTCAAGCCTCAAGCTGAGAAGTGGAAAGAATACTGTGTGTAAAATCTTGAATGATCGACATGAAGTTGATAATCATAAAAAAAGAGAGATAAGTTTTACTATTATGTTTATCTTACATTTTGTGTAAGTTTAAGTAAGACTACAATGAAAGTGTTTTTAAAGTTAAAAAAAAAGTCTTGAATGGTCATAGAAGCATCAAAAGAAGATGGAAAGCTCATACAGAGCCACTGTGGCTGACACTGAAGAATTTCAGGAATTACCACATGAACAAAAGCCAATGGTAATTATGGATTAAATTCAAGTTGAACTGAAGACATTGGCAAAAATAAGGCCCCAGGAATCAATGGAATACAAAGTGACATGTTTCAGCTAACAGTCACAAATTGATTATGCTCACAAATCTGTGCCAGGAAATATGGAGGAAAGATCCCTAGCCAACTGACAGGAAGAGATTCCTATTTGTTACCATTATCATGAAAGATGACCCAACAGAATGTGGAAATTATGGAACAATATCATTAATATCACATACAAGCAAAATATTGCTGATGATCCTAAAAAGTGTCTAGAACAGTGCGTTGACAGGGAACTGCCTAAAGTTCAAGTAAGGTGTGGAAGAGCTGGTGGCACAAAGGATATCATTGTAGGTGTTAGAAGGATCTTGGCTGAAAGCAGAGAATGCCAAAAGAATGTCTATTTGTGTTTCACTGGCCATGCAATGTCATTTGGCTAGGTATGTCATAACAAGCTATAGCTAACATTGACAAGAATAAGAATCCCAGAACACAAAATTGTGCTCACGCAAAAACTTTACCTAGATCAAGAAGCTGTTATTTGAATGGAGTAAGGGAGTGTACATGCATTAAAATCAGGAAGAAGTTACATCAGAGGTGTATCTTTTCTCCATATATATTTTATCTTTATGCTAAACAAATCTTTCATAAAGCTGGACTCCATAAAGAGTAATGTGACATTATGATTGGAGGAAGAAACATCAACAAGCTCTTTATGCAGATGATACAACTTTGCTTGCTGAAAGTAAGGAAGACTTAAAATGCTTGCTGCAGAAGATCAAGAACGACATCTTAGGGTATGGATTAATCTCAATATCAGGAAAACAAAGTTCCTCACCATGGAGCCAACAGAAAACTTCATGATAGATGAAGAAAAGATCAAAGCTGTCAACTCTTTTATCTTGCTTGAGTCAATAATCAATACCCTTGGAAAAGGTAGTTATAAGATCAGGAGAAATATTATATTGGGCAAACCCACTGTCTAATACATCTCCAAAATACTTAAAAACAATGAAATCACCTTGAAGACTAAGGTGAGCCTGATTCAGGCCATGGTCTTTTCAATCACCTGCTATGCATCTGAAAAGTGGACAATTAGTAAGGATTACAAAATAAAAAGGAAGTATTTGAATTGTGTTGGAGAAGAGTACTACCTATCCTGCTGTTAAAAGAACAAACAGATAAGGCTTGGAAAAAATGCAGCCAGTGTGCTTCTAGGAGGAAAAGATAATAAAGCTCCATCTCTTATAATTTGGGAATGTTCCTAGGAGAGGTTATTCCTTAGAAAATAGCAGCACGGTTGGAAAGATAGAGAGTCAATGAAAGAGAGGAAGACTTCCAGCAAGATGAATTGACATAGTGACTGCAGCAATGGGATCAAGTGTTTCAGAGTTGATGAGGATGACACAGAATAGAAAAGGGTTCAGCCTGCTGTTCCTTTAGGGTCATTGAGTCATATGTAACTTGATGGCACCTAACAACAAGAAGTCATAAGAAATACCCTACAAACTTTTTATTTTTTTAACTGTTACTCAGGTGGAGCTTTCTCATAGGCACCAGAGATCAGTTATTGTTTTCATTAGAGGCCATTGATTCAAGTACAACTCATAGTGACCCTATGAACAACAGACCTGAGCTTCATCTGGTCCTGTGTCATCCTAATCATCTCTGACACACTTGAGTCCAATGCTGCAGTCATTGTGTGGATGATATTCCTCTCTTTTACTGACCCTCCAAATTTCCAAGTAGAATGTCCCTTTCCAAAGACTAGCCTCTTCTACCAACATGCCCAAAGTATGAGAGACGGAGAGTCTCCATCTTTGTCTCCAAGTACCATTCCATCTATACTTTTCAACAACACAACTCAAAGACATCGGTTCTTCTTCTGTAATCTTTATTCACAGTCTAGCTCAGAGACATGTAGCACATGATTGAAAATATATAGCCTGAATTAGATGCCCCTTAGCCTTTGAAATTATATGAGTATTTTAGTATCCTTTAATATTTTGGAGAAGTCCCTCATAGAAGACTTGCCCAATGCAATACTTATCCTGATCTCCTGACTACCGGTACCAAGGGCATTGATTGTTTATTCAAGCAAAATGATATTTGATGCTTCCATCCTTTTCCCATCTATCATGATGTTGCTTATTGGCCTAGGAATGAGGACTATTGGGGTTTTTTTGGGGGGGAGATATTTTCTGTTGAAATTCAGTTATAATATTTTTTCATTCAGTTATAATATTTTCCTCTGCTTTCTTGAGCTACCCTTTTGAAATCTTCTGTTCAGCTCTTTTACTTTGGCATCTCTTCCCTATGTTTTGGCTTCTTGTTGAACTACCACAATTTTAGTTTCTTCTGAAATCCTTTTTGTTTTTTGTTCTTTCTCTTCTATCTTCGCAATAATCTTTTATTCTCTTCAGAGATGATAACTTTGATGTCATCTACCATCCTCTGGCCTTCAAACATTGGTATTCAATGCTTAAAACCTGTTCTTTAGGTGAGTTTTATATTTCAGATGGGATAGACTCAGGGTTGTATAGTGGTCTTTAGAAATATTATCAATCTTATTCTGTTTTAATTCAAGTATGCACATGAATAATTGATGGGTTTTGCTATAGTCAGCACATAATCTGGTTTTAACTGTTGATATTGAACTTTTCAAATGATTCTTCTGGCAGATACAATAGTCTGAGTCCTGTGAAGTTCATCAAGTGAGGTTCACATGTAAAGTTGCCTTCTGTGCTTTTTTAAAAAGCTATGAATAAATCATTGAACTTTCAAATTTCTGACACTAGACCTTCAGTCTCATTTAAATAACCAAGTTCATGCTTTCTCAATTTCATTCCTTCCTGATTGTTTCCAACATTTGCATTCTAATCATCCATAACTATTAATATATCTTGGTTGCATATTCATCAATTTCGAACCGCAAAAGTTGATAGAAATCGTCAACTTCTTCCTCTTTGGCTTTAGTTGTTGCTGTGTATCTATCTATCATCTATCTATATCTATCATACATAGATGTGTGTGGGTGTGTGTATATATGAGTAATAATCATATTAATGGGTCTTCCTTGTATGCTTATGGATATTAACTGGTCACTCATGACTTTGTACTTTAGGATAGATCTTGGAATTGTCTTCTGCACTACTATTACTACTTTAATGGGCATTGTTAGTGGATCTAAGTAAACTAGAATCCTTGAAAATTTGAACTTTTTCTCCTTTTATAATTATTTTGCTTATTAATCTAGTTGTGGAGAGTTTCTTTACTTACATTGACATGTAACTTACAGCATACCCTTGGATCATCATCAGCAGTGCTCCAAGTCCTCTTCACTTTCAGCATATTACAGATTGTTAATTAGCTTTCTTTCAATTCTAATATGATGTTCTTCTTCATACAGCTCAGCTTCCTGGAATATTAGCTCATACAGGCTGATCAAATATGGTGAAAAGATACAAATCTGATATACATATGTCTAAGTTTTAAACGATAATATTCCTTTGTTCTGTTTGAATGATTGCCTTTGGTCTATATACAAACTCTTGTGTGAACATAAATAAGTTCTGGGATTGTAATTCTTCTTAATATTACTCATTATTTGTTATGACATTCAGGGTCAAAACCTTTTGCATATTCACCAAAAAATAAATAAGCATCTTTCTGGTAGACTCTGCTTTCAGCCAAGTACCATCTGTCATTAACAATAGTATCCTTCATTACATTTTCTTTAAATATTTTTTATTGATTTTCATATAATAATTCATTTCCATTATGTTTCATTCATATATGTGGTTTTAGATAATCTTTCATTTACCTTGTTTCATAAAATCATTTGTATATATTTTATATTATTTTTTATTTTATTTGCTTACAAACTTTATATATATTGTTTCACACTATTTTTCATTCACATTGTATTTCATACAATCATTCTCATCCAATGCTGTTGTTGTTATTGATTACCATTGAGTCGAGCACAATTCATAGTGATCCTATGAACAAAAGGCCTGAAGCTTTATATAAATAACAACATTTGTCAAAGTTCATAGCGCTTCCAGAGGCATGTTGTTTAGAAAGTGGATGCCACTCCTGCTTCCAGTCTCATGCATTTTGTTTTACACAATTAATCAACATTGGACCTTACTCATTATTACCTATCTTTTCACCCAGATACTTCCCATTTGCTTTCTTCTCTTCCTCTACCAACCAAACTGTTCGGCCCTGTGGTTTCACTCCTATCTATCCTCATCCCACCATGTCCCCCTCCCTCTCTCTTGAGTTTGTGTATGTGTTTTACTAGTTATCCTTTTATTTTTACAATAATGGTCTTATGCAATATTTGTCCTCATGAGACTACATTAGTTCACTCTACATAATGCTCTCTAGCCTCTTCCAAGTTACATAGTATTTTTCAAAATTGGTGCTTCTGAGTGTATTGGTGCTTCTTAGTATTCCATTATGTGAATGTACTACAATTTCTTAATCCATTTAGTTATGGTTGGATGTTTGGGCTGTTTCTGTGTTCTTGTTATGGTGAATAATGATGCTATGAGCATTGGTGTACGAATCTCTTCTTGTGTCTCAGTTCTAAATACCTTGGTATATATTCCTAGTAGCGGAATAGCAGCTGAGTCATATAGAGATTCTATGTTCAACTTTTTGGGGAAACACCAAACTCTCTTCCAGAGTGGCTACACCATTTTAAAATCCCACCAACAGTGTATGAGAGTTCCCACCTCTCCACCTTCTCTCCAATATTTATTGCTTACTGACCTGCTAGACTTTGCCACTGCTACTGGAATGAGATGGTTATCTCATTGTGGTTTTGAAATACTTCTAATTGCCAGTAATTTTGGACATTTCTTCATGTGTCTGTTGGCCACATGATTCTTCTTCTGTGAAAAGTCTTTTCATGTCTTTTGCCCATTTTGTAATTGGGTTATCAATCTTTTTTTTTTTCTGGAAGCCCATTCTGTAAAATTTGTTATGAGACCCTTGTGTGAAACAGTATTGCCAAATGTTTGTTCCTAGACAGTAGGTTTTCTTTACCCTACCTCTAAACTTACTACAGAGCAGTAGTAACCAAAACAGCATGGTACTGGTACAATTACAGGCACATAGACCAATGGAACAGAATCAAGAGCCCAGAATTGGACCCATCTATATATGGTCACTGATATTTGACAAGGAAATAAAACTTATCAAATGGAAAAATGACAATTTCTTCAACAAATAGTGCTGGCAAAACTGAACCGTCACCTGCAGAAAGCTGAAACAGGGTGCACATCTCACGCCATACACAGAAATCAACTCAAGGTACCATACACAGTAATCAAGTCAGAAATGCACAGTCTAGAGAGGCATCAAGACATCTAGAGTCTTGATGAATAGGACTTTCTAAAGATGAAATCTCTGTGCTCATCAAAAACTTTTCCCAACAGAGTAAAATGAAAGTATCTTTCATATCACATTTTCTTTTCAATGTAGCTTGAATTTCTGGCATTTTCCTGTCAATGTACTGCTGAAATGGTGTTTTAATTATCTTCAGAAAAACATACTGCAAGTGACATTAATGATAATATTTGATAATCCCAGCATTCTTTGATCACTTTTCTTTGGAATGGGCACAATTAAAAATCTCCTACAGTTGGTTATATAAGTAGCTCTTTTCTCAATTTCTTGGTCCATAATTATTCTAAAGATAAGCATGTAAGAGACATTTCAGAAGGCTTCTAATGACTTACCAATTTTATGCAATTTATAATCTGTATTTCCTTTTGTCCTATCGTGTAATCACTAATTTCTCTTTAGAGAGATGTTCATTTGAAAACTTTATATAAATTAGATAATAAATGATTACAAATTCCTGTCTTGTTTTATATGATGTAATGTTTTCAGGTTTTATCTACGTTCTATTTTCTGTTAGTAGTTTTTTTTTTTTTTGAACCATGGGTGGGTTTTATTTTAGTGATACCTGCAGTAGGTGCGAGAGTGAAACCTCCTTTCCCGACTTTGCTAGGCATCGTTCCCTAAACTCCAATCAGTCCTGCTCCAAGCACAAAACAGGAAGTTGGCTGTGTGATCCTAACAGAACACCTGTTTGGCACTATGATACAATTGGGGTAATAGCCCAAAAGCCCTCCGGCCCCCAGACGCTCCCACTGAAGAAACTAGAAACTGGAAAGAAACTAGAATATGATGAGGGGCGCTAGCTGGCAAATCCCAGGAGCATGCGCTCAGGGGACAGTCCTGCCTCAGCTGCGCCTAGGTGGCCTCGAAATCGTTGATCCTCTGCTTGGTGTTGCCCTGTGGGATCTGCCTATGGGTCTTGTACTTGTCACGCCCCTGCCGCATGTTTTCATTGCGGATGATGTCATCGTGGGTCCTCTTGTTCTAGTCCAGAGCCTGGGACAGCTCGTTGGTCAGGGTCCTCAGCTGCCTCTGCACGCGCTCATTCTTCTCGGCCTCCGTGGTGCACTTCTCCTCGTTGTGGTCATCCATGATGCCTTCACTGGACAGTTCAGCGCTGTAGGCCATGTACTCACTGCCCTCCTCCTGCCTGTTCTCCTGGACGTGGTAGTTCACCGGCTCGGACAGTGGGGGCGATGGCGGGGGTGCCATCATCACCAGGTGCAGTTCCTTCTTGGTCTTCACCAGGTCGTCCTGGGCCTCTTTGGCCGGGTGCTGCCACTCTTCCACTTCGTCGTCCTTGCGCCTCCAGGCCTCTTTCAGAAAGGCATCTTGACTGTGTACTCGGACAGCTCTGCAGCCAGCGGCTCCTGGCTCCTGGCTGTTTATCTGATCCACCTCCTGGCGCTCCAGCTCCTCCTAGGCCTGTAGCGCGGCTATGTGGTCAGCCTCCAGGCGCTCCGCCTCCTCCCGCGCCCACTTCCTCTCCTCCTTCCGCTACTGGGCCCTCTGGATCTGGTCCGAGAGTTCTTTCTCTGTCTTCTTGGTCTTCAGCTTGTCTTCCCGCAGCCTCTGCATCAGCTCCTCCTTCTCCCGCATCATCTGCTCCTTCTTTCTCTCCACTGTCTCCCTCCTCCTCTTCTCCATTTCCAGCTGTTGGTGCTCCAGCTGCTTCTGGTGTTTCTCCTCACGGGCCTGGGCCTTCATCTGCTGCACGTAGATGTTGTTGGGCTTGCGGCAGCGCATGTACAGCTCGTGGTGGTTGTCCATAAACAGCTGCAGGATGCGCTTGTTGATCTTCAGGCGGGGGATATAGAACACGAAGCCCCGGGCCTTCTTGTCAGTGGGCTTAATGACAAACTTCTTGTCTTTGAAAGGGATGTTATTGATTTCACTCCAAGGGAAGCCGATGTTTGGGGTCAACTTGTCTTCTTTCTCGTAAATATTCAGCTCAAGGGCGTCCACTCCAAGCCAAAGGTC
>NW_006399758.1:23540405-23546456 GCF_000299155.1 Elephantulus edwardii | reverse complement strand
CTGGGGATACTGTACCACTTTAGCAGAATTTAATTTGTATGATACTAATAATATTGTTTGACAATTTTACCTACTATAGCATCAGGGATCTCTTTCCGTTTAGTGTGTGTGTGTGTGTGTACACATGTGTGTATATACACACACACACACATATATATACATATACACATATACACACACATATACATATATGTGTATGCGTGTGTCAGAGTTAGTGAGACTGGCTCAGGAGAAGGAAGGGATCAGAGCTGTCGTACATCATAGGCGACTCAGTGTCACATAAAAACAACATACTATGAGAGGTTTGGAAGCAGGAGTGGCAACCACTTCCTAAATAGCATGCCTCCGGAAACTCCTTGTACTTTGATTAATGTCGATAGTTATAGAGGGGCTTCAGGCCTTTTGTTCATAGAATCATGAGTTGTGCTCAACTCGAAAGCAGTCAATAACAACAATGACACCAACATCATATTTACACACAGACACCAGGAACTCCAGTGGCCTAGTTGTAAGATGTGCTGCAATCCTGAAGGCACATTGTTCAAATCTACCATCTGATCCTCATCAGAAGGACGGACAATCTCCTCCTGTGCAATTAACTGCCTCTGAAAACTAGGTTATAGGGTCAGTTTTGGGTCAGATCAGACTCAACAAACTATAAATATACCCTTATTCATATGATTTTTTATTTCTTTAGGCATATATCTAGTCATATGATTGCTGAATAAAATATTATTTCTGTTTTCAATTGTTCAAAGAAGCAATATACAGTCCTAACAGCATTGCACTTTGTGCCTTTGGGATGGCAGTGCAGGGGAGTGCTGGTGGTAAGACTGCAGTGCAGTCTTAAAGGTAGGCAGCTCAATTCCACAGCTTGCTTCAGAGAAGGATGGGTCATTTTCTTTCAAATGATACACTGCCCCTGAGAACCCAGTGGAGGGCTAGCTGTAGGGTAGACGTTGGCGTGACAGCATATAATAACAACCAAGAGTATCTGAAAGTTTCAATCAGCATTAGTTGTTTTCTATGTTACTCAACATTTACATTATTGCTTGGATTAGATGGTCTCTATTGTTGTTTTGATTTTCTTTAATAAATACTTTTAAATTTAATTTGTATTCTGGGTAATTTCCAGAGATTATAATTGATTGTTTGCTTCTTCTCTTTTTACAAAGAGTTCACACTAAGAATTTTTGCTTGTGGCGAGCTCTGGTGGCCTAGTGGCAAGAAGCTACACTGCAATCCCAAAGGTGAGCGCTTTGAATTCACCACATGCTCTGCTGGAGAAGGAGGGACAATCTTCTCCTGTAGCAGTCAGATCCAATTTGATGGCGTGCGTGCGTACGCGCGCGCACACACACACACACACACACACACGGATTTTTGCTTGTAAATAACTCTTTATGCTGCCATTTGGAAGGGAAACTGCCATCTACAAATCTTATACCCATACTCACAATTATACTTAAAGATATTATCACCCTGTGCCTACAAAATTACTATTGTAGCAAATAAGTAAAGCAAAATACTTAAAATGGTGCCCAGTGATGATAATCTTTGATATGTTGTTGTTGTTGTTAAGTGCCTTTGATTGTAGACAACTCATAGAGACCCTATGAATGAAAGACCTGAACACTTGTATTAACTTTCATCATTTCTCCAAGTTCAAAGAGTTTCCGGAGACAAGCTATTTTGGTAGTGGGTCACTCCTGCTTCCAAGCTTGTTTTAATTGGGAGCTCTACCAAACACTGTCCACCATGGGTATCCATTATCACATTTGACATATCATTGTATATATTAGATATTATTTCGTTTATCATCTAAGAAACCATTTAGAAAACTAATGAAACTAACGTTAGTTTCAGTTGGTGTGTTTTTTTTTATTTTTGGTTTTTAATTCCAATTTTCATATTTTACTATATCTTCATTATAACTCAGTATCTGGCAGCATCTTAGATCCTTTTACCTCTGTGCTTTTGTTGCAGTACGTACTGTCAAACTGGAACTAACACATAGCTGACCTTTCAGGGAATTGCCAAAGAGTTAATTGCCCATCTTTCTCTGACAGAGCAGCTGGTGGATTTGAGCCATGTGCATTTGAGATGACAGTGTAACTCATTACCACTAGGCTATCAGAGCTCTCTTTTACATCTTTAATAATAATTTTTATTTTCTTGTCCTAGAATGTTCTTTCACTTTTATCACCTTCAGTGATGCATGTCTTTTCACAATATTAGAGTTGTTGTTGTTGTTATGTGCCATCGAGTTGCTTGTGACTCACAGAGACCCTATGTACAACAGCCCTAAACTCTGCTCTCTCCTGTGCCAATCGCACTGTCTCCGAAACACCCATCCCGACTACCCCAGTCACTGAATCAATCCACCTCATAGAGGGCCTTCCCCTCCTGTGCTGTCCCTCCACACTCCCAAGCATGATGTCCCTCTCCAAGGACTGGTCCCTCCTTACAACATGTCCAAAGTGTGTTAGATGGAGCCTAAGAATCCTTGCCTCCAGGGAGCCACCCGGGTTAACCCTTTCCAGGATGAATCTGTTTGTTTTCCTAGCAGTCCTTCTTAATAATTCTTTCACAAAAATAAAACTATTTTTTTTCTATGAACACTCAAGATGGGTATTTTTTTCAAGTATAAGAGTTATCATGATGTTGTCGCTATTTTTGTTGTTGATGATTGCCTTCATGGTTTAGGAAGTGGGTTTCATTCTTGTTTCCAAATTTGTCTTAAAACTGAGCTCCACCAAACACTGTCCACCATGGGGAACCATTACAGCATATGACACCCAATGGCACAAGGTTTAGCTTCACAGCAAACCCAGATTGACTCAGTACGGCAAATTGAGAGAAGAGTTCTGTATGACTTAGAAGAATGTTCCTCCAAAATATAATAATATGAAGCCCGAGAGCCCTCTGGGAGGTCTCGTTGACACTTAAACAAGAGGCTTAAATAAAAGAAAACAACCCAACATTCCACACAACCGACAACCCAGAAAAAAAGCACCCATCTTACAAAGTCCGGCTGTATCACCCAGTTCTAAATGGAGACAAGGGGCTCAACTGTACAGTAATTAAGTTTCTAAATGTCTATCCTTTCATCTTACCTGCAAACTATGTGTAAGCAGGTTCCAAAGTTATTGGGTTTTTTTTTTCACTTCTCAGTTATTCAGAATAAAACTAGATTTACATAAATATTCAATAAATACTTACTGAATGATGAAAGAAACAAAATTACAAAGGAAAAACTTATTTTTGTTTTTCCCCCCAAATATTACTAAGTTTTTCATTATGCAGTGATGTTTCATTATGCCAGATGAATACATAAATCAAAGAGGGGAAGTGGATGCAAACAAAGGAAAGGTTTAAGTCACTCTGAACACTTGTGAGATTCATGCTTCAATATATCAAAAGACCTGATGATTGCCAGGGTTCACAAAAAGACATTGCTAGTCAATTTCCAATTGAAAAAATGGATTCTTTTAATACTAGCATTCATTCTGCAGAATAGCAAAGAGTGTAGACGACAGACTTTGAAACAAAACAGTGCTATGAAAGTGACAGTAGCCATAGTACTAGAAATGAGATAAGTAATGTTAAGGAGAACTCATTGCAAATTTTGTGTGGTGGTACGGGAGATTCCAGTCCTAGATAATTTTCTGGAAGAAATCATCAATAAGGGCAGTGTGTCTTTCTAGAACAGAGAGAGGCTTTTAAGTAATGCAGCAAGGCAAGATTCAAAAGCAAAGGGAGATGTGTATAAGCTTTAAAGAGAGGTTTTATAAGATGATGGTGAACAGTGAGAAAATCTGTGGTAATATGTGGTGTACTTACTCATCAGTAGAAGTATAGACTCTTCTTGTTGCCAGTGGTTTTATATTATTAGTCTTACAGCTACGAAATCTAATTTTGTAACTGGGTTTCAATAGTCCTGAAACTGAGCCCAAATATGATATCCAAAGAGTACCTATGTCGTTGTTGTTGTTAAGTGTCGTCAAGTCGCAGGCGACTCATAGCGACCCTATGAAGGAGATTCCTCAACGCTTGGGTGCCTTTCATCCTCTCTCCAGGTTCATAGGGTTTCCAGAGGCAAGCTATTATGGAAGTGGATGCCTCTCCTCCTTCCACGCTTGTTTTAATCGGGGAGCTCCACCCACTCTCTGTCAGCATTGGGTAGCCAACCATTAACGCATTTGACACATCCGTGTCACAGTGTTCAGCCTCACAGCAACCACAAGTGACCGCAGGATGCCAACTTGTACACCAGGGCTATACGACCTACAGGAATGTCTGAACAAAAACAATGAAAGAATGAAAGAGTACCTATAGCCATTAAAAATATTGACAGCTTTACTATGGTTATACACAACTACTATGTCAAAACTATTGTTCTAATAGAAATAAATAAAAAAATGAAGCGAGGTCTTACAAAGACTGCTTGATATTGCATTGTTTATTGCCAAGCAAAATGTGAAATATCTTGGCAACAAGGAAGACAGAAGAATTGTCATTCAATAAAGAGAACATTCTTGAGATAATTCAGATGTTTTCAAAAACATGACCCAGTATTGAAACAGCACTAAATATGTGTAAAATGGAGCACCTGTAAAATATCAGTAGTCTTTGTTTTATTTTAGCAGCCAAATTGCAGAATTTGTTTGTAAGCGCTCTGACAACTCCCGTGAAGGATAAGCTTATCATGAACATGAAATCTGTTAAGTGTTCTAAGACCTTGTTAAGCAGTATACTTGACATATCACGTACTGATCAAAACAATCATATATGTAATAGTCATAGGGAAGTGAAAGAATTCTTTCAAAGATTTTTCCCCCTAAAGGAGAAAGGAAGACCTTACCATCTCAATACTGACATTCACAAAAACTTGGAAGGTAAGGGATGGACATATGCAACCCTCGAGGTTATGATAATGCTGGAACTATTGCTAGAATCCATCGAGGTACCATTCTTAATGAAAAGGATAAGAAAGGAATTTTAAATGGATGTATGGATAATTTGCTTAACTTATGCAGTCAGAACTCATTTGTTGAAATGCATGTGACATTTTTAGAATTCTTGAGACATTGTTTCCTTTGCTGCTTCACATAAATATAATATGTATTAATTCAGTAACCTGGGGAGTCAAAGAAAAGACTAGTTCCAACACTCTAGAATGATCACCATGTTGCAGTTAATTAGTAACTGACCTTAAGCCAAGTTGAAGTCCCAGGCCTGACTTTGTAAACTGTAGAAGAAGGTGTGTAAAGGCTTAGGGAAATGGGCTGGTTGGATGACATTTTATCAGACTAGACTAGTAGACCCACATATAGAATGCCCAGAGGACATCCTTTATATCGTAATTATTAGGAACAAAATTATGGAGTGAGCCCCAGCATCCTTTAAGATTACTGTGATCTCCATTTTACATAAATCAGACTTGCCAATGGAAAAATCTCCTAAATGAATTAAGACTGGTAATCAAGAAACTGAGATATATTTTTTTATTGGTAAAATCTGATGTCAAGAACTTCTTCAAATTTCTATAGAGCAATGATGTCAGTTTAAAATCTGGGATGCACCTGATTCAATTAACTTCCTAGAACATTAAACATATCTCCTATCCAATTGACACCTACCTACACAACACACACAGATACTAATGATGAGAGAAGGATTGCTGGCCTTGATATAGAAAGTGTCAAATTAGATGAACCTGTTGGTCTCACCTACATAAGAGGTTGTGGTTGAGAGTGAAGGGGCTAGTCATTTTGAAGTGCAGGGAAATATGTGTACCCCTTAGTTTGTGGCTGGTGTGCTGAAATTTCATGACCTCTTCCAGATTGAGGTTTGCTTGTAAATGGAGATGTTCAAAGTTACAACTGGAACTTAAAAGTATTTCATATAAAGAAATATGGTTGTCTACTCAAAATGACTATGCAAAGGCATTTGACAGTGTAGATCATAACAAACTGTGGCTGACTCTGAGAAGAATGGGAATCCCAGAACACTTGATCGTTCTAATGCGAAACTTATACTTGGACCAGG
>NW_006399758.1:23528429-23539394 GCF_000299155.1 Elephantulus edwardii | reverse complement strand
AAATTGAGAGAGCATATAGTGCTTTATAAGTGCTATTACTAGTAAAATGATTATTAGAGGAAAGTTAATTCATCAAGTAGGAAAGTCAAAAGCCAAAAAAAATCTGGGGAAGTGGGGTTGTTTGTTGATTATTCAATATGGCATTTGTCGCTATTGGCTTTGATTTTCTTCACATGCCTGACAAGCCGTATACAAATGTTGGGTATGTGTGCCCCACAAAGGAATTGACTAGCTTGCCTATAAAGTCAATAAGTTCAACAGCCCTTCTAAGATTGTTTATGTTGTTAGGTGCCTTTGAGTTATCTATGACTCACAGCGACCCTATGAATCACTTATCTGAAACCTGCCATATCCTACACCATCTTTATGATCGCTGATATGCTTGAGTACGTTGTTACAGTTACAATGTCAGTCCAACTTTTTAAGGGTAGGAATGTGAAAATAAGGCATGTAGATCATCACTGAGATTTGTTGTTTTGTTATACAGCCAGACATACATTGAACAGGTTCAGAGGCAGAGAAAAGGGAATCTCAAAAACATCAAGGAAGAAGCGGAGAGTGCTTTCTCTGGGCCAGAGATTCCAGTGTGAAGAGGAGCGGGACTACCAAGAGCAAATGTGGAGAATCAGAGACTGCTGTGAGACAGAGATAATCCAAAATCCTACCCTATGGAGCCAGGACAAATGTCTTGGTTAAGGCTTATGAAGAGAGGGTGTGTATATGGGTAAGCACAATGAAAGAACTAAAAGAGCTGTGCAACACCTCTATTTTTAAATTTAAGATTGTATCTATGAACATGTCTCAAGAACAGAACATGGCCTACAATTCAGGTTTCAAACTATTTATTTAGTTATCAAAATATTATATGGTCAATAATTATTATGTAAATTTATAAATTTAATCATAATATGTGATAAATATAATAAACTTACTAATCTAGTATTTCCTAGGTTATTTTTATGCTTACATAAGTAGTTGGTAAATTTTTCTATATTAAATGATGAAATTATTATGGTAACTATGAAGAATTTTGGTGGTTATTTTTATTTTATTTTATTTTTCTACAGAATGAAGAATTTTGGAATCTGTGGTATTGTCACACCACTAATGAATAATTTGGTTTCCAATGAAGAAATATTTTTTAAAAGTTTGCAGTATTCTTTAATTATTAGTTAATTTTCAGTAAAAATAGATTTAAAAATATCCTTCACCGTACTATTACAGTTAAAATACCTGCAAATTTAGTAACAAACTCAGCCACTATAAAAACATCAGAAGCCACAAAACAACAGTTCCTGTTTTAGGCCATTCAGAGGAAACCAAGTGATTCCAACTACCTTCATAATTGATAATAATGGAAGTTCTGACTGGAGTATAGCAGAAGTAGAAGCATAGAATGTTAGTTTTGTAGATACTTTGATACATGTAGACTAGGCTTAAAGTAATTGTTGTTATAACTAAACACAGCAGTATCTTTCCAAAACTGTTCTGTCGGTTTTTTCAACTGAGATGACTTAGTTTTACTAAGATGCCAGAAGTCATGTTATTAAAACACAGTTATTACCTATTTTAGGCAAATTTCAGTAGAGTTTCGGATTAGAAAGGACTTGCTATGCATTTCTGAAGTAATGTGATATTGAAAACTTTATGAGTAGCATAACAGTGATCCAGTGTTGGAAAAAGAGTCATTCACATTGTTGTTATTGTTGTTGTCAGGTGCCTTCAAGTTGAGTATGAATAGAAACTCTATGAATAACAGACCTGACCCCTGTACTAGAATGTGCCATCCTCATTGTCTCTGACACACTAGAGCCCATTTCTGCACTCACTGTGTCAGTCTATCTCTCTTTTGCTGATCTACCACTTTTCCAAGCATGATGTCTGTTTCCAAAGAATAGCCTCTCCTAGCAATATGCCAAAACTTCGAAAGGTGAAGCTTCACTATTTTTGTCCCTGAGAAGCACTTTGCACCTGTTCCAAGACATATCTGTTTGCTATCTTGGCAGTCTATGGGATATTTGATATTATTCTCCAACATCACAGTTCAAAGCTATCAATTCTTCTGTCATCTTTATTTATTGTCCAGCTCTCCAATATATAGCAAGTGATTGAAAAATTTTGAATCAACTGCACTTTATTCCTCAAATTAATTTAGTCTTCAGTGATTTGGAGGGGTCTTTGACAGCAAATTTGTCCAATGCAATATGTCTTCTGATGACCTGACTGTTGGTACCAAGGATGCTGTTTGTTGAAGTAAGGTGGAATTATTGAAAATTTCAGTTCTTTATTTATCATGATGTTGCCAATTGGCCCAGTGGTGAGGACATTTGTTTTCTTGATATTGAGATGTAATTTGTATTGAAGGCTAGAGACTTTGATCTTCTGAAACAAGTCCTCCTCACTTTCAGCAGGCAAAGTTGTGTCATCTATATAACTCAGGTAGTTAATGAGTCTTCCTCTGATCCTGATGCCACATTCCTCTTCGTAGAGTCCAGTTTTACAAATTATTTGTTCAACATACAGATTGAATATGTATGGAGGAAGATCAAATCCCTGACACACACCACTTCTGATTTTATGCCAAGTATTGTTCCATTTTTCCTTTGAACATCAACTGACGTGGTCTAGGAATAGATTTCATACGAGCGTAATATGAGCACAGTGTTCTGTGATCCACATTCTTCTCAATGTTAGCCAGTGTTTGTTTTTTTTTTCATAATCCCCACAGTCAATTGCCTTTGTTTAGCCAATGAAACACAGGAATACATTATTATGGTATACATCATGCTTTTAGCCAGGAACCATCTGACATCTGCATTATATCTCTGGTGCCATGACTTCCTCTAAATCCAATTTGAACTTCCAGCAATTCTCTGTCAATGCACTATTCTAGTTGGTTTTGGATGATCTTAAGTAATAATTTTCTTGCTTGCAGTATTAGTTATATTGTTCAATAATTTCCACATTTTGTTGGATTACATGAGTAATTAATATTCTATTCACCCTAGCATCTGGTTTGTTTTTGATTGATGATATTGAACTCCTCGAATGATTCTTTCCACAGATAGTGTCAATGTGAATCCTTTGCAGTCTGTAGGTGAAATCTATATGTAAAGAGATTTTAATTTTTAATTATTATACTAGTTTATTTACAAAATTGGAATACACTGTTTTCAGACCTAATTCTTCCATTTTCCCTCACCACCACCCATCAAATTGTACAACCATGTTTAATCCCCACTCCTCTTCCCTTTGCTTCTCCCCTCCTCCCTTCTTGGATCCTCTTACTTATTCTACAATAATGGTTTTATGCAATAATTGTCCTTATGGGACTGAGTTGGTCCACTCAGCATAATGCTCTTCAGTCCCTCTTAAGTTAGGTAATAATTAACAAAATAATGAGTACATTTTTAATGTAAAAGTCAAATTATTCACATTGGAAGGCACTAAAAAATAATATGAAGGAAGATCATTTCCCTCAGAGAGGGTCTACTTTCATAATATGAAGCAGAGCATTCCTTTCAGCCAATGATGGACCCTTCCTTGATGACGTAGAAAACTTAAATGTGTAGAAGCAGCTGCAAGCCTTTGTTAGTAAATCACTTATTCATTTATTTTTGAGTCAGAATCAGCTCATAACATACCCTCCTTTTGGTTTCCCAAGCTGTAAACCATATATGAGGAGATTGCTTATCTTTCTTCTGCAGAAGCAATAATAGATTCTAACTTCCAGAAAGGACAGGGTCTATTTGAAACTTTCTACACACTTCACCACTATTGCGTTCTCATTAACAGATAGTCCTTGGAAAGTACCCTCATACATGAAATCCAGGGAAATCTTAACTTGTTAAAATGAAAACAGAACATACAGATGAATATATTAGACATTATTAGTGTTGTTAGATGCTATCCAGTTGGCTACAGCTTGTAGCAATCCTGTGAAGGACAGATCAGGACTTTGTTTTATCTGTTAACATCTTCATGATGTGCAATATGCTCAAACCCATTCTTACTGTGATAATCCTTCTTGTTGAAGATTGTCTCATTTTCTCTGACCCTTGCCCTTTTCTATCATGATGTCTTTTTATAAGAACTGGCCCCTTCTGACAGCATGTGATTAGTGAACTGTAATGAAAATGTATTGGCCTTTTAGAATCAGACAATCATATAATCTATTATGTTGGGAATGACAAATAGAAGAAGAATGGTACTTCATTCATAGCTAAAAAAGAACATTTCAAAACTGTCTTAAAAGACAATACTGTCAGTGATAATATTATATATATGACATACAAATCTCTTAACTTGACTTTTATCCAATATATGCACCAATTACTAAAGCCAAACAAAAACAAATTGAGGATTTGTACCAACTTTTGCAGTATAAAATTGATCAAGCATGCCATCAAAATACATAAATAATAACTTGAGAGAAGCATGCAATAGGTGACAACAAAGAAGATCAGCTGGTAGTTGGAAATATGCTCTGGTCGTAGAAATGAGGCTGGGGATTACACAATAGAATATTATATTAACCCATGACTTATCCATCTCTCTTTTTATAAAAATAGAAATGTGACAATTAGGGAAGCTTGACTTTGTGAAGAAGAATGTAACATCAAGATTAGAGGAAAACTCAACAACCTACATTATGCAGGTGGTACAACCTTTTTTGCTGAAAGTGAGAAAGACATGAGTTGCTTACTGCAGAGGATCAAGGACTACAGCCTTCAGTATGGTTTACATAGCAACATCAAGAAATAAAAATCTTCACCACTGGGCCACAGACAATGTCATATTAGATGGAGAATAGATTTAAATTGTCAACAATTTAATCTTATTTGGACCTAAAATTAACACTCTTGGTACCAGTAGATCAGTATTTATAGGGTCTCTATAAGTTGTACTCAACACTTAATGACATAACATACACATGTTTTTGTTGTTGTTGTTAGTTTCCATAGACACTAGAATGACTCATAGTGACCCTATTAACAGCAGATCTGACCAGTGGCCCATCTTGTGCCATCCTCACAACATAGGCACAGACCTCATAAAATGGGAAAACAGGAATCAAATCACATGTGGAAAGAGATAGTGGAGAAAGGAAATGTTATCAGTCAGATTAAGGCATAGGCCAACTCTGGAATAGATCAATAATTGATCATTTGAAAGTTATAATTGAGGCCAAGGAAAATAAAAATAAGTTCATGATTTATGTATTTTTCAAGATTATTACTTCTGAGTGTTGCATAATATTCCATTATGTGATTGTGCCACAATTTCTCAATAGAGTAGTTTGTTGATGAACATTTGGACTGTTTCCATTTTCTTGCTATTGTGAATAACACTGCAAAGAACATTGGTGTACAAATCTCAGTTCTGTTTTTTTCAGGGTATAGTCCTAGCAGTGGAATAGCAGAGTCATAAGGAATAATATGAGATAGGCTAGAGACCATTATGCTGAGTTAACTAAATTGGTTTCATAAAGACAAATACCGCATAAGACCATTAATATAAAAAATAAAAGGATAACTAGTAAGATGCGTACAAAATCCAAAAGGGAAGGGCAGAAATCAGTGGGGCTGAGTGGTGACAAGGAAATCATAGGGTTGTAGGATTTCGTGGGTGGAGGAACGTGTGAAATAATTAGGAAAGATCGAGCAGGTACCTGAGAAGATGTGTTGATAGATGGCATAGATCAATGGTGATTGTTTTTATAAAATGCAATAGATGAGAAATATCATATGAGACACAATGCAAATGAAAGAATGTGTGGAATACAATGTATATGAGTGAAAAAGAAAATATATGAATTTTGTATGCAAACAAATATATAATAAAAATAATGTTCAAAACCTCATAAATCCATGAAAGGCAAAGTATAACCTTGTGTTCATCCCATCTGAATTTAGAGACCGTTTTCTGAATAGATTTTATACACTAAACACAAGTACTCAAAAATCTGACAGATGTGAGATCATATCAATGACATCACATTCAAGGAAAGCACAGAATTATTAAAAATTGAGGAAAGAAAGGAAAAACAAAAAGAGATATTTACAAAAAAACTTCTTAATTTCAGAGAATCTAAGCCTAAAGGAATAAATAATATAAGGAACTTCTTCAATTCAGAGAATCTAAAGCTAAAGGAAGAAATTATATGAGAGCTGAAGAGATTTAAATGGTGGCTCAAGATGACTGTATTACAACAAGATGTGCACAGACATCAAATTAAAAAACAGAAAGAGCAGAGCACACTTAGCTTACTTAAAATAGAAAGAACTGAAGGGGGAGGGAAATCAAGCCCAAAATTTTAATAATGATAGATTCTTTGGGCAAAACACTGAATGATGCAGGAAGCATCCAAGGAAGATGGGATTCAAAGTTACAATACCAAAAAATAATTGGTTAGTGCTCATTTGTGTCATGTTACATATGATTGAGTACTGACAGAAGAAGTCCAGGAAGCACTGAAAATTTTGAAGAAAAACAAGATTCCAGCACTTGTCCAAATAATGACTGAAGTGTTTTAATAAAGAGAAGCAGCCTGAAATGAAGCTCATTCATTCATACTTTGAAATTTGGAAGACAGTTAGTTGGTCAGTCATCTGAAAACTTATTGCTGTCAAGTTGTAACTGACTCATAGCTGACTATCCAGCAGGTAGTCTGGTAGGAGATTGCCCATCTTTCTCCCTTTGACCAGTTGATAGATTTGAAACACCTACCTCTGAGCAGGAGTGGCCTCCACGTCCATAATAGCTTGCCTCTGGAAACCCTATGAACCTGGAGAAAGGATGAACGTCACATAAGTGTCGAGGACTTTCATTCATAGGGTCGCTATGAGTCGCCTATGACGCGACAGCACTTAACAACAATAACACCAACATAGAGAGAGATCAGTTGGCCTAGTGGACAGAAAGTGATGTTACCAAGCCAAAGGTGGGTGACTTCTCATCTGAGGCCCTCTCAGGCCTGTTTTTCATTGCTTTTGTTCAAACATTCTTCTAGGTCGTATAGCTCTGGTGTGTCCACTTGCCGTACAGAGGTAATTGGTGGTTACTGTGAAGCTGAACACTGTGACACTGATGTGTCAAATGCGTTAATGGTTACCCGTGGCGGACAGTGTTTGGTTGTGCTCCCCAATTAAAACAAGCTTGGAAGCAGAAGTGACATCCATTTCCGTAACAGCTTTTCTCCAGAAACCCTATGAACCTGGAGAGAGGATGAAAGTCACACAGGTGTTGAGGACTTTTGTTCATAGGGTTGCTATCAGTCGTCTATGGCTAGATGGCACTTAACAACAACAACACCTTTGAGATGGCAGCACAACTCCCTACCCTCTAGATAATAAATTCCTATTTTTTTTTAATCCTTGCAAAGAAAAATGATCTAGGAAAATGTGTGTATTTCAAACAATATTATTAAAACCATATGCAAGTACAACCTCACATAAGTACAAAATGACTGGAGCAGTACATCAATAAGGAATTTAAGAAATTCAAGCCAGACTCAAAAAAGAACCTGGAAGGATATTAATTTGAGAGGACTAAACCAAGCTACTCCTTGGAGGCAAGGATTCTGGGGCTTCGTCTGACATACTTTGGACATGTTGCCAGGAGGGACGGGTCCTTGGAGAGGGACATCATGCTTGGGAGGGTTGAGGGACAACGCAGGAGGGGAAGACCCTCTTTGAGATGGATTGATTCGGTGACTGGGGTAATCGGGATGGGTGTGTCAGAGGCGGTGCGGTTGGCGCAGGATAGAGCAGGGTTTAGGGCTGTTGTGCATAGGGTCGCTATGAGTCGGAAACGACTCGACGGCACATAACAACAACACAGCAACAAGATGGAACTAGGCTGACTGCAAAGAATACCAGAAAAAATGTTTACTGGTGTTTTAAAATGCAATTGTGTGAATCTTAACAAGTTATGGATAATAGTTCAAAGGAAGATAATTTAAGCCATATGATTATGCCCATGCAGAATCTGTACACAGTCCCAAAAAAAGTGAATAGAAGAAAGGATATGATATGATTGAAAATCAGGGAAGGTGTTTGTCTAGGTTGTATACTTTCACCATACCTGTAGAATTTGTATACTGAGAAAATATTCCAACAAAATGGACTAAAGAATACATTAGTATATGCGGCATCAGGATTGGTGAAAATCTCGTTAATACCCAGCAATATGTGGATACCATAACTTTGCCTTCAGAGAACAAAGAAGAGTTAAAATACCTACTGTGAAACTTAAAGACTAGACTTTAGTACAGATTACATCAATCTAAAGAAAGTAAAACCTTATAGTTAGACCAATACAAATTCATGGCAAATGGAGTAAAGACTGAATTTGTCAACTATTTAATTTTTCCTTGTATTCACATACAACATCTACTGAAGTAGTCAGTGGCATATAGTAATGAGAAATCGGATGTAAAATACCTCTTTTAAGGGCACAAGGGTAAAGATATCACCTTAAAGGCTAAAGTAAACCTCATCTAAGTCATGGTATTTTCGAGCACTTCATGTGTATATGCTTCTTGTAGATAAGGATGGTGAAGCTTTATCTCACATATTTTAATCATGTGGTGAGGAGGGGCTGGTCCTTAGAAAGAGACATTATACTTGGAAAGGCGGAGGACCAGTGAAAGAAAGGACAATAGTCAAGGAGATAGATTGACATAGTGACTGTAACATGGACTCAGGTATATCAGAAATGATAAGGTTCAGTTTCCTCGTTCACAGGGTTGTTATTAATTTAGTCAGCTTGACAGCACATAAAAAGAGTAACAACATGTCTGTGTTAATCTTGAACTAACAACTTGGACTAATAAGGAAAACCAAAAATAAACTCATGCCTTTGAATTATTATGTTGACAAAGAATATTGAATATTAAATGGAATGCCAACAGAATCTACAAATCAGTCTTAGAAGCACTACCAAAGTGTTACTTAGAAGCTCAGATGATGAGAAATTGTTTCACAACTTTCAGTGTTACTAGGAGGTACTAGTTTCTGGAGAAAGACAACAAGCTTGGGAAAAAAGAATGTCAGTGAAAAAGAAGAATCTCAAAGAGATTAACTGATAGATTGGCTTCCACAATTGATTTAAGCACAGCACAGAATGTGAAGATGAGGCAGAAGTAAGCGGTTTCCCTCGGTTGGTCAGGTAAAAATAACAGGTATTAATAGAACATTTTGTAAATGAAATATATATTTAAAGGAAAAAATTGCCCTTTGTTTCTTTCAAGAAATAGGAGACGTGTGGAATAGAAAAATAAGGATATTTTTATCTACATTTAACTTACTTTACTGTTTTTATTGACAATATTGACATTAAAATGCCAATTCAAGTACATTCAAGATTTAATGATCTTTATGGCATTCTTCAAGGTGTGCAACCATTCCAACTCTTTCTCTGAGTTGTAATTCCTTCTTTCACTCACTCACTGCTATCATGTGGGAACAAATGCATAGCTGACCTCCACTGGTTTTCAAAAGCTGTGAATCCAATAGGAATAAATTCTCCTTTGTTTCTCCCTTGGAAACACTTACTAGATTTGAAACCCTGAAAGAGGTGTATTTACACATTGACTGAAGCAATAGGCTTAAGTGTGTCAGAGATGATAAGAGATGAATAGGATTTGACAGGGTTTACATCCATTGTTCATAAGATTGTTATGAGTTGACCTCCACAGCACCTAACAACAACAACAGGCCAGCAGAGTTCCATATACTCTTTCATTCAAATAGATTAGCTCACAATTTAAAGAGATTAGGCCACCAGACCTTCTTATATTAATTCCTTCGTTATCAAACATGTACTGCCTGTAAGGTTCCTATCTAATCTTTAAATTGCTATCTTCAATTGATCTCATAGGAATACTTCTCATATGAGTACAGTGTTCAGTGAAGACTTTTTTTGTCTTAATAATTAAACTGATTTATGGTTTGATTGTTAAGATGATGTCAAATTATATACCTCTGGGCAATAATTACAGGGAATTATCCATCACTATAGTTCTAAAACTAACCTTGGAAGCAGGAGTGGCATCCACTTTCGAAATAGCTTGTCTCCGGAAACTGTATGAACGTGGAGAGAGGACGAAAGTTATTCAAGTGTTTAGGTGTTTCGTTCATAAGGTCACTGTGAATCTTCTACCACTCGACCGATGGCACTTAACAATAACACAGAGAGAGTGCTGTTGCCCTAGTGGATAGAAATATCTGCAACCAAGTAAAACGTGGGTGATTTTACTCTGCAGCCCTCAGACCTGGTTTTAATTAGTTTTGGTCAAGCATTCTTCTAAGTGGTATAGCACTAGTCTAGTCACTTGCCCTACAGAGTTAACACGTGGATGCTCTGATGTTAAGCACTGTGGCACTGATGTGTCAAATGCAATAATGGTTAGTCATGGTGGACAGTGTTTGGTGGAACTCGCCGAATAAAACAAGCTTAGAAGCAGGAGTGGCATCCACTTATAAAATAACTTGCCTCCAGAAACCCTATGAATGTGGAGAAGCAATGAAAGTTATACAAGTGTTCGGGTGTTTCATTCATATGGTCACTGTGAGTCGTCTATGACTCGATAGTACTTAACAACAACAATAGTTCTAAAATGTGTCGAGTATGAGAATTTGAAATTTTACCCTATACTTCCCACTTTCAATCCAGACCCTTCTATGGAGTCCTGATCAACATGTTTAGTAAGGTAGCCAAACATCATCTAGTTCTGATTGCATTGCAAAGTTCAAAGGGGTAGTAGTTCAAAGGGGAATAAACAGCAACCAATAATACTGATTTAATACACTTTTCAGTTTTAAATACTTTGTAAGTATTTTATTGCCAGAAGATTTTGTGGCCTCAGTAAAATTAGATTGTGTCTATGAGACATAGAATATATTTTAATTTGTTAGGAGATACTGAACAATTTTATAGGAAGAGATGAATACACTTCAAAAC
>NW_006399758.1:23517311-23528259 GCF_000299155.1 Elephantulus edwardii | reverse complement strand
ATAATTAGTTGCTGTAGATTGCCTTCAAGTCGAGCACAACTCATAGCAACCCTTTCTACAACTATCAACATTTATCAAAATTCATAGACTTTCCTGAGGCATCCTATTTAAGAAGTGGGTGCCACTCCTGCTTCCAAACCTGTCATAGTATGTTATTATTTTAATATGGCATTGAGTTGCTTGTAATGTATATAGCAACCCTATGTACAGTAGCTCTGAACCCTTCCCTGTCCTGAGCCAGTCTCTCTAACTCTGACACACCAATCCCCATTGCCCCAGTTACTGTATCAAGCCACTTCATAAAGGGTCTCCCTCTCTCGCGCTGTCCTTCCACCCTTCCAAGCATGATGTCTTTCTCTAAGGACCGATCTCTCATGGCTACTTGTCCAAAGTAAGTGAGGCAGAGCTTCAAAATCCTAGTCGCCAATGAAAGACTTGGCTTCACCCTCTCCAAGACAGACCTATTTGTTTTTTTGAGAGTCTATGGTATGTTCAAGACTCTTCTCCAGCAACATAATTTGAAGACATCTATTCTTCTTTTGTCATCCTTAGTCATTGTCCATCTCTCTGAAGCATAAATTATTGAGATGACTATGGCCTAGATTAGGTACACCTTTGTATCTAGACTGACATCGTTGCTCTTCAGCACTTTGGAGAGGTCCATGACACCAGATTTTCCCAATGCAATTCGTCTTTTGACTTCTGATTATAAGAGTGTTGATTGTGGGTTCAAGCAAGCTGTAATTGTTAAGAACCTCAATCTCTTCTCCATCTAATATAGTGCTACCAATCGGCCCAGCGGTGAGAATCTTTGTCTTCTTGATGTGGAGCTTCAGTCCATATTGAAGACTACAGCCCTTGACCTTTTGCAGCAAGTGCTTCAGGTCCTTCTCAGTTTCAGCAAGCAAAGTTGTGTCATCTGCATATTAAGTTGTTAAGAACTCTTTCTCCAATCTGATGCCACACTCGTCCTCATAAAACCCTGCTTCCCAAACGATCTGTTCTGCATACAGATTGAAAAGGGATGAGGACAAGATGCATCCCTGATACATTCCATTCCTGATTTTGAACCATGCAGTGTTTTCTTGCTCTGTTCTGAGAATTGCTTCTTTGTCCAAGTGTAGGTTTATTATAAGTATAATTAAGGGCTCCGAGATTCCCATTTTCCTCAAGATTAGCCACAAGTTAAATGCCTTTGCATAGTCAATGAAACAAAGATAGACATGCTTATGGTACTCTCTGCTTTCTGCCAAGAACTATTTAACATTGGCAATAATGTCCCTGGTGCTATGACCTCTGCTAAACCTATCCTGTATATCTGGTAGTTCTCTGTTAATGTACTGTTCAAGTCATTTTTGGATAATCTTCAGCAGGATCTCGTAGTGTGTGATATTAGTGATATTGTTTGATAATATCCACACTCTGTCAGGTCACCTCTTTTTTGAATGGGAATAAATATGGATCTTTTCCAGTTGGCCAAGTAGTTGTCCTCCAGATTTCTTGGCACAGCTTGGTGAACACACGGAGGGCAGCATCTGTTTGCTGAAATACTTCAACTGGTATTCCATCAATTCCTGGGGCTTTATTTTATTTCTTTTTTTTCCAAGTCCTTCAGAGCAGTCTGTACTTCCTCCTTCATCACCATTGCCTCAAGCTCATATGTTGTTTCTTGAAATTCTTCTGTTAGTCAATTCTTTTTGATACAATGACTCTGTATACTCCTTCCATCTGTTTTTAATGCTTCTAGAATCATTTTGTATCCTGCCCACAGCATCCTTTAAACATTGCAACTCGTGGCTTGAATTTATTTTTTATTTCTTTCAGCTTAAATGCTGAGAGATTTCGGCCCTTTTGATTTTCTGACTCCAACTTCTTGCACATTTCATTGTAATATTTTTCATTGTCTGCCTGAGCAGCCCTTTGAAATCTATTCAGCACCATAACTTCTTGATTTCTCCCCTTTGCTTTGGCTTCTTGGCACTTCAATGCAATATTCAGAGTCTCTTCTGACACCCATTTTGGTCTTTTCTTCTTCTTCCTTTCTTAGTTATGACTTTTTGCATTCTTTGTGAATGATACTCTTGATATCTTCCCACAGTTTATCTGGTCTTTGGTCCTTAGTGTTCAAGGTCTCAAACCTATTCCTGATTTTTAAATTCATAGGAGATAGGCTCAAGTTCAAATTTTGATTCCTGTGGATATAAATTAACCTTCTTTAGTTTTAATTTGAACTTGCATATGAGCAGTTGATGGTCTATTCCAAAATCAGCACCTGAAGTACTTTTCACTGCTAATATTGAACTTCTCCCATGGTTCCTTCTACAGATGTAATCAACCTGATTCCTGTGCATCCAGTCAGGTGAAATTCATGGGTATAGCCTGTATTTACATTTCTTATAAAAGGTATTTGCTATGAATAAATCATTGATTGTACAGAATTCTATCATTCTGTCACCAGCCTCATTTCTGTCACCAAGTCCACACTCTCCTCCTACTGATCCCTTTTCCTGATTCCTAGCTTTTGCAGTCCAGTCACCCATTATTATTAAAGAAACTTGGTTACATGTTCTATTGATTTCTGACTGCAACAGTTTATAGAAATCATCTATTTCTTCCTCTTTAGCTCTGGTTGTAGGCACATTAATTTGAATAATAGTGGTATTAACAGATCTTCCTTTTATGTGTATGGATATTATCCTGTCATTCACAATATTTTATTTCAAGATGGATCTAGAAATTAAATTTTAAACTATGAAAGTGACCACATTTTTGCTCACCTTTTCATCTCCAGCATATAAAATTATATTTTATTTTTCTATGAAGACTATTGTGTTATATATATACTTCATAAGTTTTAGGGACTGCCTTCAGAAATCTATATTAAAAGGTAAGAGTAAACAGTGATTTTGGCTAAAATTGGTATAAATCATTTCCTTCCGGTTAAAAGTACATTAAATTTGACACTAAAAGTGTAAAAATAGTACTGTTAATATTAAATTGTTAATGCTCTTAACTCTTTATTAGCTGTTTTCTGATGCAATTATTTTTTCATGTTGGCTTTTCCACTTTATAAATAAATTTCCCTCAGCAATGTTGTTCTTGTAGTTGTGTACCATTGAGTCAGAACTGACCCATAGCTGATCCTCCATCTGCTTTTCAGAGGCAGTTAATTACACAGGAGAAGACTCTGTCAGAGGAGTTGGTTGATTTCAAGATTCTACTGAAGATTATCCAAAAACGACTGGAACAGTACATCAGCAGAGAACTGCCAGAAGTCCAAGCTGGGTTTAGAAGGGGTGGTGATACTAGGGATATTGCAGCCGATGTTAGATGGATCTTAGCTGAAAGAAGTGAATACCAGAAGAATGTCTATCTGTGTTTCATTGATTATGCAAAGGCATTTGACTTCGTGGATCATAACAAACTGTGGATGACTCTGAAAAGAATGGGAATCCCAGAACATTTAATCGTGCTAATGCGAAACCTATACTTGGACCAAGAGGCAGTCGTCAGAACAGAGCAGGGCAACACGGCATGGTTTAAAATTGGGAAGGGTGTACGTCAGGGATGTGTCGTATCTCCATACCTTTTCAACCTGTATGCAGAGCAGATTATCCGAGAGGCTGGGCTTTATGAGGAGAAGCGTGGCGTTAGGATTGGTGGACGATCTACCAACAATGCGTTATGCAGATGACACAACCTTGCTCGCTGAAACTGAGGAGGACCTCATGCACTTACTGCAGAGGGTCGAGGACTGCAGCCTTCAGTAGGGACTGAGACTCAATGTCAAGAACACAAAAATTCTCACCACTGGACCAATCGGTAGCATCTGATGGATGGTGAAGAGATTGATATTGTTCACAGCTTCAGTTTGCTCTGCTCCACGGTCAACACTCTTGGCACCAGCAGCCAGGAAATAAAAAACGTATTGCGATGGGAAAGTCTGCTGTTAGGGACCTCTCTAAAGTACTCAAGAGCAACAGTTTCTCTCTGGAGACTAAGGTGCGCCTGATACAGGTCATGGTTTTTGCAATCACTTGTTATGCTTCAGAGAGTTGAATAATGCCTAAGGAGGATAGAAGGAGTATTGACGCCTTTGAGCTGTGGTTCTGGAGAAGAGTATTGAATGTACCATGGACTGCCAAGAAAACAGATTCATCCTAGAGAGGGTTAAACCAGGCTGCTCCTTGGAGGCAAGGATTCTGGGGCTTCGTCTGACATACTTTGGACATGTTGTAAGGAGAGAGAGGTCTTTAGAGAGGGCCATCCTGCTGGGTAGAGTAGAGGGACAGCGCAGGATGGGAAGACCCTCTATGAGGTGGATTGATTCAGTGACTGGGGTAATCGGGATGGGTGTGTCAGAGGCAATGCGGTTGGCACAGGATAGAGCAGGGTTGAGGGCTTTTGTACATAGGGTCGATATGAGTCGCAAATGACTCGACGGAACATAAAAACAACAAACAACAATCTTTTGTGTTGGTAGCACAATTCTTTGCCAAGAATTGGTAAATCTTTACAAGCCACCAGAGCTTCCCCAATAAAGCAGTAATAATCTATAGAAAGGGAGTTCTTGAAGCCTAGAGATTAAGGAGTAGTTTGCTAATACGAAGTCACACAGTTCAAATCCCAGAGCTGATCTGCCAGATAGAGAATGGCAATCTCTTCCTGTAAAATTTGTTGTTGTTATGTTCCGGCGAGTCACCTGTGACTCATAGTGATCCTGTGTACCACAGCCCTAAACCATGCTCTCTCCTGTGCCAATCTTAGTGTCTCTGATACAGCTACTCCCATTGACCCAGTCACTGTATCAATCCACCTCATAGTCTTTCTTCCCTGTGCTGTCCCCTCCAACCTCCCAAACACGACATCCGTCTCCAAGGACTGATCTCACCTTGCAACATGTCGGAGCTTCAGAATCCTTGCCTCCAAGGAGCAGCCTGGCTTCACCATCTCCAGAATGAACTTCTTTGTTCTGTTAGCAGTCCATGGTATATTCAATGCTCTTTTCCATCACCATAGCTCAAAGGCATCAATTCTCCTTCTATCATCCCTAGTCAATGTCCAGCTTTCTGTTCTGAAACCTGCTGGATGGTCAGTAATGAGTTTATTCCAACTCAATGATGCAAAACGAGGACAATAACATTGCATATAAATGCTGAAATGAAAAAATTAAAAAGCACAAAACTTCAAAAACATCCACTAACCATTTCAGTATACATGTTGTATTTAAAAGGCTGCCATCTTATGTATTCTGGGATTCAGAAATACTCCTGTATATGTATATTTATTCATATAGACAGAAATATGGGGCCTATAAATGACATAATTTGCTAGCAGATAATTTCATTTCCTTTGGGAAATTATTTTGCAGATTAATATTTCCAAATTTTTAATCTCCCCCAAAATGTGTCGAGTCCTGTATGACTCATAATAACCGTATGAAAGACAGATCTGAAACCTCTTCTATACTTTGCCATCCTCATCATCCCTGACATACTTGAGACCAATGCTGCATTCACTGTGTCTATCCATCTGGCCATACATTTGTGAAGCAGTAAGGGTTAATAGTAAAGTCTAAAATTGAGTGAAACCTTTCATAAGAGTAACATTTTAATGGACATGTTAATAAACTGTTTATTTTTTTCCAAGCAGGATAAAACATTAAGCTGTTATTTTTTTGCTTTGATGCATTTGTGTAAATTCACTTTCTGTATTTGTTTATAAATACAAATATTTGTAAAATGTACTTTCACAGATATTTTAGCGAAGTGTACATACATGTGTTTGTAGAGTGAGACCGCATCTGTGTGTACATCTGCAGTTGCATATACATGCATGTTTATATACTTAGATACTCTGGAGACTCCGTTTCCAAATGGGTAGCTTAAGAAGTTCAGGAAATATAGACCTGCAACACATGTTGACATAAAGGAAAGATACTTTCACCTCTTTTGTATAAAGCATATTATACTACTCTTGACAACCTTTCTGAGAATTCTGTTTCCAAAATGTGGTTAGAAAATGAAAGGAGGGGGTGGGGTGGGCAGATATATATTAAAGCCAAGGGTGAAAATAATCAGGAAAGGCAGGGAAAGCAGTTAAGGTTGAGAGTGGTCTTTTTAGTAGCTACATACTGGCAATTAATTTGATCCGCCATCTAACAAGCATTTTATAATTAATTTCTCAGCATTTACCACATACAAGCCATCACTTTAAAGTGCTATGTCATTAACAAAATCCCATTTTTTTCTCCCCCTACAAAGAATAGGCATCCTGATCTACATTTTTCCATGCTGCCAAGGCAGAATGGACTCGAGGGATATTATCTTATTCAGAAAGAACCTTTCAAGGTTGAATAAAAGAAATGGTGCAGGGTCCCTGGGAGAGGGAAGTGATCATCATTTTCACCTTCAACTCCTCTTTGATGTGGCAGAGTCAATTTTTAATCAGCAGCCATCAGACTGGGCTTCATTTCGCCTCACAAAGTCCTATTACTCTGCCACTTTCTGGAAGGAGGTGATAAGGACAATGCTCCTCTTTTTCTCTTCATAGAGCTCTGCATAGGATGAGTCCCTTTGGAGAGGCTTGATAAAAAAAAGAAAATAAAATTTTAAAAAAAGAGTGAGTATGCAGGGATAAAGGTCACCTCTCAGTCAGAATTAACTCTTCAAGAACAACAAATTTTTATTTCCATGTTTGTTTTTAGGAAATTTCCTATTGTCTTCACATGGAACAGTAGTAATAGCCTCAAGGAACAGGGGCAGCAGGTACTACGTACTGCAGCTTCTGATGCAAATCATATATTTGTAGTCTTACTGGTTTTCCTAGTCTAGCCCACATTGTTGATATAATGCTAATGAATGTTCTAGATATTGGTGACCTGGAGGAAAAACATACAATTAAAATGTATTTCTCTTAGTACTTCATCTACAAGAAATAATTTCTCATCAGAGTGTGTATAAGTGGCACATGTGCACACACACACACACACACACACTCAGAAAGAGAGAGAATAGCAGAAAATTGCTTCTATGCCTTTAGATCTATTGAAAAATTAAAAGAAAGTGGGAGGAGGGGAGGACTCCCCTAGTTTTCTCCTCCGAAAGTGGGCATGTGTGTATGTGTGTTTCCTTGTTAAGTAAACTGAAATTATTTTTTAAACTGTGCAGTCATGCAGAAAAACCTCTATAATCTCTTACTATCGTTTATTGTAGTCAGCTGTCTTAATTGCCTCCCTGAAATGGATCAGAGTTCTGGGAATTACCCAGTAAAATGATGTTACTCCTCTACAGCCTTCACTTTCTTTGATATAATCTCATTAAAAATATCAGGCCTCTAGGTGAGGGAATACATACGGATACTAAATGCATGTTAAGCAGGAGGCACCCAAACTGGTGACCTAGTTATTACAGAGCAAAGCAGGCAATGATGAATTTTAATTTTGAAGTAAAACAGTTTCTTTTTTTGCCTAATGCCATAATTATTAACATATTTTTGGAATGATTCTGATTGTTACCCTTGAAAAAGATAATAATATTGAACCAACGAAAATACCAAAATGACATTTTTTGGAATAAAATAAACTTTTATTTTCCAGCAGACCACACAAGTAAAAACAACACACGTCGTTTCATTAGCTATAATTACTGGAAGGAGATTGGAAAAGACGTGAGCCAAATCCCTTTTGTGTGTGTGTGGTGTTCTTAAAATGTAGCTAGGATTATACACACACACCCCTCTAGAGGAAAATACACTCATCAACAAGTCAAATAAAAAGGGGTTGGGGACAAGGAGAAGGGAGAGTCATGCTGAGTCCACCATAAGAAATAATTAGATTTTTATAGAATTGGATTTCCTGCTATAAATTGAAAACTATAGTTCTGCAAAAGCTAAGCGAATATAGCTTAGGAACCGTCTTTTGCTATTCCATGCAATGTGTGTATTAGTAAAAGCATTCTCTTTTTGATAATCATGTGACTTATTAGTGCCAGAGACTTGTTTAAGTATTAATTTTTTAAGTTTAAATATAATTTCAACTTCATTTACTAATAACTCACAATTCTAATGGTGATGGACAGATAGTTTAGGGATCCAAGTAAATTTGGATAAAAATGGGTTATTTTGATGGCATCTGTGCTTCAATACTCTATATTAAAAGATACCACATACTGCCAGTGTACAAAATTAAGTGATTCCATTTACTACCACTGCTGCTCTCCTTTGAAATAATCTAGAGTGAAGATACCTCTCTATATATATGTGGTTATTATATAGGAAATCTGATCCTAATCATTTCTTTGTTTATGTTATTCCTTATTGAATCCTTACTCTCGCTATGACTTCACTATTTTGACATCTACTTTAGGACAATGTGTTGGCAATAAGACATGGCAAGTTGATTTTTAATTTTAAAAACTTAAAATTTATTATGATTTGACTGAAGACTTACAAAGCTAATTGATTTTCCATTCAGCCATTGTTACACATTTTCTTTAAGGTTTTGAGGTATTATTTGGACTTATTTACCATATAACATATTTGTCAAATATTGATTGACTGTTAGAAAATACATTCAAGACTCTCATCGTGAAATATGCATATTCTTGTTATGTGCTGTTGAGTCCACATGAGCTCATAGTTGACCCATCAGCATGTTTTCAGAGACGGAGACTATAAAATCGCATGGGAGGTGATTACCCATCTTTCTCCCTCAGGTCAGCTTGGGTTTATAGACATGGAATGTCTGCCTTTAGATTGGCTGGGAACGCCTTAGCACTGGATCACCAGAATTTCCTTTGCCAATTGTTGTTGTTAGGTGCTATGGTGTCAACTATGACTCATATTGGCACTAGGAACAGTTGTGTCCTGCACTATTCTGTGCCACTATCATTATCTCTGATATAATAAACTTGTATATAATTGTTTCAGTCACTTTGTCAATACATCTCATTGAGGGCCTTTCTCCCTTTTCTGACCCTCCATCTTTCAAGCATGATGTCCTTTTCTAAGGACTGGCCTCTCCTAGTAACATGCCAAAGAATTTGAAACAAAAATTCACCACCATTGCCTTCACAGAATATCCTGGTATCACTTTCTCCAAGACATACTTGTTTGTTCTTTTGGCAGTTCATGAGATATTCAATAAATTTCTATAACACCAATTACAAAAAATATCTGTTTTTCTCTGTCATCCTTATTTTTGTTGTTATGTGCCATCAAGTCACCTGTGACTTGTAGTGAAACTATGTACAACAGCTCTGAATCCTGTCCTATCCTGAGCCAATTGCGTGATCTCAGACAGATCTAATCCCATTTCTCCAGTCACTGAGTCAATCCATTTCATCCTGGGTCTTCCTCTCTTGTACTGTCCCTCCAGCCTTCCAAACATAATGCCCCTGTCCAAGGACTGGTGCCTCCTGGCCACTTGCCCAAACTATGTGAGACAGAACTTGTAAATCCTTGCATCCAGGGAGCAGCTTGGCTTCACCCTCTTCAAGACAGACCTGTTTGTTCTTCTGGCAGTCCACTCTTCTCCAGCACCACAATTCAAAGACATTGATTCTTCGTCAATCGTCTTTAATCATTGTCCAGCTCTCTCACACATAGTAAGTAATTGTGGCCTGTGTCAGGCACAACTTAGTCTCCAGATAGATTGTTTCTCTTAAGTACTCTAGAGAGGTCCCTGACAGCAGACTTTCCCAGTGCAATTCATCTTTTGATTTCCTGACTGCTAGTGTCAACAGTGTTAGTTGTGGAGCCAAACAAGCTGAAACTCTTAGCAATCTCAAACTCTTCTCCATCTATCATGAAACTTCCAATTGCCCCAGTGGTGAGAACTTTTGTTTTCTTGATGTTGAGATTCAATTCTTATTGAAGACTACAGTCCTTGCCTTTCTGCAGCAAACACTTCATGTCTTCTTTAGCCACAGCAAGTAATGCTGAGTAATCTGCATAATATAGGTTGTTGTTTAGTCTTCCTCCAGTCCTGATGCCATATTCCTCCTCATAAAGTCCAGCCTTCTAAATGATCTTTTCCACATTAGATTCAAAAGCTATGGGGATTGGATGCATTCATGATGAACACATTTCTTGATCCTGAACCATGCAGTGCTTCCCTGCTGGGTTTGGCCTACAGCTTCCTGGTCCAAGTGTAGGTTTTGAATAAACCAAATTAAGTGCTCTGGGATTCCCAGTCTCCTTAAGGTTAGCCATAATTTGTTGTGATCCACATAGTCAAATTCCTTTGCATAGTCAATGAAACACAGATAGATGCTCTTCTGGTACTCTGTGCTTTTGACCAGATTCATTTAACACTAGTTATGCCTAGTGCCATGGCCTCTTCTAAACCAAGCTTGTACATATGGTAGTTATCTGTTGATGTACTGTCCCAGTCATTTTTGGATAATCTTCAGTAGGATCTTTTTGTTGTGTGGATCATAACAAACTGGCTGACTCTGAGAAGAATGGGAATCCCAGAACACTTGATTGTGTTAATGTGGAACCTGTACTTGGACCAAAGGCAGTTGCCAGAACAGAGCAAGGAAACACAGCATGGTTCAAAATTGGGAAGGGCGTATGCCAGGGATTTGTCCTGTCTCCATACCTTTTCAATCTGTATGCAGAAGAGATCATCTGAGACGCTGGGCTATACGAGGAGGAATTTGGCATCAGGACTGGTGGAAGATCTATCAACAGTCTGCATTATACACATGACAACCCTGCTGCTGAAACTGAGGAGGACCTGAAGCGCTTGCTGCAGAGGGTCAAGGACTGAGGCCTTCAGTATGGTTGAGGCTCAATATCAAGAAGACAAAGATTCTCACCACTAGGCCAGTTGGCAGCATCAGGATGGATGGTGAAAAGATTGAGATTGTTCACAGCTTTAGTTTGCTTGACTCCATAGTCAACACTTTTGGCACCAGCAGCCAGGAAATTAAAAGATGTATTG
>NW_006399758.1:23503707-23517055 GCF_000299155.1 Elephantulus edwardii | reverse complement strand
CACCCTGCAGAGAGTTAAACCAGGCTGCTCCTTGGAGGCAAGCAGGGTTTAGGGCTATTGTACATAGGGTCGCTACAAGTTGCTAGTGACTCGACTGCACATAACAACAACAACAGGATCTTTTTATGTGTGTTATTGTTCTATAACTTACACACACACTGTTGGGTCACCATTTTTGGGAAGGAATTAAATACAGATCTCTTCTAGTCATTTGAGATTGTCCTCCATATTTCTTGGCATAACCTCATAAGTATGTCTAGGGAAGCAACTTCTTGTTGAAATATATCAATTAGTATCCTTAACAGAATTAACATTAACATTAATATTCCTGGTACCTTGGTTTTTACCATTTCCTTCAGAGCAACTTGAACTTCCTTTCTCATCACATTGCCTCTTATTAATTTAGTTTAGATCATATTTAGTTTCATTAAGTTCTTCTATGTCAGCCAATTCTTTGGTATAGTGTCTCTGTGTACTCCTTCCATCTTCTTTGATGCTTCCTGGTCATTCAATATTCTGCCCTCAGCATCCTTAAGTATTGCAACTCAAATTTGAATTTGTTCTTCAGTTTCTTCAGCTTAAGAAATGTCCAGTGAGTTCAGCTCTTCTGACTTTATGACTCCAGCTCCACGCACATTTCATTATAATATTTGCTTTGTCTTCCTGAGCTGCCCTCTGGAATCTTCTGTCTCTCCAGCTCCTTCTTGATTTCTTCCCTTTGCTTTGGCTTCTTGGTGCTCTAGAGTAATATTTAGAGTCTCTGCTGACATCCATTTTGGTTTTTTCTTTCTCCTCTGTCTTTATAATGACTTTTTGCATTCTTTGAGGATGACATTTCTAATATCCTCCCACAGCTAATCAGGTCTTTGCTCATTAGTGTTCAGGGCCTCAAATCTATTCCTCAGGTAGAGTTTAAATTATGGTGAGATAGACTTGAGGTCAAACTTTGGTTCTTGCGAATGTGATTTGATTTTGTTTAGCTTCAGTTTAAACTTATGTAGTTGATGGTTAGGTCCATAATCATCACATGGCCTAGTTTTCACAGCTAATATTGACCTTCCCCATCAATTTTTTTCCACAGATGTAGTCAATCTGATTCTTGTTAAATCATCAAGTGAGTGTATGGATATAGTCACCATTCATGTTTCTTATAAAATGTTTTTATAATGAATATGTCATTTATTGTACAGAAATCTATAATTCTATCTCCAGCCTCATTTCTGTCACTGAGTCCATGTTTCACACTATTGGTCCTTCTCACCTGTTCCCACCTTTTGCATTATTACTCAAATGATTTTTCATTATCATTCATCCATTATTATTAAAGCAACTTGATTGCATGTTTGGTCAATTTCTGACTGCAAAAGTTTGTAGAAATCATCAAATTCCTCCCCTTTGGTCCTGGTTGTTGGTGATTAAATTTCAATGATAGTAGTATATCAGGTCTTCCTTGTATAAATATATATGTTATCCTGTTGCTCACAACATTGTATTTTAAGATGGTTGTATAAATAATCTTTTTAATATTGAATGTGACCCCATTTTTCTCACTTTTTTTATTTCCAGTGTAGTTGATCATATAATTATCTGATTCAAATGTTCCTTGTCAACCCAATTTCCTATGCCAATGCCATGTATGTCCATATTCATGTGTTCCATTTCTTTTCTTAACAATTTCCAATTTTCCTACATTCATACTTCTCACATTTCATGTTCCAATCAGTAGTTCCTGCTTGGAACTGTTCTTCTTCTTTTGTGATTTCCAGTAAGAAGACTCTGCCTCAGGTGACCTAAATGCTAATGTATACTAAGTGTGCTCTATTGCACATAAAGTTTTCTGAGGCCTGTAATTTTGGAAGTGGATGTCCAACCGTTTTCCCTAGTCTGCCTTAATTGGATGCTTGACTCTAGAGCAATATTTGACAGACAAGTATTTTGCCCTAAAAAGCAAATGATGGACCTTTCCAATTATTCAGGTAACTGATCAGATGTTGGTCCTGTCCATCACTCCTTCTGGCACATTTGTCTTTTACCCACTCCCACCCCTGCCCTACTAGCATCCATCTCTTTGCCCCTCCAGCACCTCTCACACCCTGCCCCTAGCCACATCTAGTTTGACAGCTCAGGTCTCCACCTACCCGAGGTCCATTCATTTCCTCTCTACTTCCCTGTGATGTTGGTGGGCTTTGTGCAGGTGGGACCTCTATGCAGCAGGGGCGAGTCCTCGATGAACCTATGGGGTTGGGACCTCCACATGGCAGAGGCTGGACCTCCTTTGTAATTCTAAAATGCTCATATTAAATAATTGAAAAGATGACGGCTTGGGTCAGATGCAGTTTAGTCTATAAACTGACCTCATTGGTCTTTAACACCATACATAGATAGGTCCTTGACAGATTTACTCAACACAATATGTTGTGTGTGTGTTTTTTTTTATTTCGTGACTACAGGTGCTAGGGGTATTTATTGATTATGGATCCAAGCAAGATTAAATTCTTAACAATGTTAATCTTTTCTCTGTCTATCATAATATTATTTATTGGAGCAGTAATGAGAATTTCTGTCATCTTGATGTTAAGATGCAGTCCATATTAAAAATTGTCATCTTTGATATTCTGCAGCAAGCATTACAAGTCTTCTTCACTTTAAGCCATCAAGATTGTGTCATTGGCATAATATAGGTTGTTGATGAGTGTTCATCTGATCCTGAGCCTCTCAAATATACATATAGAGGGATATGTGTGTGTTTATCTATCTATATATCTATCTCTATCTTTATATCTATCTATCTATCAAGGATGTTTCCCTGATGCACATCTTTCATGATTTTGCTAAATTCGCATTCTCTATTCAGACAACATCTACTTCTTCTTGGTATAGATTTCATATGTTGTTGTTATGTGCCATACAGTAACTTGAGACTCATAGCCACCCTATGTACAAGAGCCCTAAATGCTATTCTATCCTGTGCCAACCTCGCTGTCTCAAATGCACTCACTCCCATCCCTCCACTCACAGAATTGATCCATCTCATCTAGAGTCTTCCTATCCAGCTTATCCGTCCACTCTCCCAAACAAGATGTCTTTCTCCAAGGACCAGTTCTCCTTGCAACATGTCCAAAGTATGTCAGACGAAGCTTCAGAATCCTTGACTCCAAGGAGCATTCTGGCTTCACCCTCTCCAGGACAAACCTGTTTGTTCTCCTAGCAGTCCATGATATATTCAACTCTCTTCTCCAGTACCACAGCTCAAAGGCATCAGTTCTCTTTCTGTCATCCCTATTCACTGTCCAACTTTCCAATGCACAACACATAATTGCAAAGACTATTGCCTGGATTTCATAATAAGCATAATTAAGTGTTATGAAATTCTCATTCTTCTCAATGTTAGCCACAGGCTAATGTCTGCATATTTAAGCAGAGATAGCCTGCTGGTTTCTTCACTTTCAATAAATATCTATCTGACATAAGCAACAAGATCCCAGGTGTCATAGCCTCTTCTATATCAAGGTTGAATTTCTAGAAGTTCTCTGTAAATGTCTTGTTCCAACCATTTTTTGAAAATCTTTGGCAAGGTTTTGCTTGCACATTATATTAGTGTAATTGTTTGAGAATGTCCCCATTCTATTAAATCATCTTCCTTTGGAATGGGAACAAATATTGATTTCTTCCAGTAAGTTGACCAGGTAGCTGTCTTCCAAGTTGCTTGACTGGTAAAGTATATATGCTTACTTGTTTATTGTTTGCTCTTATGAGTACAGTACTTATTTGTCAGTTTGCCATACTTGGGTGATTTGGTATCTGAGACAGGCTAAGAAGCAGGATTGACCATATCCTTGTAAAATAATAGATCTTTGGAAACAATATGAACAACAGAGGGACAATGTTAGGTATAGCACTAGGGGTAGAATCCAGATTGGAAGTCACTCAAAATGAGAAGACACAACTACAAATATTCATAATAGTTAAACATGGATTGTACAATATATGAACGCAGGAAAATTAGAAGTCCTAAAAAAATAAATGGGATACATAAAGATCAATTTTATAGACACTGCTGAGCTGAGATTAACTGGTATTGGTCACTTTGATCAGGCAATGATACCATCCATTAGGCTGTGAATGAATAGTAAAAAATACCATTTTAAATCCGTCCTGAACTACAATGCTGTGAGTGATAGGAAACTATCTAGATGTGTCCAAGAAAGCCCTGTTAATATAAATGTCAAATATATACACCAAAAACTAAAGCCAAAGAAGAGGAAGTTGAAGATTTCTACCACCTTTTGCAGTCTTAAATTGACAGAGCATGCAATCTAGATGGATTAATAGTAATTGATGACTGGAATGCAAAAGTTGGAAAGAAAGAAAGACTAGTAGTTGAAAATTAAGTCAGTGATAGAAATGAAGCTTGATATCAAATAATTTAATTTTATAAAATCAATGATTTATTCATTATTAATATCTTCTTTGTAAGCACAAATGGTGACTAGCCACAGGAACCTCACTAGATGGACTATATAGGAATCATATTGACTATATCTGTGGTGGGGGGAATCATTGGAGAAGTCAATTTCAACACTTAAAACTAAGCCAGATGCTAACTGTGTAATAAATTACTCACATGAAAGTTCAAATTGAAGCTGAAGAAAATTAAAACTAGTACATAGGAACCACTATATGACCTTGAGTCTATCTCGTCTGAATTTAAATATCATATCAAGAATAGATTTGAGGCACTGAATACTAATGATCAAAGACCAGGTTAATTGTAGGATGACAACAAGGATATCATCCAGAAAGAAAGCAAAAGGTCATTGCAAAGACGTGGAGGGAGAAAAGACAAAAATGAGTGTCAGGAGAAACTGGAAATTTCACTAGAATGCTAAGAAGCCAAAACAAAGGGAAGAAATGTGGTAATAAAAGAGTGGAGCAGAACATTTCTAAGGGCAGTAGGAAAAGACAAAATATAATATTATCATTAAAGTACAGAGCTAGATTTATGAAAAAAAAGTATAACTTACTTTGCATGTCTCCAATTGAAAAATTACAAAGCTAAATCCAAGTCTAGAGTTACAATACTGAAGAAGACTATTGAAAAATCTTGAACATTCCAGGAACCATCAAAAGAAGATGGAGAGAATACCCAGAGTCATTATACCAAAAAGAAATGGTTGACATGGTACCATTTCTTCAAGCTGTAAATCATCAGGAACCAGTGATAATGAAGAAAGAAGTTCAAGTTCCTCTGAAGGCACTGACAAAAAAATAAAGCCTCAGGGATGGATGGACTACTAGTTGAATTGAATCTAAGCAAATTATGTTTATTACTTGCAATTATGCACAGATAAGTCAGAACAGAATATTAGCTGACCCTCCAGAGGGTTTTCAGAGGCAGTAAATCACACAGAAGGAGATTTTTCATCTTTCTACCACAGAACAGCTGATGAATTTGAACAATGTGCCTTTGGATTAACAGTGCAAATCTTTATCATTAAGGCACCAGAGATCGCTATGCAGATTACTGTGTCCATTATCATTTGTCTACAACTCAGTATAATAAAATGGAATTGATTATTTAATATTGCTTTCTGCAGACAAAAACAATTATCACATCCATGTCAGTAAGATGTAATCTTAGCAGAGTATAAATAATTTAAAAATTAACAAAATTAATTTCTTGAATATGTTACTGCATATTCTAGTCCAGACTGAAATCTCTAATGTTTTAATTGTACTTGCATTCAAAATGAATGTCCGTGGAAGCAGCAGGTAGGAAATCAAGCAAAATATTACCTTGAGTAAATCTGCAAAGGACTTCTTCAAAATTAAAAGCAAACAGATCTCTTTAAAAAAAAAATATATATGATATGCAGGTGACTCAACGGCACATAACAACAATAACTATATATATATATATATATATATATATATATATATATATATATATATATACTGGATAATGAACAAGGAAGGCCAAAGTATTGATTCTTTTGAATAGTCCGATGTTAGACGTTAGGTGTTATTGTGTCAATCATGAATAATAGTGAACATCAGATTGCAGTACGATCTAGATAAGGAATATGAACACTTAAAGAATATGAAATATTTAAAAATATGAAATCTACCTTAGAAGCAATATATTAAAGTATTCTTTGGAAATAAATATTTCAAAACTCCATTGCATGTACTTTGGACTTTTATTAGAAGGACATAAGAAACAAAGTATGCTGCTGTTAAGTCAATTCTGCACATTGGTGGCCTGATACCAGGTTTTCAAGGCTATAAATGTTTACAGGAAGGAATTACTCACCTTTCTTCTTTGTGACAGTTCATAAGTTCCAGTTGCTATACCTTTGATTAGCAATTTGACTTGTTACCTAATATGCCAATGGACAGGGATCTCTTCTCTTCTAGTGGATAGACAGTCATACTATTTAGTCTTAAGCTGGTGGCTTGGATCCACTTTTTGGACCATGGGAAAAATTGTAATATCTTTCTATTACATTTATAGGCTCTGCTTAGAGATGAGTCAGTTTCAACTTGATGTCAATGAGAGAGATATGCTAAATTTCATTGTATTTGTATAATGTTTAGAGTTTAGAGGTTCAAAGAAAGAAAGCTATCCTAATGAAGATGTTTGGGATAGTATCTTGCTTAACTAAGAACAAGTATAGCAATGGTTGTGAGAATTACACCATTTTCCTAAGAAAATTCCATAAAATTATCTTCTCTTAAATATTTGTATATATTTTTAATGTAAGAAATTTAGTCTTTAAAAAAATATTGGTTTTTTTTTTAATTTCCTTTGGTGTTCATTTTAAAATACCTATTTGGTAGATAGTCATTGCACAAACTATCCAAATGCTGCACATTTTAATGAACTAGTTTCTCTATGACAGAAAGATGGACAATTTCCTCTCATACAATTTATTGTATGAAATAAATAAACCTGTCAGTTATGAGTTGATTCTGAATTGATGGAAATGAGTTTGAGATTTTATTAACATTTTCTTTTTGCTTTTAGGCAATGGTATTACTCGCTATGTGTTATATGATATAACTTTTTCAAAATACAGTAGTACTATATTAATTACAATACCCTGATTCGGTATTTTTAACTTCTTTGTAGTAGAATATTATTTTTCTTATTCATACATGTTCTTATTGTGAAAGCAGGAGTGGCATACACTTTCTAAATAGCTTGCCTCTGGAAAGTCTATGAACTTTGATAAACGTCAATAGTTGTAGAGGGGCTTCAGGCCTTTTGTTCATAGGCTCGCTATGAGTTGTGCTTTACTAAAAGGCAAGGACCAACAACAACAGGTTATTATGATGCAGTAAGTTCTTTTAGGGTTACTTCTGAAGTTGTACTGTTAGGTTTTCTGAAATTATCTTTTATTGCATTGAGTCTTTGTAATAATTTGTTAAACTCATAGTATTTTAATTTTCCAAGTAAAACCTAAAAAAGAAAGTGAGTTACATATTATTTTTAATCAAAATAAGAAGTACTTCATACTTCTTTTTCTAGACAATGCTTCTTACATTTATTTATTTCGTCATGCACTGGAATATACATAATAAGCTAAACACCAACTCAAAAGTTTCTGCAAGTAACAGGAAATTTTATAATTCAAGTGGTGAAACGATTCTCATCTGCCTTTCCAGATTAGTTCTTTCTCATTGATATAAAGAAAGATGATTTCTGAAGAAAACAAAAGGTTATTACAAAGGAAATAAAGAATGAAAAGCCCAAAGTAAATGTCAAAAGAGACCCTGAAGCTGGTATTCGAATGTGAAGAAATCAAAAGAAAGGAAAGAAATAGTGAACTAAAAGAGCTGGATAGTAGATTTCAAGGGACAGCTCAAGAAGGCAAAGTAAAATATTATAATGAAATGTATAAATGTCTGAAGTGGAAAAAAAAAACCCAAAAAGGAAAAAATGCTCTGCATTCTTACAGATGTAAGAACTGAAGAACAAATTTTGAATCGCAATATTGAAGGTTTCTGTGAAAATAAATCTTAGGAATAGCACAGGGATTATATAAAGAAAATGGAGGGAATATGCAGAGTCACTGTACTAAAAAGTTTGTAGACATTTCAGGAAGTGATATATGATTAAGAACCACAATGGTAATGAAGGAAGAATCCAAGCTACATTGAGGACATTGGCCAAAAAACAACATCCGGGAGCTGATTGGATACCACAAACAGAGATAGTTCAACAGACAGATGTAACCCAGGACATGTTCGCTATCCTATGCCAAGAAATTTGGAAGATAGCTACTTCACCAAATGAGTAGAACAGATTCACTTTTGTTCTAATTACCAAAAAAAGCAGATCCAAAAGAATGTGGAAATTATGAAAAATTATCATTAATATCACATACAAGTAAAATATTGCTGAAGATTATTCCAAAACTACTTTGAAAGAGAACTGTTGATAATTTACCTAGGTTCAGAAGATGCTGTGGCAAGAGGAATATCACTCTTGATACCAGTATACTATAAAATGTTTGTTTACTTGTGTTTTATAAACTGTTAAAATGCACTTGACTAGAAATTAAATTGAAAGAAAGGAATCTCGGAACAATTAATTGTGCCCATGTGAAACTGACCAAGAGGCAGCTTTCCAAACAGTAAAGTAGGGAAAATTAGGAAAATTGTGAATGCTATTTAATCTGTAAGCTTAACAAATAATGTGAGTAACTGGAGTGTATGAAGCATGGACAATCAGGATGTAACAAAGACTCATGAAAAACCTAGCCTAAACCAAATGACATAAACATGCTTCACAAAAGGGAGGAGTGTTTGAAATACTTGCTGCAGAAGACCAAAGACTACATCTCCAACATGAATTACATCTCAGTATCAAAAACCCACAAATTTTCGCCACTACACCTTGAGGCAACATCACAATAGAAGGAAAAACCGTTGAAGTCATCAATGCTTTCATTTTACTGGGATCCACAATCCACATCCATGGTAGCAGCGGTCAAGAATTAAAAAGACATGTTGCATTGGGAAAATTTGCTGTCAAGGAACCCTTGTAAGTTCTAATGAGAAAGCATTTAAGTGTACAGACCAAGATACACCTTATTAACGCCATAGTATTTTTCATAATTAAATTATTTTCTTTATGTATTTTCAGAGATAAAATGAGATCATATATGCACATGGACTTTGTAAAATTAAATTTTTACATGAATATAGGTACATTTTACTTTGTGAAGTAATTATCCAGCCAATTTGGTTAACATTTGATCTAATGTGGAAATCCTGCAATTAGTCAGATTGTCTTTCTCAGGAAGTAAGTTCAGAAATTCTGAAACAAAATAATTAAACAACACTGGTAGAATGTTCATTGTTATCTATCACACTACTAACTTAAAGTACAAACTGAATTTATTACTAATTACATATGAACCACAATAATGTTTTGAAAGTAATTATGATGAGAAATTGTAATTGTGTGCCTCACTCTATTTTTACTAAATTATCAATATCTGAAATGCCATAGTATTTTAATTTGCTTCATATGTATCTGAAAATTAGGCAATTAATAAGAAAGACCAAAGAAGAATTGATTTGTTTGAATTGTGTTGGCAAAGAGTATTGAATATTCCATGAAATGTTAAAAGAATAAATTAATATGTCTTGGAACAGATGCAACCAGATTGCTTCTTAGAGGCAAGAGTGGTAAATACTTTAGATATGCTGTCAGGTGGAGCTAGACCTTGGACAAATCAATACGCTCAGAAAGGTAGAGAGCCAATAAAAGAGAGTATGATCTCTAAGGAAATGGATTCACATAGTAACTGCAACAATGTCCTTGAGTGGGTGAGAGTACTTGAGAATGGCACAGGAGGGGTCAAGGTGCAGAATAGTTGCTCATTGGGTCACTTTGAATCCTAGTGGGCAGGATAGCGCATAACAGTATGAACATACACACCTTCTTCCTTCTTTGATTCCTTTTTAATACATCAAGTTGCTGTTGTCAATTTATCCCATATTGGTAGTTCTTAAAAGACATACTCAGGTCGTGATAGAATTTTATTAGTCACTATTTGAAGATCCATCTGACATACTTTCCTGACTGCTCATGCTAGGAGTGCTGATTGTGGAGCCAAGCAAGCTGCAAGTATTAACAACCTCAATCTCTTCTCCATCCACCATGGTGCTGCCAATTGTCCCAGTGGTGAGAATCTTTATTTTCTTGATGTTGTGAGGGAATACAATATTTATTGATTTCTGATTAGATTGTTTTGCTTAACATAATGTCTTGAAATGCTTTCTATGCAGTTGCATGTATCAACACATCTTTTGTCTTACTAGCTGAGTAGGATTTTTTTGTTGTTTTTGTTTGTTTGTTTGTTTGTTTGTTTTTGTTTAAGTTTGAGAGTCCACAAGAGTAATTTTGAGTTAATAGAACGCTGCTGTTGTTGTTGTTATTATATATCACCAAGTCAAATATGACCTATAGTGACCCTATAAACAACAGATTTGAACTTTGTCCTGTTCTATGACATCTTGACTCTTCATGACACACTACAGACCATTGCAGCCATCACTATATCAATCCACCTTGTTGAGAATGTTTTTCTCCTTTGCCAACCTTTGCCAACCCTCCTTATTTCCAAGCATGGTTTGTCTCCTAGCAACATGCCTCAAGTGAGGCGAAGTTTTATCATCTTTGCCTCCAAGGAGTACTCTGGTTGCACTAAGACATATTTGTTTGTTTTGTACTTTGTTGTTGGTTTTTTGTTGTTTGTTTTGTTTGGGTTTTTTTTTTTTTTTTTTTTTATTCCTTGGGATGTTCAGGATTATTCTCCAACACCCGAGTTAAAAGGCATCAATTTTCCTTCTGTCATTCTTATTCATTTTCCAAATCTCATATGGATAGCAAGTGATGAGAAAGAATGGCCTGAATTAGACACACTTTAGTTCTCAAACTGACATCATTGCTCCTCTGAAATTTGGAGAGGTCCCTAACTGCTGACTTTCTCAGTGCAATATGTTTCCTGATTTTCTGACCACTGGCACAAAGGGTGTTGATTGTGGATCCACACAAGATGATGCTGTTGAAAGTTTCACTCTTTTTTCAATCTATTATAGTATTACCTATAGATCCGGTGTTGAGAATTTTTGTTTTCTTGACATTGAGATGCAATCCATATTGAAGGCTGTATTCTTTGATCTTCTGCAAAAATGTTATAAGTCATCCTCACTTTCAGCAAGCAAGGTTGTGTCATCTGCATAATGCATATTATTGATGTTTACCTCAAATCTTAATACCACATTCTTTTTCATAGCTTCCAGCTTTTTGAATAATTTTCTAGACATAGAGATTGAATAGATATGGAAAGAGATACCTGACTATGAGTACAATCCGTAGTGTCCCTATAAACAACAGACCAGAATCATGCCCTATCCTGTGCTATCCTTATTGTCTCCTACACGCTAGAGATCATTGTTGAAGTCACTGTCTCTATCTGTCTCATTGAGATCTTCCTCTCATGTGCTGATTATCCATCTTTTCAAGATGATTTCCCTTTCCAAGAAATATCCTTTCTTACCTACATGTCCAAAGTATGAGACAAAGCTTCACCATTATAGAATTTGCCAAAATATTTCTTCCCTTCTTGCATTTATACTATTATTATGCTTCCATAATAGATTTATTCCCTTGTCTGTTTACATATGATTTGGTCATAAAACTTTCCCTGGATAATGGCATTTTTGTGGGATTTAAAAAAAAAACAACCAACCAACCAACAAAACCCAAAACAACCATGATCATGATCTCAAGTAAAAGGGTAATAACCTTCCAGAAGTAAAAATAAAATTTACTTGTAAAATAACTTCTTTTTTCTTATTTAACTTTATATACGCATTGTTGTTGTGTTGTTAATTGTCTTTGAGTCAAGTAGAACTCATAGGAACCCTATGATCAAAAGGTCTGAAGCCCCTCTAAAACTATCGACATTTAGAAAAATTTATAGAGTTTCCAGAGGCAAATAAATAAAACAAGCTTGGAAACAGGAGTAGCATCCACTTCCCAAATAGCTTGCCTCCAGAAACCCTATGAACCTGGAGAAATGATAAAAGTTATACAAGTGTCCAGATCTTTTGTTCGTAGGGTTGGTATGAGTTGCCTATGACTCGACGACACTTAATAACAACATGTATATGTACACACACACACACACACACACACACACACATTCTTGTTGTGTAGCATAGTGCTGGAAACGATCTACGGCAGGTTTTCAGAGGCAGTTAATTGTACAGGGCTAGATTTTCCATTCCTCTCTTGCAGAGCAATTGGTGTTCCAGTTGGTGTTCTCGATCTATATGCCTTGGGGGATTGCAGCACAGCTTCTTGGCACTAGGCCATCAGAGTTTCTTTATATATACATAAACACTAATATACATATATACACATTTTAATATATGTGCACTCATACATCTTTATAGATATACATATATAAACATGCATATGCATGCATATACACACACACACACACACACACACACATATATATATGTATACACATTTAAATACATGTCTCTGTATGTACTTATCCACAGATATATAAGAAGGATATTGTTGTTGTTGTTGTTAAGTGCCATCAAGTTGCAGGCAACTCATAGCGACCCTATGAAGGATAGCCTTCGACGCTTGGGTGCCTTTCGTCCTCTCTCCAGGTTCTTAGGGTTTCCAGAGGCAAGCTATTATGGACGTGGAGAGAAATCACACGTTATGTGCTTCTAGACAGACACACACATATATGTATGTGTATATGTGTGTATGCTAATATATAAACTCTGATGACCTCTGGTAAAGAGAGCTGTTCTGCCAGTCCAAAGGCACATGGTTTGAATCCACCAGTTGCCACACAAGAGAAAGATTAAAACAAAAGTAAATATAAAATTTACTTGTAAATTTACTAATTGTCTTCGAGTCAAGCATGACTCATAGGGACCCCAGGAACAAAAGTCCTTAAGCCCCTCTACAAATATGGACATTTATCAAAGTTAATAGAATTTCTGGAGGCATATTGTTAAGGAAGTGGATACCACTCCTGCTTCTCCTGTGCAACTTACTGCCTCTTAAAACCCTCTGGAGGGTCTGCTATTGGTCAATTCTGACTCAATGGTATGCAACAATAATGTATAACAGCACATATATATTTATTAATTTGTGTGTTATGTGGCTTTGAATTGGCTCAATTCAAAATGATGTTATGAAAAAGTATCTATGAAAACCCAAGAGCCAACATTGTTCTTAATGGAGAGAGGTTAAAGGCATTCCCTTTAAGAACAGGAACTAGGCAAGGATGCCCAC